>NC_051233.1:11367344-11724844 GCF_015220715.1 Pygocentrus nattereri
GGGTTAAACTAAAGGATATGCTATTTAAAAATTTTTTTTGACTGAAAGACCAAAACTGGTTAGGGTTTAGTTCACAGCTTTAAAAGTTATAATTGCATATAGGTCGCTGTGTATTAGGGCTTGGCATAGATAGCTGTTAAGATATCAGACTCACAGCCCATGTATCAGTGGTTAATGCTTAACGGTTAATCTTTTTCACAATTTCCCAGGACTTGAAACCATGTATCTGTCTTTGCTTTAATGGCACTCAAGCTGCCCTGAATTGCACAAATTTGTGGTAAAGCCTCTGATGAATAGATCGCATTCACCTGAGAGGCATCAGAGTCAGAGCTTCAGTGGAAGAGATATGACTAAAATAAATCTGACCTTTTTGTACAAAGGCCTTAACATGGTCACTGCCTCAAATTTGCTCACATTTATATAACAACGAAAACAATCTTGAATATTGCTTCATTTTACTTGCCTCTTTTGTTTGTTTTGAATTTATTTTAATGCTAAAAATTTGTTTAACTGAGAAACATCCAAAATGCTCTCAGACTTTCCAAGCCCACTGTATAGAAAAGACATTGCCTTTTGGGAAGTAAACCACCCAAAATACTAATATGGTTGAAGTACGCAAACCTTGTAAAAAGCATTCAAACTTAACACAATTGACGGGAAGATAATGTGTTATGCATTTATATGCAAAAATTTGGGCGACCCTGGTCAAATGATGTGTTTTTTGATTTTCTAAGTAGAAATAAAGGACACTTTTACAGAGAACACACTTCTGCACATTTTACCGTAGAATTACTGTTTACTTACTGAAAAAAAAAGAAGTAAAATAATAAATTTAGACCTGTGCTAAAGTTATGGCATATTTTATATGTAACTTTTTCTCACTATGTTAAACCCAGCAAATGCATTGTGCACTGAAATTTGCAGAAGCATTTTCAACTAAAAAATCAACAAAATATTTTGTCCAAGGATGCTCAAACTTTTGTATATGACTATAGCTGCTGAGAATCTATATTAAAAAATAAATAAGCAAAATAGCACCTAATTAACAGAGACAAAGCTTGCTAAGAATTCTGGGAACGCTTCACCCAGTGTTGGAATATTTGAATTATTTAAGACTTTGTGAATCCCTTCTGTAGAGAATTAGACCATTAAGGTCTGACAACCATATTTGACAGTCATTTCAGTCAGTAACCTGTTTAATTGAAACCATCGGTGTTTAGTTTTGGCCATATTAAATTGTTCTGACCAGAATTTTCAGTGCCTTAAAATCGGTATCATTAGCATTTTTTTAAAGTATGATACAGGATGTATTACCCAACAGTATGAGTAAAAAGTGTGTTGTTGGGTTGGACTTACTGCTGATTACACTGATTTACTGTGAAGCTCCTCATTAAATGATTCAGTCATTCTACAAAGAAGTCCACAGATAGCTGGTGGTCTTATTTGGAAGCGGTCAGCGATGACTTGGCCATGACTCTGCAAGCCCTTAAGAACGACACAACAACTGCATTGTATGGGTCTCCATCACATGATTGATTAGTTTCAGAGGAAGAGTGCAGGGAAGTGAGTAAACCTAACTGGACTCTATAAGGCAGTATATTCCAAATGTAAGCAGCAACGAGTTCGCTGATAGTGTTACTGAAACCACTTCCATTGTAAAGATATAAAACATAACATAATTTCTCTGAAATTATAATGTTCAAAGAACTTTTTAACCATTTCCGTTGGACCATTTCTCATGAATTGTCCATTTGATGAATGGTCAGCTGATGTAAAATAAAGTAACAGTTACAAAAGTTTATGTTGTGCTTTATACAACTGTTGATTGGCTCATCTGTTTTTACCTAAAATCATGTTATAGTGAGTTTATGAACATGCACAAGGGGCATGCACAAGTACTCGAGTATTCTGTTAATCGTTTAATGTGCCAGTTCAGAGACTGAAATCACTAATCATGTACTTGTTTCAGAACAGGAACATGATCAAATATGCAGATCAACAATTCACTGAAATGCTGCTTTTATGTTTTACAGGGCTGTCAAATGTTACAGGTTTGCTTGTGATTGTAAGTATGTGTGTATTTTACACTTCGCTTCTCCGAAACACGAGTATGACTACGTTGATAAGGATGTTATTGAGGAGGCAGAGGTAGCGCAGCTTTATTGCTAGCTAAGCTAACTACTCTAGCTGGTGTCAGCTAGGCCCAGACACCATGGAAACATAATTCTCTGAGGAACTGATGTCAATACATCAACAGTGAAGAGAGAAGATCTTGTGTAAGATGACAAGTCCTGAGCAGCATCCAGTGTTGTATCACTAAGCTGTATTTCGGGCTCACATCTGACGAGGCAGCCTCCATTACTCATCCAGCATGAAAACGACCCATGGCCTTTTTGAGTAATAAAACATCTTGTCAACTGCTTGCTGCTAATTTTTTGTGCTACTGATTGTTTTTTTTAGCTTATGAACACCAGTGCTATCACCAAGAAGAGTAGGCCTCCAGTTTGGGTCATGAAAGAAATGGGAGAAGCCATTAGTATATTAAGTATATTTGAGATTTTTTTTTTTTTTTTTTTTTTTACTTGTATTTTGAAAAAGAACTTCATCTCCAGTTATTTGGATGTTGATTCATTTCCCCTTATATTCTTATATTCAATAGAAAATGTTTAAACACTTTGACTCTTTGGTGTTTTTCTTGTAGTAGAGAAATTGTCAAGTCTATTTTGCTTATACTGGAGTAGACTTTTTGGGTGTTTCTTCAGTTTAAAGGCTGTCTTCATTGCACTTCATTTCTTTTACAGTTTTGACGTGGACCTGTGATGGTTATAAAAGTGTGATATTGCACTTCTATAAAGGAAATGCAACTTTGCCTAATGCGTCATTTGTGAGCAGTTGAGTTTGGGTGACTTCTCTCAAAGGTGGAGCTTTCATTCATTTCTTATTGATTCCTTTCAGTCACTTCTTATTGTTAATTCATAGATTTGCCCCTTTGTTGTTGGTCGTTGCTGGTGCTACCGCTTCTATGCGTTTAATGGTTTTGCATATCGGCCTCTTGGGAGAAGTAAGAGAGATGAATCTTTTGATGCTAAGCCTTTCCTAAGAGTCCTTGTGTTTTTTGTTTTGCACTGCACCCTGGCTTATGCTGTAGTTTAGGGATTCTTTTTGAGAAACAGATTGTGGTTCATCTCGCATCTCTTTAGTTCCTCTGTGGAAAAAAAATCTTCAAGCTTTCTTAGAGTTACCCATCAGTAAAGATAAAATGCATAGTATGCGCCTGAAGTTCCACGTTTTTGAGATGATGAAATGTCTTAGAAATGCGTTTTGATGTTTGTTTGCAATGAATCTGCATGCATTATTTATTTATTTATTTTATTTAAATATACATGTGTATATATATGCAGAATTATGATTGCATGTAGTGATTGTATGTTGCTGAAAAAGGAAAGAACATGATTTTTTTTGTGTCGATGTACACGTGCACGCACACACACACACACACAGACACACACAGTCAGTCCTCCTACGCTCGCAGGCTCTCTGTATGCTTGTAGCACAAAGTTTGTCCGCTGAGAGGAAGTGGCCTGTTTCAGGAAGTGGTTTGTGACCTTTCAAGAGCACTGAGGCTGCTGGGACATAAAGAAAGCCATGCTAAAGGAACCCATATGTGCTGAGTACTGAGACAAAAAGACGCGGGGGGGGGACACACACACACATGCGCGCGCGCACACACACACACACACACACACACATTTGAAATTACCATATCACTGTACAAAAATGTTGGAGGCAAGTATCAAACATGTTAAATTTACAGGAGAAGGCAAAAGGATTCTTTATTTTTAATGTAAGCCAATGTAATGATATTTTTTCCAAGCAATTTTGGCCCATTTCTATTGGTCCATTCAGCATGAAATTTTGAATACACCCTTCAAATGATACTGAAAAATAAAAAATAGAAAAAAATGCACATACAGTTTTAAGCACCAACAAAATACATTTATAGTAGCCCATATGCTGCATGCACTTAATATAATTCTCTTTGCCTCTCTGTCAAACAGATGTTAGGGATGAGCAGAATGCACAACATGCAAAATAACATTGAATGCCAATATGCATATATGCAGTACAGTAAGATGAGGAAATTTGGGCACCCCTTGTGAAATAATGTGTTTTTTGTTGATCATCTAAGTGAAAATATGCTACCGCGCTCTCTACAGAGAACCCACTTCTGCACGTTTTAATGCGCAGTTTCAGCAAGCAAATAGAAATTGTGCTCTCAGATTATAAATTCCACCACAATACACTTTTCAGATTTATATCGTGGGTGCTGAATTAGAAGCTTAATTATAAGCTGCACTTATTTTATTGTACTGCACTGTGTATTGTAGTTTATTGTATTGTATCTTATTGTTGTTGTATTGCATTGAATGGCACAGAGTTCTGCGTTCAACTCTTTCTTTTTCTCTTGGTGTCTGCAGTGACATTTTGTTTCTAGCAGTATCTGAGCTCAGGACTGTCTTTTTCTCTAAGCTATTGGTAACTAGCAAAGATACTTTCTCTAGATTGACAAAGCACTTCTTGTAAGTCGCTCTGGATAAGAGCGTCTGCTAAATGCTGTAAATGTCAATGTGCTGTGACTCCTTTTACAGCACTATATATAGTCATAAGCAGATGACGGGTTTTGGCTGATTGTTAAATAATAGTATTTTGTTTATAATTGGGAACAGGTGATTATGCTCGCTATATGAACTCAAATTTCTATCAAAGTATTTCTTACTACTTGGAAGATCACTCTAAACATGTAGCTTATATTAAGTACAATAATTAATACAATAAACAATTACAATAATAATAAAAAGATTATTGCTAGTTTTGCTACTTTAATAATGATAATAGTAGTAATAATAATAAGTTGTTAGTTTTATCTATTTTTGAAAGCACTTACTAAAAAGCAACCTTTTCCGAAAACTAGAAAGTTTTCTTTATTGTGTAAATGCTCTTTAGTAGCTTCTCCCATTCCCCTTTAATGGTTTTTAGGCGTTCTCTCATACAGCCTCTCCTCCGGTTTGTGTTCTCACTCATCCTCAGTTCTATTTTGCCTTTTGTAGCTGGTCTCTGAAATATAACATATTTACTTATTCACAATATGTGCAGTCTAACAGATAATCTGTAATTCTACATTGAAACGTGCAGTTCTCTGTTCTCTGTACATAGTGTTCTCTGTAGAGGATGTGTACTTATTTTTACATTAAAAATATATAAAATCATATATACAAAGCAAATGACAGTTTTAGAAGTTTTAAATTAACCTATTTTTGTCAGTGGCTTGTTATTCTAACGTCACTTTTTTTCAAGAATAATTTTTAACAGACAAAGTAAATCTGAAGTACTTTTACTGTGCAAAATAGAAAAAAACTTCTAATAGTAACCTCCTGGGGTTTCGGCAGAAACACTGCTAAAAGCCAAATTCAGCTCCTCATTTGTCAGCTTTTTGTCCAAAATTTCTATTCCACCTTAAATGGAACAGCAGTTATATTCTGGCAGTCTTACAGGTATCATTTAAGGTGGAAATGGAAACAAGAATAAAACTTCAGCTTTAGCTTCAACTTCAGTTCATGTCATTTGTCTCATATGCCCAACACTGTTAACTGTTAACACCATATTAAGCTGGTCATTGACTTCTTGCAGTATGAAGAGTGAGATGCGACGCCTGCTGACCGAGTGTCTCGGCTCCTCAGCCAGACCTCATTGCTCTGGTGTCCATGTTAAGCTAAAGCTAACCCCAGAAGACTGGTCCTTTCTTTGTCCACTGCCTCAAAAAACAAAGAGGACTACTTCAGATGAAATGGACTGGATAGCTGTCTAGCTACACATGCTAACACTAGCATGTTCAGCACTAGTTGTACGTCTTGTTAACGGTGTTTTTGTGGCTACCAATAAAACTGTTGGACTAAACTGATACCTGAATTCTAAATGGCTGTTTCTGTTTTTGACTTCAGCTAACAAAGTACATGAGTACATATGCACACCCCTGATAGCTTGAGCCTTAATTTATATACCTTTCTGTGTCTCTGAATACAGTGACTGGGGCATCTTCTGCAAGTTGCAAAGGCATCTCTATTCTAACTCTAAATTAATCTCATTTACTCTTCCATTCTGCTTATTTTTCATCTCTGTGATTACATTGCTGTGATATATAGATGGACCGCAGATGATTTTACATGACCGCCTTACCGTTTATTTTAACTTAAATTCACATAAATCTCAGTATTTATCACAGTCTGTTCTAGATAATATATTGGCCAACTGGTTTGGTTTCCCAGAGTGATTAAACAGATACAGGAAAAATGTAAATGTAAGGGAAAAATTCATAGAGCCAGGAGCTCTTCCTTTTCTGTCTCCTTTGAATAAGCTGGTGATTAATAAATCATAAAAGCAAAATGAATAAAAAATGAGGAATAAAAACTTCTTAAATGGCTGGGGGAATAATTTAGGGCAGCATGTCATGACAGCATGCCCTGCGATGCTGTCATGACATGGCGACCTGTCCAGGGTGTTTCCTGCCTTCCGCCCGATGACCGCTGGGATAGGCTCCAGCACCCCCCCACCCCCCCTGCGACCCTGACGGAGAAGTGGCTTAGAAAATGGTTGGATGGATGGATGGATGGATGGATGTCATGACAGCAGCAGCCTTTGATAACTCTCTCAACTACCTGGCAACAGTCGGCTGTCGTCAGGGTTACGGGTGGCCGTCGCCAGGGTCACAGATGGCTGTAGGGTCTCGTGCAGGTGGTTATTTTTAGATTTGCGGAAGCAATAGAAGCAACAAATTTCAGGGTTGGTGTAGCGGGAAAGCTATTCTCGTTCATTATAAGGAGGTAAACCTCAGTGTCCAGCATAGAAAGGATAAAAGCAACTGCATTTGTTGACTAAACTCTTATGAGATGATGCAAATACGTAGAGACAGAAACTGAAGATGACATAGAACTTGGGTGTAGTTAAAACACAGGTTTGGTGAAAAAACAAGCATACACCATTTTCCTCTTACACCAAATGTAGTTAATTTGCGAAGACATTAGTTTCTTCTTTAGTTTTGCACTGGAGCCACAAGGCTAATGTAGCTAATGTGAATAATGGAAGCATATACCTACTTGTTGTCACGATTTAGGCAGAATGCTATCTGCCTTAATTATTAAGTAACCTCAAATGGACTTGCTTATGTGGTTTCTGTTTTTTCGCTGTGCATCATACTTCTGTCCATTTTTACAGATACAAAATGCACTTTTATAGTCATAGTTATAGTAATCTTAAATGTTTTTAGATTGCTAGTGAACTCTTTAGGATAAGTAGGATATTGTCTGATACCTGAACCTTTTATTTTATTTACCTTAAAGTCTTCATTTTTAACTACTGAGCTTTAAAATAGGCTCTTTTTGAGTTACTTCACTTAAAAAGAGCATCTAAAACAACAGAAAGACAAAACTGTATACAAATAAAGAGGGTAGGTAGGTTTAAAGTCATGTTTTAAACATTGCACTATGTTGTGGTATTAAAATATTTTTTAAAAGATGATTTAAAAGCCCAAGAATTTATATATAGAACAAAAGTATGCTTGTTCTCCGACTGGATGAGTGGGTGGGGTTCTGGCAGGCCTCATTTTTGGCCAGTGGGCCTTAGTTTGGGCAGCCGTGTTCTAAAAGTAATGCTTTCATGCTCAAACTGTTCAAACCCTGTACTGCTAATATCGCAACAATGGGATTAAATGCATGAAGAAATACGCAGTGAACAAAATCATATCACACAGTGGGAGTATGTCGGCCCAGATTTGTTTGGAGTTCATTCTCTTCTTTTCCCCTTTGAGATCCGATCTGCTGATATGGACCTGATACTAATATCCATTAATAGCAGTATGCCATTGTACTTATTAGTGACATTAGCCTTAGAGCATGAGCCTTAAGTATGTGTCTTGAGTGACTGACTGTATGGGAGGAAATAGTCACAGCAGCACCTTAGTTACTGCCTTATTCAGCTTCTGTTGAGTGCTGGAAATTAGTCACCTATTGGCTGCTTTCTGACCTAAATTCCCTGAACCTTCCAATGAATGATTTCTTTTAAAGAACTATGTTTGTAAATGAGTTGTGAGAAAGAAAAAATCGTTTGAGTTTAAGAAACCTTCACATTCAGGCTTTTCTGAGAACTGCATATTCAAGCCAAGAACCATGTAGGACTCACTAAGAGTGTGTATAGTGAGTAGTGGTGAATCTGTTTAAAACTGTGTGAAGTCTTAGCGTTTCTAATTAGTTTGTGAGGTGTAGAAGTGACTAAAACGGATGTTAAGTGCATTGCCCTTTCTGTTGTAAAATCGAAGTAGAACAAAACCTGGTCTGTGCTTCAGACATGGGCCCGAAAGCTGTGATGGAAGAAGCTGGTCACAGCAAGTGGGGTTTTGTTGACGCCTGAGGATTTAACCAGCTCACACCTGTCTTTGTCTCTCTGTCTCCTGTTGCGTTCTGTCTCATTCGGGCCGCTTTCTGTGTTTCTCGGAGCATTTGTGTATGTTTCGTTTTTCTTTTCCAATAATTATTATTCAATATTCCATCTCCATGAGTCATTTTCCCTGTGTAGGTAGTCATAGTCGTTTCAGTAAAAGTCTTCAGAGGAAATGGAAACAGCTTGGTCTAGCATGCTCACCTTTCTACAAGAAGACCACATACTGATGTGCTATGCATCTGTTGATGTGATGTATTGAGTCTAGTCTTGATTTTTGCTGTACTATTTAAAAGTAATTATGTAATTAATTACATATTATGTTATGTAATGGGCTGCGCTCAATTTACCCGCTGTATTGATCGGTTCGAGTCTGCAGTCGAGGCAGCAAAATTAAACTATTATATAAAGCTACTGTCCCAGTGTAGCTCAAGCCACGTTAACAGGAGCTACTCGCTAACATTCTAATTATGATTCAATGCAATAAGCCGCGATACAGTTCAGCATGTTATGATGTTAAATCCATAATAAAAACACATCTGTTTTTGACTCCAATGAATCAGGAAGTTGGGGGCCATTGCAACTCCAGTGGAAATGCTTTTGAGTTGAGTGTTTTACTCTAAAAACTTTTTTTTTTTTTTTTTTTGTTTATTTATTGTAGTTGACTGATGTTTATGTTTTAGTGGAGATGTGTAATGCAGGAAAGAGTTTCCATTGGGGAAAAGAGGGATAAGCTCCAGCTCTTTTGTAAGAATTGTCATTTGTTTAACAATGCAGGCTCTGATCCGAGGCAATCCGAAGAAAATCCAACCGCAGGTGGAATAAGTGTGCTCACTCCACGTAGTCAGAGATTTTGCACCATTACATTGTACATTTAACCTAGAAACTTTCAAGAATAACCATCCAGCAGAAATAGGCCTTAAAAGAGTGCATAATGTGTATAATATGTATGTATTTCCCTGCCAGCACCCACATCTATCATCAAACGAAAACCCTGAAGGAGCTTGCATCCCTGATGGCATGTTTCACTCAGAAATGCATCACGATAAAGAAGGAAAATTCATTTTGGTTTCTGCTTCATGGTAACTTTAACAAAACTTGACAAAAACTTTAAGAAAAACGCATTGTTGGCTAATAAAAATTAGAAACTTTAAAATAATGCTAATGTGTGAATGGACAGAGAGAGGGAGAGAGAGAGAGAGATCTAGTTCGCAGCTAGTGTGTGACACAGAGACAGACTTATTGTCAGAAGCTAGCAATTAGCACACAATGCTAGCTGGCGCTGAGCTGTGCGCAAGCTGGAACTGAACAATCAGAGATGGCACACACTGGCTTTGTGAGTGTCTGTGGGCGAGTGAGGGCAAGTGAGGAAAGGGATGGAGAGTGAAAAGAATGTGTGTGTGTGTGTGTGTGTGTGTGAGTGCACAAGAGGTAGAGGAAAATGGAAATTGAGCACAGAGGAGAATTAAGAATGCAGAAGTGTTAGTTCTGTGTGAAATGCACACACACACAGACACGGAGGCTCTCAGTAATAGACCACTGGGCCTTACTTTACATACATAAGTAAACAAAAACAAAATCCTTTTTGTTAATTGAATATGTTTATTTCATATTATATTTATGCACACACACGTATTATGTGTGTGTGTGTGTGTGTGTGTGTATATATATATATATATATATATATAATGTATGTGTGTGTGTGTGTGTGTGTGTGTGTGTGTGTATGTATTTGTTCTGTATGCACAATCTAACTACTTCTTTGTCTCCTCAAACAGATTTTTAATTATGTATTGCCAAATCAGATAACTACAGATAAATAGTACACTGACACAAGGAGGAGTTGAGTGAACATTCTGTATAAATATTATTTGTATTCATTCTAATATTAATGTTTTTCTGAGCAAATAAATGCTTACTATTCAGTTAAAATAATCTTATGTGCTTAAAACTTTCGCACAGTAAAAAAAATAGCTATAGTACAACAAAACACTGCAGCAGTTTCTATATGATTGCTTCAAGAATCAAGAAAAGTGCTGCTCATTACTATTAGCTGTAAGGTACCGCATAAGTATTATAGGTTATTATAACTACAAGAATATTATACAGAGGTACAAGAATTAGATTAGTGTAGTAGGTTATTACTGTATAATGTACCATACTATAGTGACAAAAGGAGAAATGATGTTTCTGCAGTTCTTTTTTGTAATGTGACCAGGTTCTGTAGCTACAGTAGCTTCAACACACACAGACACACACAGTAGTTTAACAGAGCGTTGCAGAATAATTTGGGGTGTGTGTTTTTGTGTGTGTGTGTGCCCACTAATATGTTTTGCTATAAACAGGAAGTAAGTTTCTCAAAGAGTTTGACAGAGTTTGGACAGACTAAAGTGAACCACATGACGTGTATACACACACACACACACACACACACACACACACACACAACTTGTGTGGTCAGCTTTTGAGAAAAGTAACCCCCGTTCTCTTTAAAATGGTGATATAACCACAACTGCCGGCAGCTCAGAACAAGTGCTGTTTAGCCGCATTTGTGTAACTCACACACACACACACACACACACACACACACACACACACACACACTTGAGTCTAGCCTTTTCCCTCCCAACTGCAGGGCAGGAAATACAGTTTATAAATAAATCATTGAGTTCCTGCATGGAGTTCTGACTGGAGAGGAAGGGAGGGGGAGAGAGCCTGTAACACAATAAACACACACACACACAGGTTGAGGGAAGCTCTGATGAGACTGTTTATAAGTAAATTCAGATATATGTACATGGTTATGATCAGTGTTTTCTGAATGAATGCAGACAATCAATCTTTGTTTAGATGTTATGGTGTGACATTTTCATGGGATCTTGACCTTGTCAAAACTGTAATGGTTTCTCCATATCACTGTATTAAACAACCAATTAAAACATACAAGATTAAAGGTGAATTCCACTGATTTTACAAAAGGTCAGCATAATTAATTAAGATGTAAACTAAGTCAGTCATAGTGGTTTGATGCTCCATTCAAGATAATCTTACCAGTCAGAATTGTTCAAAATGGTGGTGATGGGTACCAGCTGTCTTAAGAGCTTAATGCCTTTAAAAGCTACTTCACAGGTTATTATATGAGATATTACAGAAATGTGTTGTCTGATACTGAAGATACCCAAGTATTGGACGTGAAACATATTTCATTTAAATCTCTATGTGGCCTGAAATGTATTTCTTATAAATCTGATCAGGGCAGAGTGGTGGAACAATCCCAAGAGAACACTTATCTTTATGGAATTACCTCTATTTTACTGTTATCAATATTATGTACAAAAGCTCAGAATGTGCAGGTTCACATTTCTTTTTGCAAAGTAAATAAAATGGGCTAATTTGCATTGTATTGCAGCCCTACCTCCAGCGTTGTAAAGAACTCTGTATGTGCACCATTTCACATCAAACCACTCTGAACGACTTTGTTTATATCCCAATGATGTAAATTCCCCTGTAAAATAAGAAGAAATGATTATGAAATATTAATAATCTCCACTCTTATATGTAGTGTATTACATTGCCGTTACAATTGATCGTTAGTTTTAAACAATTTCTTCATCCTCTGCATAGAACTTTTTCTTTATTTTTCGTGAGGTCAGGTGTTCAAGTGCAACATGCCATTGTATGTGTATAAAATGAACAAAAAGCAAAACAATGAAAGATTTTAACCCCTTAAATGCCCCAGACTCACCAGCAGGTTCAGAGTTTTACTACACACTTCTGTAACCTGAGAATAACTCAACGCCAGTTTGTATTGTAGTCAATGTAGTTACTGAATAATAGGCTTAAGTGTGTAATAAGCCTGAGATGTTAAGGGGTTAGATTGGACCTGTAATTAGTACCATTATTTTTATGTGTTTTTTTTTTTTTGTTTGTTTTTTTTAGATGTTTTTAGACCATCTTTTGGTGACTGAGGCAATGGTTCTCATGGGGTTCATTTTGAGGATTTGTGGATGTCCGCAATAAAAATTCCATAATTTTGGGAATTTTTTTTTTTCTCCATAAAATCTCCCAGCTCAGTAATATCCTTTTGTGTTTATTTGCCAAACCTAGGTGTATAAAGGCACTTAAAGGAAAAATGGCTGGCTGGCAGCAACTGTAACTTTTGTGTATCAGTAGAACCTACCTATTGACTGGCTATACTAAAAGACACATAAAAAGTAGTCGTGCTGCTTTGTTTAGAATGACTGAGTTGCGAAAGAGCTTTTGGCTGGTTGGCTGTTTGGTTTATTTATAGGCAGCTCAATTTTTCATGTGTGTACTAGCCATGTGTGTAGTATTATTAACTAGCTATGTCGCAACTACTGGTAATATGAATAGAATTCAGAGTGACTCTTAGCATGTGTCCAGATGGACTGAAAACCACATGTGGGAACCAGTGGTTTAAGAAACGTAACAATTGTAGATGTTTTTTTTTTTTCTTAAAAAAAGAAAAGAATGAAGGAAAATTGGTCATTCTTGTGCTGGAAGAGTAACAGGGGCTGCCGTTTCAAATAGGAGCTAAAACTACAGCTAAGTGGTACAACACTGGACTCTGATGAGAACTCATCACCTTACACAGTGTTGTTTCTGTTCATTGAACGATTTGCCAAAGGAAATTTTTCAGAGGAACATATTTCCACTGTTGCTGGACCTCAGCTAGACTAGTTAGCCTAGTTGGCTAGCAGTAAAGCCACGCTTAATCTCACTTCATTGCAGGCTTCGTCTTCTATCACGTCCTTGGCAGTTCACCCACAGTCATCTTCCTGTGATGAAACGTAATGAGTATATTACCCAAATAGTGGCTTCACTGTTTGCATACTGACGCCTTGAGTGGTTAAGAGTATTTGAGCACCCGTGCACATCCCTAATCAAAATGCCTTTATGTGTTGTGATTGTTCCATATTACTATTTCCTACTCATGAATGAGATGGAAATGTGTTTCAGAGAAGTCTGTCGTGACATAACTGCCAGATCATACACTGTGTCTAACCATGCCATTATGACATCATAACAACCCTAGTAAGATGCACTCTGTGTGTGTGTGTGTGTGTGTGTGTGTGTGTGTGTGTACGCGCATGTGTATTTGCTGCGTGTAGGTATGTGTTTGATGTATTTACAGTATATGTGTGTACTTGAAGCAGAGATGTCGCTGATAAATGTGAGAGCAGATGTACACAAGTCCAAACATGCATTTACATTTTTGTGTTTTTTTTTTTGTTTTTTTTTTATGGTGTGCGTGCTTATATTGGAGGTGTGTCTAAGTGTGTGTGTGTGTGTGTGTGTGTGTGTGCGCACATAGTGGAAATATTTCCATGGTGTGTGGGTGGATGGTGGGTTCTGGGTGTGAGGTTGTGTTCTCAGCATCTAAAAGTGATGTATAGTCTCTCTCACTCTTTCCTTCTTCCTCAAGGCCACACACACACACTTGAGATTCGTTAAGCTGCTCTGTAAATCCCCTTATTAGGAGCTGTCAATATGGAGCTTGTTATTACTCATTAATTCCATGGCCATAACCCTAATAAGAGTATATTCTGTTTTTCCATATTGACTAACAGGGAGGGGATGATGTGAAAATGATCTGTCATGAGACTAGTGGTCAATTATTCTAATTAGCAGATATTATACTACGACTTAAGAAAAATATTGACTGTAGTCATGATGTTGCACAACTTACTAGCAGCACTACAGCTGGGAGGTGAGGAGTGTTGGGGTAACCATCATTAGCGTTGAGTGTGAGTAGTGTTCAAACAGGGCATTGCATTAGATAGTATAATTAATTCAGTGTCCGTTCTCCATGATGCATTGTCACATCTCTGCAGTGCACATTGTCACAGCTTAGCACTGTGATGGGTCGCGATGTCTTGTTACAGCCCTGCTTTTTATTAAGCCTTATGTTTTGCTTTAACAGCATTAATCAGCTAATTTAAAACATGGCCACACTATTTACTGCACTGCAGCATTTATTTTTAAATTGTATAATCTGTTGTGTTTAATCTAATTTAAAGAAAAGTGTAGTCATTAGTTGTTCCATGTTTAACGTAATACAAAAAAAAAATTCATTTAATATTTTAAACCATTTTTTTTTTGAGGGGGAGGGGATGGGGGCAGTATAAGTGTGCATTTTCACTTGTAGTTCAGTCCCCTTGGTCCAGACCAATGCAAAAAAAATAATTTTAGTTCTAGTTTGCTTAGCATTCACAGTCAAATTGAACCAATAGGTGTAAATCAGTTATACGAGTAAAAGCTCTAGTTGGACAGGTTTTATGATCTACAGTAGCTGTGATTTATGTGATTTATGTTCACCAAACTTTCTGACTTGTGCTTTTCTATCTGGGCTCGTTGTTTTTATTTACTGCTTTTGCTCACCTGTCTTGTGAAAGTAGGACAATAAGCCACGAGACGTACTGCATTATCGTGGTTATTGCACAATGCAAAGCATGGTGAAATCCCCATAGCACAGCCTTGAGTGACTTACTGCATTTACAACACAGAAACCTTGCCACATTAATAAATAATATAATTTATGTGTGATGTCGGAGTTGTATATACATCTAAAAGATTGTACATAGCCAATTATGGTATGGTAATTGTTCTGTAATAAATATTTGTCCCTAAATTACCCTAAAATTATGTTGTTAAATTTTCATGTCTATTTTTAATGTTTAACAGTCATATGTTTAATTTAATGTAATGTACAATTTTTGTATGGTACTATATATAAAACAAATGATGTACAACAATGAATTACAAGCATTTTAACTGTAGTACATTGTCATATTTGGTGAGTCAAAGACACGTGATGAGTCCTGTAGATGAGGTGTGAATTTTTTTTTTTTTTTTTTTTTTTTGCGTTGAGGAAATATCTCAGTTTCTGTGTAAGGGGAAAGTCTTTGTGATGAGTCAGTTGCGATGTAAAAACACACAGATGCCAAGTGGTGAATCAACTGCAGTACTTTTTGAGTGTTAACATTGATTATAATTGTCAAAATACTGCTTGGGGTATTCTCAAAAGTGAAAGTGGAATCTGAGATGGGAGAGGTCTGGTGTGATCCAGGCATCTATGTTCGAGAAATGAGCTTGTGCATGTGCCAATATGTGGGTGCCATACACTGTATGTCTAAGCCGACCATATGGCCTGTGTATGTTCTATACTTGTACTGTATATATCTGTGTAAAAGCATGTTTATGTATTACTTCGAGTGTTTCTTATACTAACCATACATGCATTCATCATCAGTGCCTGTGTTTGTATACCTGCTTATTTGTGTATCTGTGTCGCTGGGTGTTCATTTACCGTGTTTTCATCTATGTGTATACATGAATAGCCATATGGCCTTGTATCGGGGGCTTTCCCATCCCAGCATGTACTGTTGCAGTGTGGTGTACAGGGCCTGAGGGTGAGTGGGTGTGCTGGCTGTCCTCTCTGACTAAATATAGAGCCACCGAGCTCTCCGCTCGAACTCTGACCTCAAGGAACACACACACAGAGCTCTGTGTACTGGAGGCTTACACCGCCCTGCCTATGAACAGAGGCCAAAACAAAGCCAATATGAGGATCATGTGCGTTCACACGTTCACTGAATAGTTCTTAGTGTCTCAGTTACAGCACTCTCTGTGTTCAGTGTACAATGGCACATTACTGACACTTTGCACTAAATTGATTCTTGTTCTCTAACAGTCTAACCATAACAAAGCTTGTGTACACTGCCGTCTCTTTAAGTGCTAACCTATAATACTTTAAACAAGAAGACTGTTCTGAGTCAAGTGCTGTGTAAAGTCAATCAGTGGCTACTGTCACAAGAAATGTGCATCACCATAAGGAGTTTTGTAAGGAATTACTTATCTTTTAGTTTTTCTGTGCCACATTGCTGACGGTTTTAATAGAATGCACAAGAATATACTCGCACTTGTGCAGCAGGTTGCTAGAAGTAGGATTGGTTATTGTTTAAAGATTTTTGATACCTTGATTTTGATGCATATTCCTGAACAATAATCTCTGCACCTTCTGTTAAATTATAAAACAAACATGGGTGTGGTTTAAATAAGAAATGAATTTAAGCCATTCAGTTTGGATTTTACACTGAACACTTAACACAATGAGTTTAGGCCATTCAGAATGACACTATTTTCATTACTTTGTACTATTGAAGGATTTGAGTTCGGTACTCTAAAAGACTTTTTATATTTAGTCCTGTATGTGTTTGTTTTGCCCTTTTTATTTTGCTTTTTGTCTATTCGAGAGTGGAGCGTGACACTCTTTTTGATCAAGAAACAGAAAAATGCATGTTGCATATGCAGAATATTGTCATTGCTGTTATCTGTTGTTGGTTTTATTATTGAACCTGGAAACAACACAATTGGTTTACTTGCACACAAATCTTAATTTATTGCTTCTCAAAATTTCATGGCAGTTTTTAAGGGCTTTATCACATTACATGTTGTGTTGATATTGTGCAGCTCTATTTTACTGTTATTTTTAGCCCTAATTTTTGTGTCTGCCTCAGTAATTGGTCTGTTTGCTTCATTGGCTGAGAGGATGCTGAATTAGCATGTGTGAATGTGTTTGCGTAGACATTTTGTTGTGTTCTGTACATTCCACCTTACTAGTTCATCTATGGTAAATGTGAGTGAAAGACATTGTGAGGGAAGGCGGTGAATTCTTCTGATCACAAAAGGTTTCCTGTCCTTTGTTCTTTGCATAGTTTGCATCTCTCAGCTCCTCCCAGACTTGTCTGTGTGGCTTCAGCTCCACATTTAGCAGAGCTTTGTAGAGGATGGTTTTCAAATCTGGCCTTCCTTCTTTTCTATTGCCATTAAAGATCATATTACCAACCTGGATTATCATGAACCTCTTTGAGAAGTATTGAACCAGTAGGAGCAGCAGCATCAGCAGCTGATCCAGGGTCAGTCCCTTGGAGAGGGATAAAGTTTCTGTTACTGCTCAATGCAGTGCTTGGAGGTGGAATTTTGGGTAGTGTAGTTCAGGGGATTGGGTGTGGTTTTGTTTTGGTATGTGTTTTAGGCCGTGCTGTTTTCCTTCTCCACCTCTGCACTTTAAATTGGTAGTTTAGTGGTAGCTCAGCGCTTTAGTGATGATACCCCCCCACCCCCCCGCCATGTACATGCATCACATAGCTAAAAACAGGCTCCAACATGGCTGCTTCAGTTATTTGCTGTGTGTTTGTTCTGTTCATTTTTGTAATTAAAGTCTTCCAGCATCGCAAACCTCATAAACAAGTTACATGTGTGATGATTAATATATTAGAGATGGACTTTTCAAACAATTTTGTGAGTACTTAAACAAATTGGAAAAATTGGCAATCGTTTATTTATTTATTTAAATATGAGCTTTAAACACCTGGCTTAAGATAGATGGCTTAAGATAGAAAACCAGAAAAAACGCCTCAAAAAATGAACAGTAGTCTGCACAAAAAATATAGCCTTTTAGTTTATCAAGCTAAATGCTAGCTCGTCACAATCTTTGCTCTTCATGATAAAAAAGGAGTCTTTTAGGGCAAGAAATACTTGCTTTACTACAAAGTTTTATGTTATTGGAAGTCTTTTTTCCTTTTTTTAATGTTATTTTATAGTTTCATTTGAAGCATTTCTCAGAGCCATTGGTTTCGCACAGCCTGTTTCTGCTGTAGCGCCATAATGGCAGCCATCCACATCATATGCAAAAACAGTGGTCTGTGGTTGCTATCAAAGTAAGTTCTTCTCGGAACGATAGCCTAATGTCACTGCTGTTTCATGGATTCCGGGGTATAAGGGTAGCTTATAGCTAAGGGTGGCATGATACTTTTTTTTTTTTTTTTTTTTCTTTTGTAATGCTGATATTAAAAAATTGAGTATCGGTTGATACAGATCTGATATTTCTTCTTTACAAACTATTAAGCTTCAAAACAAGTTTTTAATTGAAGGGCTTTATATAAAGGTAGGTTATCATTCTCAGTGAACACACTACTGCCCTTCAGTTACTATTAGATAGATATATTATTGTTGTCCAAAAAAAGAAGCATTTTTCTGCACTTTGTGAGCACAGCAGCTGCCCTTAACGTTGTGTAAACATTTCATGAAGGATAAATAGACATCTCTCACATTGAAAGTACAGACCGTTTTGCCTTTTCCTGTGAAGTTACCATTTTGGAAATGCATGCTTGTTTTGTTTTTTTGGACAGTGACTCTCTTCAGTTTGCATGATGCTAACCTGGCAGCTGTTACTTGTTTGCACATCAGTGCAAATCTGAGGAAATAAACGATTAACATGTCTTGGCAAGTTAAAGTGTAAAAAAAAAAAAACTTTTTGGGTTATGTGAATTGAAAACCTTAAATAGATCTTGTTGGGCATAGGCTTAGGGAGCTTTACGCGTGTTGTAGTTGTGCACTAATCCCATTATGTAGTCCTCAACCAAGCACATCTCTCTGTCTCTCTGGGGTGCTGGTGAGACTGTGAATTTTTTTTTTTTTTTAGGGCTTTTATAAAAAGACACTAATTAGATTGAGGTTGTAATTTCATCAGTTCATTCTCGCTCTGAGTGAGAAGTGAAGAAGCCCTCTCAATGTCAGCTGGCGGGTGAAGAAATGGCATAAGGCCTTTAGTGAAACCTTACATTAGATTATGTGCAATTATACTTTACAGACGTGTACAATTATCTTTCACAGGAGAATATTACAGGCAATTAGACTGTACGTTTTTACATTCATATGCTCGAGCATAATTCATATTTTTATGGCCGTTTCCCTGCAATTATGGGTTCAGAGCTTCAGGAGGAAGGTGTATGTGCGAGAGAGGGAATATGAAGGACTGTCTGTCTCGAACTATGGTGTTCTATGAACTGTCTCTTCTCTTGGTGCAGCACACTCTGGGGGGTGGTGTCTGTGTGTGTGTGTGTGTCTGTGTGTGGGTATTATTTTGTACTTTTTCAGGACATTGTAGGAAAACTAGAAAAGCTGTCTGCACCAACAAAATGTTCCAGACTTTTTAACGTTTCTTTTTTTAAAGACTGAAAGGGCAAATACATTTGCTTTTGATTACTGAGGTTAGAGTGAGGATTATGTTTAGGACTAGGTTAGAAAATTCTTATCATAAGTAGGCAATTTTTAGGGGTATATTGATACACACATTTCACAATATAGTATGTATTGTTTTTGCATCATGATGGATGCATTTAGAATAGAAATACTAACATACCTTCAAGATTATTGTGGTATTTTTATTGCATTTTCTTAAAAGACATAACATAAATAACAAAATAAACAAAAATACAATTTGTATTGTAAACAAAAATGTAAACCATAAAGCTACATCTCTGTATTAAATGAGTTGAGCATTACAAGTTATTTTATAGTTTGTTCTTGTATTCCTGTTTAAATTGTGGCTCTTACCTTCTGGCTGAAATAAGTGTAAGAGGACTTTCTAACATGGCTCAGTCACTGCCAGCAAACTGCAGAATCCACCATTGAATAGAGGTGGACTCTACAACTGAATAGAGGTCCAAATCGGCATCCATTAACAGTCCTATGGAGCAGGTTATTTGTTATCAGCACTTAGCGGCTGCTTGAATCCTGTGGGGAGAAGTAACTGCTGATATTCGTGCTTTCTCCACAAGGCTGAAGTGGCTTCCTCAGCTTGGCTAATCAACTACTTAAGCTAGGCCTATATGCATATAAACTTGAGTGACATCCCTTTTTAATCCATAGGGTTTAATATAATGTTGGCCCACCTTTGCAGCTATAACAGCTTCAACTCTTCTCGGAAGGCTTTCTACAAGGGTTAGGAGTGTGTTTATGGGAATTTTTGACCATTCTTCCAGAAGCATATTTGTCAGGTCACCAAAGGTGTTCTATCAGGTTGAGGTCAGGACTCTGTGCAGACCAGTTAAGTTCTTCTACACCAAACTCGCTCACCCATGTCTTTATGGACTTTGCTTTGTGCACTGGTGCACAGTCATGCTGGAACAGGAAGGGGCTGTCTCCAAACTGTTCCCCAAGGTTGGGAGCATGAAATTGTCCAAAATCTCTTGGTCTGCTGAATCATTAAGAGTTCCTTTCACTGGAACTAATGGGTTGATCCCAACTCCTGAAAAACAACACACCATAATCCCTCCTCCACCAAACTTTACGTTTGGCACAATGCAGTCAGACAATTACCGTTCTCCTGGCAGCCACCAAACCCAGAGTCATCCATCGGATTGCCAGAAGGAGAAGCGTGATTCATCACTCCAGAGAACACGTCTCCACTGCTCTAGAGTCCAGTGGTGGTGCTTTACGCCACTGCAGTTGACGCTTTGCATCACGCTTGGTGATGCTTGGATGCAGCTGACAAACACATGTACACCATTACAATAAATGCAAATAACCATATCACTGCTGTCAAAACAAAACCTCTCCATTTTTAGCATTTTTCAGCTTTTTTTTCCCTAGTTTTTGCTTCTCCTGTAAAGCTATGTGAGGTGTGAGGTTTTGTTCTAACAGCACCAATATACAAATAAATAAACACAGTAAACAAAAAAAATGTATTATTAAAAAAGTAATTGATGTCTTATGAGCTAGAAGAACAAAGTTTGGTTCCACATGTCTCCTGGATGCCTCCAGCCATCACATGGATTTGTTAAATTACATCACCAGCACACTTAATTTAACATAATGAAATATTGATTAGCTGAACCAGTTGTGGGATGATAACACAGTACTGTATTTAAAATAGATATGGGACATATGTACAACTGTGTGTGTGTGTGTGTGTGTATCTTCTCATGCATGTGTATCTCTAATGTGAGCCATATGCTTTGCATCAGTTCCTATTAGGTTCTTTAATAAACCTGCTGCACTGTCAGTGCTGAGATTGGGAGAGATCCTCACTGAGGCCCATTAGAGCATTTTATGACTTTGTTGAAGATAACTATTCTATGTCATTTCCTTTTTCCCAACCCCTCATTTTAGTGAGATTGCTTTCTCATGCTGCTTTTTGCTAAACACACAGCTGAAGCTTCATACTCTTTCAACCAACCTCACAAATGGTGGGTAGTGTTTCAGGGATTGTGTTTCTCTTAAATGATTCAGCTATAATAATATCTCCGTAGGTAGTGCCACGTTACGTGAACTTGTTCTTACAGTGAAATGACATGGGAGTGTGTGAGCTGTATCATTTCTAGGTTAAGATGATAAATGTTGAATTGAATACATTTTTTGTTAGTATAATGTCATTTCAATTAAATGAACATTCTCTACAGGGAACACAGCTCTGAATATATTAATGTACAATAACTGTTTACTTGCTGAATTGATCACATTATGGCAAAAGTACAATTTAAGTCACGGCACATTTTATTAACTTTCCACAAAACTTGTAATTTGACAAGGGGTTTTCAAATGTCTATATACAATCGTGAATATCAGCAGTTCATACATTAAAGAAACCAGGAATCCAAAATCACAATGCATATTCCTGCCATAATGTTCCTCCAGAGAGATCAGTAAGGAGGGTCTAACTAGGCATTTGATGATGGGTGGGAGGTAGATGTGAAACATTGTTATTGATTCATTTTATTTTTGTCCACCCACTGGGCAGGGTGCAATAATCAAAACTTAGAAGGCATTTAAGAGGTAGTCAAAAGTCACCAGCCTCAGATGAAAAATAACAGGAAAAAGAGATTTTTGTATTTTGAGTGGTAGAATATGATGAGCTTAATGAATGTGATTACGATGAGCTTAAATGACTTTTCAAAAGTCAGTAAGAGTTTTGCTGAGTCAGAATTGTTCACAGTGGTGAACAACAGGAACTAGACCTCTAAAAAACATGAAGTTATCAATTTCCTGATGCTTAAAACATTGTTTTATAGTCGGTAGTTCTAGCTTTAAATGTGTTTTTTTTTTTTTTTATTTTATTAATTCCTAGCAGACAGATACAGGCATTGTGTTGTAAAATAGTCCCCAAAGAAACTTTATTTTTTCAGATTTATGACTGGTTTTCCATTATCAATATTACCTATAAAAACATGCATATAAAAGATGTGTGGAGGTTCAGTGGTAAATGTCTATATTTGTATTGTAGACACCTGTGATTCCTTTCACAGGTCACCGATTTAATAATGCAGACAATTTGAAAACTCAGTGGAACTGCCCTTTTAATATGGCCAGTGATGTGAACTAACAAGGTTTTAAAAAAAAAACTACCACAAAAGGTCAATTTTGATTTCAGATCAACTTAAAAATGCAGCTTTTCAAAGAAAGTGCATGTATAAGGAAACAGCAAAACAGAAACAGAAGGCATTCACCAACCTTTCTTAAGAAGAAATTTCTTCTTAAAACCCACTTACCTAGTTTTCACAAAGATTCTGACGTTCACCAATGTTTTCTTATTTGGGGTAAGAATGGAACAAGCACAAAGGTGTGGACAGTTCTGCAGATTAAGAACATGTCATGAATCTGATTTAGACTTTTTAAAAAAGGTCTTTTTAGTTTTTCCTAAGAACAAATTTAAGAAGAAAGCTAAAAACTATCAGTGAGAGGGGCCCAACATTATCGTGACTGTCGGGACCTTTGTGCAGCTGTGTAAAGTTTTATGTGGGTTTGAGTTCTCCAGATATTGTATTTCTTCTTTATTTATGCATCATGTTCCTCATTTCATACATTGTAGTTGCATTATTTTCTAGCCGCTGTTTGGCCTTATGTTTTCGGGACTGTGTCAGTGCTTGTGATGGACTATATTAACTGCAACTAGGTTAGTGATACCCTTCCCCCAGTCTTCACATCACTGCACATTCAGGCATGCGTGAGCGGAGTGAGCATTAACTGGATGCAATGTGTTAGTTTGTGTCAGTGTATGTTGAGCATGTCAGGTCGTGGGCTGTATATTAGGATTGTGGCGTGGGATGTGGTTTGCTTCAGATGTTACTCTTTGATTTATCTGTTTAAAGATTGTAGATGAAGCAATGCAAAATCATCTAAGTGCCACTAAAATGAATAAATGGATGATTGACCATTGTTTATAATTTGTCGCAGCACTTTTCGAGATGTGTAAACATCTCAGAATAAAATACTGAATGAGGCCAGTCCTTAGGTGCAAACTTTGAGTAGATGAGGCAGCAACGTGTGTGTGCATCGCATCTCCCGCCTCTGAAATGATGACTTACTTAACTTTTTAATATATGTTAAAAATGCAGGGTAATTCAAAAAGATTAATCCGATTACAAAATGATTTATTTGTCAAACTAGTTTTATTATAGAGCAATGCAGTACATTGAAAATGGTTTAAATGAGCATGAAGTTTATGTAATTTTACAAGTACTCAGTATGAACCTTCTCCAGCTGTGCAGACATCAATGCAATAGTCAGATTCATCCCATACCATATCCATCCCAAATGAACATGTCAAGTGTCACTGTGTTCACTGCTCTTTCAATATGATTTCAGAGATCATCCTGTGTTGATGGGACTGGTGGCGCATAATCAGAATCCTTAATGTACCCCCACAAAAAAAGTCACATAGTGTGAGGCCGAGTGATGCTGGTGACCTTTTTCTTGTAACTTGTTGGTGCCAATGACAAACGCTCTGATCTTTTTGAGGTTTACTAACATACTGAGTCAGAAACTCTATGACCCCTTCTTTCAATTCGTATGTGATTGTGTATGTGAAAATGTGGCGCTTTGAAATCCAATGAATTTCTTTGAATCACCCTGTAGAGTTCTGATTTCTTTCTAATAACTTTCAACATTTTTACGTAATAGTTGCTTTAGATGTAAACACTCATTACAGTGATCTGAAACTTACCAATTCTGATCTCTAGACAGTTGTGGTGATTGGAACCAGAGTCACAGTGTCTACAAAATAAATATAGCCAGATATATTCACTATCCAAAATGACCAGTGAGCAATCTCATGAGACCAGACATCTCATACCGAGAACTTCTCGAGTTACCCGTTAGAAGCTTTGTGTTAAATATGGGTGCGATCGTAGATTTATAAGGATGCGATTAAACTGAGTGTGAATTTCTAAAGCTGTCTATCACCTTGTGAAGGTAGAGCTCAAAGTAAGTGTTGATTGTGTGTTGTGTTGTCAGCTCAGGATGTAATGCAATGTAACATGGTTGACAAGATGCCGCCCTAAAAAAAACGTCTAAGATGTAGATGTGTCATGTGCATAAAACGCATTACATGCAGTAACAGTAAACATTACCTCTTGCTGGGGGAAAAACAGTTCTGTTAGTTAACGAAGGTGTTTTTGCTTGATAGTTTGTTTTTCTTGTGTAATCTACAGTATTCCAGATGTTAAAAGAGCACTTGGAGGTGGGATTTTAGAGGGGTATACCCTTGTTAACTGTGAATTTCACTGCAGTCCGGCATTAGACGTTTAACAAATTGTCCCCAATTTGTTAAAATGTGTGTTCTCCCCACTGTGTGTTCTCAGTAGATCATGTCTCCTCAAAACTACCAGTGACTCTACACATGTAGTCTGAGTTTTTATTTTATGTTTAGAATGGTAAAAATGATACACATCAAAATAAAGTTGTCCTTTGGTACTATTTGCCCCACAAGGACCTTTTTTACATTTTTTATTTTTTTTTTTACGAATACATACTTCTTGTTCTTAATGCCACCACTGTGAATCATTCTGACATTTCTCATCAAACCACTGTGAATGACTTTGTTTACATGCAAACAAATCTAATTATGCAGAAATATTTGAAAAATCTGTGGAAATCCCCTTTATTGGAAGATTCTATTTTGGTAATATCGTCCATTTTCTGTTTGTCCATTTGTCATGAAATGACCACAGTATGGAAAGTGCAGCTGGTGTTTCAATGGCATGAAAATAAACACGTTATGAAGAGTAATTGAAATCAGGGAAGGAGGTTGGTGGTTAGCCTGGGTTCATATTAAGCTTCTATGATGATGATTACGATGATGAAAGTTGCTTAATGTTTTTTTTTTTTTTTTTTTTCTTTTGGCTTTCTCCTGATCTGCTAAAGGGCTGAAGTATGCCTGTTATCTCAACAAACTGCCGAGCGCTCGTGTTCTGATAAACATCCTCCGGAAAAAGAGACTATTGATTTTTCTGACCAGGATGGAACTGATATCTCTCTCTCTCTCTGTGTCTCTCAGGCTGAAAGCACTGGTTTCAACCGGTGGCCGAAATGTACAGGCGGCCTGTGATTGGTGAGTAATCGCTTGTGCATGCACACACACACACACCCACTATGAGCAAAGTGAACATAGCCATTTGGCAGTTGATTTTATGAGTCTGTTAAGGCCATGTCCTTCTGTGTCTTGTGAAGTTAATCACAGTACTCTGCACACTTATTTTAAGTACTCCATTCTGACACGCAGTACTGTATAAAAGTCAGAGGCCACCCTCGATTTATTTGATTTGCGGTGAAAATGGCCATTAAGGACACGTTATTCGTTTTTCAGCATCAGGAAAAACTGCAGAAAACATATATTTAACAGAAACTTGCATAGAAGCCTCAACAGCTAAATTTCAGGAGACGTTTCCACACTTCCACAGTTCAGTGTTAGAAGTTGGTTGCATTTTCTGCTTTTTGCAATCCACGTAATCCCAAACATATCAAGTGATGTTAAACTCTGGAGTGGTCAGTCGAATGTTGACCAGTTTCTTTTTTCAGTAATGACTTCTTGACAGTTACACATCCTTTTAGACATGTAGCATCAATGAATATGTTCAAAACATACACATGTATACGTAACTACATGTGTATATTATGCCTATGTGTTCTTTTTGTCAAATATCTTGAAGTGTTTTTGGATATGACTTGAACTTCTTTCAAGTGGTGACCCCATGCAAATAAATTTCTTGAAATGAGTCACGCAGACCTCTCTTTGCCAGTAAACAGCTCATGGTCTTGAACATTTTGCTAATGGCTATGTTAATTACGGAACTATCTGGTGAGATGATCTGACGGTACTGAGCATGAGATGGAACTGAGGTTCCATTTAGCAGTCCATTCACCAGAACTGGTTTGGGTCCAGAGGATTTTGCAGTAATCAGAAAGTCTGGAATCTGCAAATTTCATGAGTCATATGCCCACCTCTACTGTTCATTTTTCTGACTATCCACTGCCCTCTGCTGGCAAATATGACAATATTCTTCCCATGAATGACAGACTGGAGATGGACCTCAAGATAGCCAGAAATAAGTCTGTCCCCTGTACACAAAAACATATGTAATATTATTGATTTTAGTAATAGTGGTTAATAGTACTTTTGCCTTGCCTAGTAAAATCCAGCCAAACCTTTAATAGTGAGCATGACATGTTTTAAATTGTTAACATGAAAACGTGAAAATAGTTTCTTCAAAATAAAAAGGTTAGTGTTTGCTGCGTCCTGGTAGTAACTAAAAAAGTCACTCAACTTTTGTAGTTTTGTGAACTGAAGAATTCTACTGCTTTTAAACATTTCAATCATTTTAAACATTATAAACATTACGATGTAAACAGTCTTTCCAAGTGGTTTAATGTGCTACTATAGAGAAACAAGTCAATACAGCTCAGAGTTGTCGTAATAGGAACCAGATGTCCAAGCATGGCTTTATAAGCTACTGAACAGAAAATTGCTACATGAAATGGTTACAGATGGATTGCCTGTTGTCTGAGATGTTGTTTTACAATACTTTAGAGAAGCTTTTGGCCTAAAACCTATTTGTTTTTCTTCCTGGATGTAGCACTATTATCATCATTGATTAATTAGGTTGGTTTAAGGAAATAAAATGAACTGGCTATCTCACCAACACTCCGGCTTTAGCTGGGTGTTGCTTGAGGTAACAAGGCAAGTTCAGCTCCTTTTCACTTTCTGTTTTCTTCTCCAGGTTGTTCTCCCATGTGGATGACCCATTTCTGGATGACCCTTTGCCGCGGGAGTATGTGTTGTACCTGCGGCCGAGTGGGCCTCTGCTCCACCAGCTCTCTCACTTTTGGCAGCAGAGTCGGGCCATGTGCGGCAAGAACAAGGCTCACAACATCTTCCCCCACATAACCCTCTGCCAGTTCTTCATGGTCAGTCTAATTTGCCTTAGGAATATAATTTATGCTTACCATACTTGTGGAGTTTATTCGAAAAATAAATTTGAATAAAGTACAATTAAAGCTATGGCAGAACCACCTGATTGCTGTTGTTTAAGCTGACCATTTCCACGGTTGTTTGTGGAATGTTTTGAGAAACAGAGTGTGAAATAGGTGCTTTTTCATTAGTAGACTTAAGACAAATACATGGAAGTAAGGGAGAAAGAGAGGAAAAGAGACACATTATGGGTCTTTTCAAAAACTACATATCCTGACCTATAACGGGTGCTCAAGCTGTATCTATGGAGCAACATGTTGATTACTTGAGCACACGATAGTTAATCAGCCAATATGGCCACTTTAGTCACTTGTATGGTAATAGCTGCACAAAATGATGATCATGTTCATGACGGGCCTGAGGTATCTGGTTACATGCCAAACAGACATGAGAGTTTTATTTTGCACCTTCGTTTTTTCTGTCTGTCAAATTACAGATGATGTAGGGATATAAAGTAGTGCAGACTCATGACTCAAGTGCTGTGTACAGTGATTGTTTCAGAAAAGGCCTTGCAAAATTGCACTATTCCACTGCAAACATTTAAAATGCATTTAGGCTATTTAAAATGTCAATTAGTGAATAAAAAGCTCTTTATCCACCAGAGCAGGACAAGTTTGAGGTTGTGCTGTTTGTAAAAATCCTGAACTGGAGTGTAAGAATATAAGGTTGATCATGGACTCTTTCTTGTTTTGCACATATGTGTGCACATCTGCTAATGCAGTGTGCAGATGCAAAGGTGGAAGCTCTGTGCGAGTCACTGCAAACGGTGGTGGGACAGTGGCGAGGCCGCTTCCCCTCCCCTCTCCCCCTGGAGCTCTACACCTCCTCCAACTTCATTGGCCTCTTCGTGGAAGAGAAGGTGGCTGAGGTGCTCAAGGGTTTCGCAGCTGACTTTTCCGCCGAGGCTGCTGCCAAAGCAGGTATGCATGTGTAAGACTTTGGTACCCCTAAAGTGACAGTTTGGCAAAAAAATTTAATGTGTTCTCCACTTACCTCAGTTGTAGCTGATCAGCCAAGAAATGTTGTTAATTGTTAATGCTTGAAGTTTGCTTCTTTAGAGGTAAAAGTTTACTGTAGCCAGTGGAAGCTTGTGTTGGTATTGTGCAACTTAAATGCCTAAAATAAAATGGACAAATGTACAGCAAACGTCAGGCTTTAGTCTGGCCACTGCAACTATTTTTAATCCAGATAGCCTGGATCGCAGTGTCATAGCCCAATGTTAATACCAGCGTTAAGGTTAAATTTATATGGGTCAAAACAAACAGAATCTTGCTTGCAGTTAGTGCCATGCAGAACAGCAATGGGCTAGTAAAGTGAGCCAGACTGAAATCATGCTGCCTTCTGAAAGGTACTTTAAAGATATTTTATTTTCCTTGTAATTAACCTAAAATCAAAATGTTGTACATTACAGTAGTCCTGTTTTGAACTTAAAAACAAAGGAACTGTGTCAAGTTCAGCTCTGTTTTCAAAAACAGGTGCTCTTATCTGCTGCCAGATTTTATCACATTTTCATGGTGTTAGTTTGAGCAAGACTGCTATTACCATGTCATCTGTGGGTTCTATTATACCTTCTTTAATTCGCTTTGGAAATAGTACTCAGTAGACTACAGGCATCACAGATTCACACTAAAGTCATGGATCTCTTCAGCAATAGGTCAAATTGCAGCATCTCTGTAGTCCAGCTAATTTACAAATTACAGCACCAACTAATCCAGCTTGAAGCAAGTGTGATGACTTGCGTGTGCAGTTTGATTGGTAGGGTGTAAGTTTAGCCTTGTACCAAAACCAGTGCTTTTCCAAAAAAGCAACACCAAATGTGTTTTAGCTGATTTAATTCAAAATGGTGTATGTACACTTGGTAAATTTTTTTACAAAAAAAAAGTTTTTGAATATAATGGCAAACACACTTTTATTAATAAATGTATTAATAATTATTAAAAAATAATAATGAGTGGGACTAATCATAATACAGCAATGATATTTCTTGTAAATGTAAAGCCCAATATCAACAATGTAGATCATGAAAGAAGGAAACCCTTTATTTGCTATGATGACTTTGTTTATCGCATATTACAAAATCAGAATGCACCAATGGCATTTTGCCCATTTAATGCCCAAGTGTCAATTACTGGTAATACAGGTTTTTAGAGCTGAGGCACCTCATGGCCCTGGCTTGTAACTTAGGCACACCTATGTTTAGCAGGCTGGACCCCACAATGGGAAGCTATTAATGTTTGATGCTTCCTAAGAGTGGTGCTTTGCATCATTGATACTGTGTGTTGTTGTCTACGAGATACTGATGTGTGTTTTACACTTTATTTCCATTGCACTGTTCAGATGTCCATGTGGAGCCACACAAGAAGCAGCTGCATGTAACTTTGGCCTACCACTTCCCCACCAATCACCTCTCCTCCTTAGAAAAGCTGGCCAGAGGCGTGGATGTGTCACTGGGCTGCGATTGGCTGGCCGTTCTCTTCTCACGGGACATCCGATTTGCTAATCATGAGGTATGAACCCTCCAAGATCTAAAGTCTTGAGCGGTTGAAGGAAACCTTTAAGTGCTAGCAGATGGCTAGTGGAGAGAAGGCTCTGTTGATTTCAGTGGGATGTGAATCCTCTGTATAGATCAGACAGGCTAGGTGGAAGAACTTAGCTTTTCTGGACAGTGTTTAGGAGTATAAATGGTGTCAGTCCCACATCTCTTGGTAGGATGGGCCAAGCATGTATAGCACTTGATTTCTGATTTTTGTGTGTCTGCAGTCTCTCCAGACTTTACCACACTGTGGTTCTGCGGCCTCGAATGCTACCCAATATGAGAGCCCTTGGAGTATAGCTTCATAATGATAGGCAAGCCATTTTGATTGAAGAAAAAGCTGCTAGTTCGACAGCAATTTTTCATCATGTGCTTGCATGTTATGAAATGCCTCCGTTCCCTTGAGAAAATCACACATTGGTACAAGACTGTTGCAACATGACACCCCAGAAAGCTCTTAGTGGAAAAGAGCAAGAATTGGCATGCATAACTAAAGGAAAAAAACAAACCCAGTTCTGTCAAACTTATTTGTAATATTTAAGTGTGTGTAAGCAACTGATTGATTTTAGCATTACGTTTGCTTCAAGTTAAATCTACAAGGAGCATTCTGCATTCTATTTGCACAGTAATCTACTATTTGCACTTTTGCATGACTCTCAGAGGTCTGTGTATTGTCATGTACAACCCCAATTCCAATGAAGTTGGGACGTTGCGTAAAACATAAATAACAACAAAATATGATGATTTGCAAATCCTTTCTCAACCTATATTCAATTGAATACACTACAAAGACAAGATATTTAATGTTCAAACGGATACATTTTATTGTTTTTTGCAAATATTCACTCATTTTGAATTTGATGCCTGCAGCATGTTCCAAACAAGTTGGGACAGGGGCAAGTTTACCACTATGTTGCATCACCTTTCCTTTTAACAACACTCAATAAGCATTTGGGAACTAATTGTTGGAGCTTTGTAGGTGGAATTCTTTCCCATTCTTGCTTGATGTACAACTTCAGTTGCTCAACAGTCCGGGGTCTCTGTTGTCATATTTTGCACTTCATAATGCGCCACACTTTTTCAGTGGGAGACGGTCTGGACTGCAGGCAGGCCAGTCTAGTACCCGCACTCTTTTATTACGAAGCCACGCTGTTGTAACACGTGCAGAATGTGGCTTGGCATTGTCTTGCTGAAATAAGCCAGGACGTCCCTGAAAAAGACGCTGCTTGGATGGCAGCATATGTTGCTCCAAAACCTGTATGTACCTTTCAGCATTAATGGAGCCTTCACAGATGTGCAAGTCATGGGCACTAACACACCCCCACACCATCAGAGATACTGACTTTTGAACTTTGCGCTGATAACAACCCGGACAGTCCTTTTCCTCTTTGGCCTGGAGGACACGACGTCCATGATTTCCGAAAACAATTTGAAATGTGGACTCGTCAGACCACAGGACACTTTTCCACTTTGCCTCAGTCCATCTCAGATGGACCCAGAGAAGCCGGCGGCGTTTCTGGGTGTTGTTGATATATGGCTTTCGCTTTGCATGGCAGTTTTAACTACTGCACTTGTAGATGGAGCGACGAACTGTGTTCACTGACAATGGTTTTCTGAAGTGTTCCTGAGCCCATGTGGTAATATCCGTTACAGAATGATGTTGGTTTTTAATGCAGTGACGCCTGGTGGATCAAAGGTCACGGGTATTCAGTGCTGGTTTTCTGCCTTGCCGCTTACTTGCAGAGATTTCTGTTTTTTCTGTTTCGTATTCTGTTTTTATTTATGTTTTACACAACGTCCCAACTTCATTGGAATTAGGGTTGTATTTACCACTCGGTTTTGAGCCTATTAGTGCACTGTATCTGCTAATTTTATTGTAGTATGTGTGGATTCTTTGCATTATATGTAGTCTATGTGTGAGACTGTATTGTTGAAACTTACTATCTTAAGAACTGACTAGCTTAGAATGATCATTTTTTTTAATCCTGTTGTACAAAAGCAAATCTTATAGTGTTTTATAGAAATGACATCATCTCTTACAACATCTTAGGAAATGTTATTATGGAATAGCTAATGTCCTGAATTCAGTCCTAATTGAAGTTGCCCTTGTTATTAAACAGACGAGATTTCAGAGTTAGTGTGCTTCTGTAAAATGGCCCTTGACGACTAAACTCTGGCAGTGTCTTATGTTGTGCTGAGGTCTTGGAGGACTGATATTTTGTTCCAACATGTGCTTGTTTTGGGATAAGGGCAAACTTCTTCTTGACTCTTGATTTGGTTGACCTTCATGGCCTCTTTTGTTCTCAGACCTTGCGAGTAATGTACCCCTACGCACCCCAGAACGAGGATGAGCTGGAGTTGGCTCCGAATGACTTCATCTTCATGTCCTCGATGGAGCAGGGCAGCGCCAGTGAGGGCTGGGTGTATGGGACCTCGATGAGCACAGGGCTGTCCGGTCTGCTGCCTGAGAACTATGTCAGCCGAGCCGACGAGTGTGACACCTGGGTCCTACATGTGTAAGTCCAAAAATTATAGGAGAACTGCACTTATTTTTCCAAAATGTCTACATTATTCAATGGTTAATATGTAAACTGAGTCACTCAGAGAGGTTTGATGTGCGATGTGCTGTCAGCTTACCGAGTCAGAATTGTTCAGCGTGGTGGCAACATGAAACAGACATCAGAAAAATGTAATGTCTCTGAAAGCTATTTTGGTGTAAAAGGGTTTGGTTTTTGAGATAGTTTTAGTCTTTAGTTTTTAAGCCATTCATGGTGCATGCAGGCCATTGTAAGGCAAAGTAGTCCACTATTTATTTATTTATTTATTAGATTAACTAATATTTCATTATTATGAGCATAGCATGAAACCTCAGAAGACATTTTGTGAGGTTCACTGGTCATTTTGGGTAGCAAATAATAAAAATAGTTTCTTGGTTCCTGTCACAGTTGGATTTTGTTTGCATCTCAATGACTGAATTAAGCAGAACTGCAGAAAAACTGGTGGAATTCCCAACCTGAAATCAAAAGGACCTTTTTTATGTTGTTAGTTTTTGTCCCTGCTCTTATCGTTTAAAAGACAAAATTCTTGTTTTTCTGAAATCTTCCATCATAATGTAATGAGTTCAGCCTGAAACACTTTCTGATTTTTGGGTATGTCACCTCATGTTTATAATATCACTAATAATAGCATTGACTTCTCCTTCCACCCACCACCCCTATGTTATCAACCAGCAAAAATGTTTCATTCGGAAACCGGCACGGCATGCAAGGAAAATGCATTGTGATTTCCAATTCTCTTTAACTTGAAAGTCTTTCAGTAGCAATGCTAGTGATTTGTATGGCGTGTCTTCCTCCTTTACTCTCATGCAAGCATTTAAATTAATAGATGCTGGTTGTGGTGATGCAATCTTGAGCAAGTCAGCCTTGGAAAGATAATGTTTAACACACTGATGTTAGCTAGGTTACTAATAGAGTGGTAGAAATTGTTTCTAGCAGCTTAGATACAATCTTTGCCAAGAAGAACAAAGCTGTGAAACCAGCAGTAGCAAATCAACTAACGTCACCTTATAAAATATAAAAAAGCTCTATTAAACTGTGCCCTGTTTTTGTTACATTTTCCGGTCGTGTTATTGTTTGTGTTCTTAAAGGCTTCGAATTTTTTGTTATTATTTTTATGTTTCACTATTGATATTATTACCTATATTTCTTGGACAGGTCCCACTCCTTCCTCAACTGCACTTCGCCCACTAATAGCGGTGGGGCAATGGGTGGATCTTTTCTTGATGGACAGCTGGATGGCCGTCTCCTTGACGACCCCAGCCTAATGGACCCGGCTAGTCTCAATGTCATATGTCACCCCATGCAGGTGAGGAGGCTTCACTGCACGACCCATAAGCAAATATTCAAATATTTGTCAATCTAAAATATTTGTACATTACTGTGTGGAAATGTTGCATCTTTTTGAATGTTGTTATGCAGTTTTTACGTTAAAATGTTGCCACCTCCTTTAAGTATCGTAACACTGTAAATGTATGTAACACATGTATCTTAGGTGAACATGCCTAGGTATCTTAAAGGTTGACCATCACTGAAAATATGTCTTATTTCACTTTTTCGCAGTCAAGTGATCTATGCTTGTTGTTATGCTTACACAGATGATTCCTACCTAATCCAATCTCTTTAGCCAGTTTGGTCTTGTACATGTATATTTATTATTTATTAAAAATATGAAACATTTCAGAAATCCATGACCCTGTCTCTGTTGTAAAATGTTATTTGTAGTGACCGTTTACCGCTATTCTGACTCCTGTTCTAGATGCTGCGGACCAATAGCCAGTCTCTATTGCCTAAGCGGGCACTGTTTGTGTGTCGCCATGGTGAGAGGATGGACGTGGTGTTTGGGAAACACTGGATCACCCAGTGCTTTGATGCCAAAGGTTAGGGTTCAGTAGATTGTACCTAGTAGACTTTAGCCCTATTGGAGTTGGATTAGTTTCACCTGTGCAATGTACTTTAGTTAATATAAGTGGTTACTGACAGGGTCTGTCTAGGATGAATATGCAGGGTGTACTTTTTCAGTTTGACAGCAATAACTGGAGCAAAGGGCCTTCTGTAGTTGACTGGATAATGAGCTCTCTCAGTTGAGATGGTAATATGCTTCACACAACACAAGAACTAATCCATATCAAACTACTGCCAAACACAGTGCCTTAACTTTACTACCTATTTTATATATTTCAGTGCAGCGGCCCAGGCCTATGCAAGAATGCCCAAGGCACATATTTTATGCCATACAAATCAGTCGCTTATATCTTTTATACATCCAATTACACAGCCTTCATGCTGAGACTAAACCATGTCCAATTCTGCTTAAGAAAACTTGTTTTCAACATGGCCATATTCTGTGTATTGATATGTTATGTGTTATGTGTGGGTTGCAGGGCGTTATATGCGAACCAACCTCAACATGCCATGTAGTCTTCCAGCGAGAAGTGGTGGATACAGGGAGTATGATAAGGACTGTCCCATCACAGTGTTTGGAGCCACACAGGCTCGCCTAGTCGGTCAGTAATACACAAAAACATTCTAAAAAAACAAAAAACACTATAAATATTTGCACTTACATATGGCAATTTCTACTGTGGACTCTACTGTGTGCTGGTCAACGAATTAGAATAATTTGAAATAGTGCAATCATGAAATTCTTTGAATGCATTTTTTGTGCAGAAAGCAAATCAGGTGTTCACCGCACCTGTCCTACTCGTTAGACTAATCACAGAACTCGTTACCTGTAGAAAATTTGCTCAGCTGAGCTTTCCAAAAGGCCCATTTAGGCCATTTAACTGTGACACTGTTGTTTTATTGAATTAGAATAATGGAGAAACCGTTTCATTGAATTAGAATAATTTTTATTATAATTACAATCATCACTTTCTCAGTATTTTGTGGCTGCCCCCTTGGCTTGTATGACTGCCTGAAGTCTCCGCGGCATCGATTTGACCAGCTTGTCGCAAGTTTCCGCACTCACAGCTTCCCAGGCAGTGGCGATGTTCTGCTTCAGTTGGTCCAGCGTAGTAGGCTTTCTGTCGCGAATTTTCCGCTTGACGATGGCCCAAAGGTTTTCAATGACATTGAGGTCAGGCGAGTTGGCCGGCCATGCCAAAACTTCAAGCTGTTTTTTAGTGAACCAATCTTTGGTCGACTTTGCCGCATGAGCCGGTGCAAGATCCTGTTGAAATATGAAGTCTTCTTCGCCGAACTGTTCCTCAACAGTCGGAATCAGGAACGTTTCCAGAATATCTTGATATACGGCAGCATTGACAGTCTTCTTGAGGAAGCAGAGTTTCCCTACACCTCGAGCGGACATGCATCCCCAGACCATAACGCTCTGGGGAAACTTGACGGATCTTTTCACGCACTCGTGGTTGTAGGTTTCGCCACCACGACGCCAGACACGAGGACCTTGGTCACCGAAGGAGATGCAGAAGCGTGATTCGTCACTGAAGACCACTTTCTGCCAGTCTTCAGCAGTCCACTCGCTGTGTTCTTTGGCCCACTTCAGCCGTTTCTCCATTTGTTTCTTGTTCAGCATCGGTTTTACTGCTGGAACGCGAGATTTGAAGCCGAGTTCGCGCAGACGACGGTAAGTGGTTGATCTGGAGACGTCAGCGCCGGTCTGCTTGTTCCACAAGTCGGTGAGCTCGGAAGTGGACTTGAACCGGTTGCTGACTGCGATCTTTCTCAGCTGCTTGTTGTCGCGAGCAGAAGTTTTTCGGACGCCGGAACAGTTGGTGCGCTTGCTGCAGTTTTTCTTGAGAGCTTTGCAGACGGAAGACTGGCTGATGCGGAGCTGCTCAGCAATTTTAGTTTGGGTCAAGCCTTGTTGGCGAAGGGCTTGAATTTGAGCCACTATTCCGGTTGAGAGGTCGCGCTGCTTACCCATGATTGATTTTACAACTTAGAAATTCTACTCAACCCTGACTTTATACTGCACAGTGAACACTCTTCACAGAAAACAAAAATTTGAGCATTTATTCTAATTCAATGAAACGGTTTCTCCATTATTCTAATTCAATAAAACAACAGTGTCACAGTTAAATGGCCTAAATGGGCCTTTTGGAAAGCTCAGCTGAGCAAATTTTCTACAGGTAACGAGTTCTGTGATTAGTCTAACGAGTAGGACAGGTGCGGTGAACACCTGATTTGCTTTCTGCACAAAAAATGCATTCAAAGAATTTCATGATTGCACTATTTCAAATTATTCTAATTCGTTGACCAGCACCTGTATAGTACATAAGCTCACAGGACAAAAAATTAGTTGCGTGCATCATTTCTTTTTTAACACTTGGTTCTGTGTTCTCTTGCCTTAATAACAATGCCAACCTTAATAACAAGGTAATCCCCAAATAGTGATAACAATAGGCTTCAGATAGTTTCTTTCCAAGTTAGCCTGTTTTCACAAACTGTGCACAAATTAGTCAGTTTGAATTATTGAATCTATTTCAGCATTTCACCTGCTGTTCCAATTGAGAACTGAGATTGAGATCCGTAGATTTTACTGATCAGTGAAAATTTGCTGATTTGGTTTGCTAAATCATGAAACCATGATGTATCAGGGGGAAACTGAACTGGACTGAATGGGTGCATATATTCAAAATGTGCCCTCAGGTTCTTGGTGCTGTAATGGTAAGCTAAATGTAACTGACATAGCTTGCGTACAGCTTTATCTTGAGATTTCACAATTTTCCCATGTACTGACCTTTTAAATGCTGCTCTGAAGTATTTCCAAATGGGGCTTTTTAGATTGCATGGAATGCAAATCGCTCTCTCTCTATGGCCGAGTTAGGCTGTGAACTCTGCTATCATTACCACACAGTTGTTGAATATTTCACTCGTTTCAGCTTTATACCTACATTTTCATTTTCAATCATGAAAGTGTGACTTGTCTGTCATACAGTGCATTCAGTACAGGCCTATGCAAGTAATCCAAGGCACAACAGCAGCAGTAAAGTTGCTTTTTTCACAATCAAATATTTCCTTTTTTTTTTTTCTTTTTTAATTCAGTATTATAATTGAATTTAAAATATTTGTTGACAGACCTACAGTGTTACTGTTTGACCAGTAACATAGAGACCTTGCAGTTGTCATTCTGGTATGTGGGAATTATCAGTGTTGTGCTCAAATATGAAGCACAAGGTCAGTGGAAGAGTGGGCTAACATGGACAGGAACAATCTTGATGCTGGGGTAACCCTTACCTGACAGCACTGGCGCTGTGGTATTAAAGAAGAAATGATGGATGTGACGATTTTTTTTCCCCTCAGGGAGCTTATTGGTTTGAATTGGTTATTAAACAAGATTTAACAATCCACTTAAAGCTCAAGATTGGCTATGAATTGTAAACACAGGTTAATAAAGATGTTTGTTCTACTTTGTTGATTGTAGGTGAGGCCCTGTTTGACAGTCATACAGTGATAGACTTTGTTTACTGCTCTCCATCCCTACGGTGTGTGCAGACAGCCCATAATATCCTCCGAGGTGCGGTCACCGTTATCTCTCTTCTCTTCCTCTCCAAATTCTATTTAACCCTCTGTCCTCCACTTACAATGACTAAGCGCTTCGAGTCCCCCCTCCTTTTGCTTTTATTAGGTTCTAGTTTACCATTCATTCTTATCCCCCCCTTCCCCCCCCCCCTCTCTCTCCCTCTAAGTTCTTTACCAAGGTTTTTGAATAATAATAATAATAGGCTTGTATCTCTGTTGCAGTCACTCACAGTCCTTGTCTCTCTGTCTCTCACTTTCTCAGGTCTTCAGCAGGATGGGAAGACTAAGATTCGAGTTGAACCAGGTCTCTTTGAGTGGACCAAGTGGGTGTCAGGCACTTCCTTACCTGCCTGGATCCCACCCACCGAGCTGGCTGCTGCTAACTTTAGTGTGGACACAACTTACAGGTTCTTTTTCCATTTCAAAACATGAATCACTCAATCTAGTGTATCTTTTTTTTGAAAAAAGAAATCTGAAAAAGCTGAGAGGAACTTGAGATTATGATGTTTGTAACATGCAGAACTGTACAAAAGCAATAGAACACTTAAGATTGTGCTGTGATGTTAGTTGTAATGACATTGGCAGCACACTATTTAATCAACCATTCAGACTGTGTAGTTAGATCTAACTGTCGTAAAATGTATTTGTATTATTATTATTATTATTATTATTATTATTATTATTATATTTTGAAATGTTCTCCTAGTTTCGGATGGTATTATTTACCTTGTGACATTGTGAGTGAACTGTTGTGTATGTTCTGTTAGCCTTGAGAACATTCTCAGAGTGAGAGTGCTGATCTAGGGTCAACCTTTGCCTCTTGTGTACAAATACATGCAAGTGCAAAGGCAGAGAGTGTTGATTCTAAGTTAGCCAATAAATATGGACTCTGGAGCTTAAATGGCCACGTCTCTTTTGTCCAGACCTCATATTCCCATCAGCAAGCTGGCCATGTCGGAGTCCTACGACACCTACATCAGCCGCAGCTTCCAAGTAACACGGGAAATCCTTACTGAATGCAAAAGCCTGGGTGAGTAGCACTGCTGTGAGGGTTTGACTTGCAAACATTAACACCATTTAAAAGATCACAAAAGCTTGGCCCACCTCCCCAGAATAAATTCATTTAATAGATCCGGTGTAACTTTCCACAGACAGCATTTGCTACTCTATCAGTTGGTTTTCCATATGAGGATTAAGTGTAAGATTAGACTAACTTGCAATGTCAGTGGTGATTCACCCCTGAAACTCCTTTTTGTGCCACGCTTAGGCCTAATCTAAAGTATACAACATGACCATTCTTTTGCTAAATACCAAAAAATACCAAGAAAAAAGTAAATCTGGTACCACATTGCTATTTTTTGCTAAGTGTGTTATTTTGTTAACAGGAAACACAGTATTGATCGTGGCACATGCTTCCTCTTTGGAGGCGTGTACTCGCCAAATGCAGGGTCTCAGCCCCCAGAACTCCAAAGACTTTGTGCAAGTAGTACGAAAGGTCAGTGTTTGTACTGTTTACTGTTTTTTTTTTTCCTTTTTTTCTTTTTTGTTTTCTTTTAAATCATATCAAGCACTGTAAGGATAGAATTAGTTTTACAAGACAAGGTTCTGTATTATTATTTGTAAGGGATTTGACTGTCCGATTTGTAGGCCTTCAGGGAAGCCTGTTGATTTCTGACCTTTAAAAAAATAAATGTGTAATTTTAAGTTCATTTTTATGCAGTCGAATCATGCTTGGTTTAAACTCTGTGTGTATTTTAGTACTACTCGTTTCACTGTCAACAAAAGGGTTAAATTCTTGAAACATCCAGCAGAAAATTATTAATTATTTTGTTATCTACGTGTGTGTATATAGCTAAGCAAGCTCTCCTATTGGTTATGACTTTTTAACAGCTGAAGTGAAGTCTTTGAGTTAGATTATCCACCAGTGTATTACATAGTGACAGAGAAATCAACCAACTACATTTTGATTTCCAGTGGCTAGGACCAATTTCATGAGGGTAAAACATCACGGGAAATTCTGAATACGTTGCTCACTGTGAATACAAGCAGCAGCCTAATCAATGGGTTGTTAGAGATAGCTCTATACCAGCCCTCTACTATAGAGTCACTGTGAAACTGGCGTAAGGTTTATACATGCTAATGTGTCTGTCACAAGCCCAAAGTAAAACATGGAATGTCTTTTTAGAAGGTTCAATTATTTTTTTTAATCTAGAATGGCCAATTATATGAATATCACTAGCAAACTGCTGGAGCCCCATAGGACTGTTAGCAAACGTTAGCATTACCATAGATATGCAGTTTTGTGTTTTGACCGAGTTTTGACAATATCCCAACTTGAATGCCTAGCTGTAACAGTCAAAGTTTGCTACTGGATAAGGTATCGATTCACCTTCCCCAAAGTCCCCAAATATAGCCTAGGTTGAAGAGTCAAAGCCCAGATCACATCATTACATGACAGGTGTCACCATCAATAACAATTGCACGACTGTGTTTGTTAGCAGGTTTTGCCATACCAGTAGTGCTAGGTGAATTTTAACAGGACTACTATTAATATTACTATTATAAATGGGGCTGTTTTGTCTATAAAACTTCACAAATCCCAAAGAGATATCACATATTCCTCACAAAGAGTGGGAATGTGAAAATATTTTTTCACATTAATGTGGTTAATTACATTACAATACACCACAGTGTGCTTTTTATGATGGTATTAGTATAAATGTGGCATTACTAGGGCTTTTTTCTGTTTCAGCTTATCGTGATATTTTTTTGCTCACCCCTATTTCTCTTCGTATTTGAGTCTGTTAATATCTGTCTTTCACCCTCTTTCACTCCAGATTCCATATTTAGGTTTCTGTGCCTGTGAAGAGATGGGTGAGACAGGGGTGTGGCAGCTTGTGGACCCGCCTATCCTGCCTCTCACGCACGGGCCCAATCACAGCTTCAATTGGAGGGAAACTTTATTGCAGGACTGAGGTGCTTCACCTCCTTGGGTTAGTCCTTTGGCTCTGCCTTCTATGCTTCTCCTCTAAGGGCAGCTGAGAATTGCGCTGTCAACTACTCTCTTCTTCCACACCATCGCAAGCGTGCAGCATTCCATCATGAGCAGACCAAAACACAGGCCAGGCTTCCACAGAACAGTCCCCTCGCTGCTGCAGTACACCGTGCCGGCTCTATACATTTTTTTATATATGGCAGCAATGATATGTGTAATGTCTGTGTCTGTAAATGTGCTCAAATGTCTATCCCCCCTATTAGAGGGCAAGCTTATTGGTCAGCAGTCACAGATCGAGGTGGAAAGTCAAGGATTGCTTTGAAGAGCTGTGGCAAATTGGAAAGAAAGGAAGAAAAAAAAAACTTCACAGCAACACATTCCAAGCATAACGTGAATCCATCAAGTTAGCTGCATTCAAATAAAGCAGAATTCACAGAACATTTACAGGTGTGGAGCTTTAAAGTGGATGATGACCCACTCAGGTTTCATGTCTCTGTAAAGAGGCCATGTTGCACTGGCCACATCACATGTTCAAAAGCGCTGAGTCACCAACAAAGGCTTCCAAGACTGCTGCCTGGTGGCCCAAGTCTTCTTGGCCTTGATCTTTCTCATCAAGTGAAGCAGTAAGGTCAGTTTGGCTGCCACCAAACACACTGTGAGAAACAGAGTTATAGCATTTTGAAATCTCCAGACAACAAAGCACAAGACATGAACCCTAATGCAGACAATCAGAAAGCCAGGACCACTAGGAAGTAGCCGATGCTTTTTGGACAGCTGATTGTCTCCATGCTGTGCTGCAACTTTTCACCCAGTTCGCCTCAGGATGATGGTTGGTAAAGGGCTTATTTTAGCAGTTCATGCTAATGGGGGGATAAAAAAAATAATCGTTGTTGCATGCTATGTATTTTCCACAAAACGAAAGCTATTTATCGACTATCTTTGCTGAAAAGATCGCATCGTTTAGGTTCCACATGGTTTGTAAACACTTAGCGGGCCCTTTACAAGCCACAGGTCAATCAGCAAGCCTTATTTTTTTGCATAGTGGAAAACAACCAAACAGAGAAACTTGGAGATAAGTCTACAAACATGTACCTGCCTGTTCATAGTAGCACAGTTCAAACTATTTTATTCCTTTAATTCCTGAATAGAAAAAAATATGTAACTTCTTCTATTCATGTATTCATAGCATAACTTGCTAAGATAATTTTTCTGGTGCTTCGTATAAAGTATTTTTTGGTTTTGCTCTGTTAAGAAAACAGAGGAATCAAGCTGTAGCAAATCTGAAATGCAGCTATTGTTTTTTCCTCTACTCTCCTCGCACGCACTATACATATCGGCCATTGCGAGCCACTCCTTTTCCAGATCTGTTCAGATGTGTTTTTTTTTTTTTTTTTTTTTTTTTCCTCAGTTGATCCAAACTACAGAAAGAGGCTTAATGTAGTTTGGTGCTGTAGTTTTTGCATCTTATGCTAGTGTACATGTGCACATCAGGTTCAGTAACATGCCAAGAATATTAAAATTAGGATTACAGCATTTGAATTTCTTTTTTTCTTCTTCTTTTTTTTGGTAAATCTGTCAGTGTTACCTTGTGGCAATTTTTTTGGAGGTTTTATTCATATTTTGTCATAATAATAACAATAATAAGTAAAAGCATGCGTTTTTATTTCCTTGTAATTATTTTACTCTAATGGGGCCTCTCAGTCATGTAGTGGCCTATTTTCTTTCTCTTTGTCTTCTAAGCTATGTTGGCTTCCCAGTTATAAGGCATAGAATTATTGTGTTCATGCTGGGCCCACAAATGTGTTCTTTCAGACCTGCTGTTGCGAGGTTGGACAAGCTTTTTACATTTCCATTCAAACTATTTTTATTTATTTTTTTGTTAGAATACTTATTTGTGAACAGCTGTGGTGTTTGTTTACACGTGTACACATGTTGCCACCTAACATCAAGTTTCCAGTTTGAAGTGCTACACCAGGGGCGGCAACCCAAACGTCAAGAAGGGCCATTTTGTCCTTTAAATAAAAATCAAACCACCTTCGGAGCTGCATTTTATATCCATTTACCATCTTGGCTGTAATATGTGCTAATGTGCTAGTATAGGCTAAAAATGAAAACACAGACTTACTTTGCTCTGCTTTAAGCTTTAGCTCAGCCACTTTTTTCACATCTCTGGCAAGAAACATTACCTCAAAAATAGAACAGTTTCTTGAAAAATGTCTCTCAGCTTCTCGTTTGCCAGCTTCATGATCCAGTTTCACCTTAAATGGTGCCTGAGGTGCCAGAATGTAACTGCTTCACCATTCTAAGGTAGAACGGGAAAATTCAAACAAGCTGGTGAATGAGGAGCCAACTTCAGTCTTGTGACTTTTTAGCGTTTGACAGTTTTTTGTTGCAGATTAAACGTATCAGCAAACCAGCCAGAGTGACTCTAAAAGCAGATAAGTCCATTTTTCTCCAAATTATTGATGTTCCTCTTAAATCTTTCTCTTTGCCATTTCATTAGCTGCTAGCTAGACAAGAATTCTGCTGTGGAGCCGCAAAAGGGCTGTAAAAAAGCTGCATACGGTTCTGGAGCCACGTATTGCCGACCACTGTGTTACACTCGCAAAGCTGTTGTAGCAGTTCAGGTTAGAAAATGAAAGAAATACAGCACCATGCTAACTTTAGCTCGATTACATGACAAAAATGCAAGTCAGAGTTTGTTTGCTAATGCTTTGTCCTGCCAAGCAGCAGTTGCTGCGAAGGAACACGTTTGTGGGCGGAACATGGACAGGTCAAACTTCCTGCTGTTTTAGTTTACCGTTATCTTGAAGCATCTTAATGTTCACCATTTTTAGTTTTTAAAACTTGCTTCTTGTGAGGTTGTGTGTCTGAGTGAGTGCGCATGTGGTTCAGAGAGTTAATTCTGTGCAAGATGAAAATAGCAGTTGCCAAACGCGCCTACTATATAGAGATCGTTGTTCTTCCAAATGAAGTCGCCAGTCATGCGCTCCGGAAAACAAGGCCAAAAAGAGATGCCGGAAATTCTGTTGGCAGCTGTGCTTGCCTCGATGACGTCATTTTTAAGCACCGACTCGGCCGTGCTAAGTGTGCTCTTGTTCCAAATGTGTCTCGTCTTCGCTTAAAGGAGGTAGAGAAAGCGAGCGAGAGCAGGTCTGAGATTGTTGAGATACTGTTGAGTTTCTGTGAGCTTCAGGCTGAAAGAATCTACATCTGTTGTCCTCAAACTCCACAGTCGCGTCACTTTCACAAGAGATTGGAAAACGTAAGGTTCTGATAAGTTCAAACTATGTGATGGGGACAGAATACTAGTATTGCGATTCTGTTGCAATATGCTTTAAGTTATTACTTTTTGCCGTTCTTTTTTAATACTGTTATATAATTACACCTTCGCAGACATCATTAATTATGTAGCAAATAACCTTTTACATTTGATTTGCATTGTTTTGACAGGTTTGTGTCTGCACTTCCAACCTTCTTAGCCAAATTAAAGCTGTGAAAAATGAAAATAGATCAGATCATTTTTCTTTTTAATGAAACAAGATGGACAGAACAAGACCCCCCCCCCCCCCCCCCCCTGTCCCCATTCCAACCAGTTTTGACAATGAAAATGATTGTCTATATTAATGGACTACATGGTACAGAAGTGGCAGATTAGGTTGAAAAACGCCAAAGCATGTCTTTAACCGTAAATCAACTACCAGTTTAACGATTACGTTGGCGGACGAGTGAGCAAGTGCAGGAATGGACAAGCAGGATGGCAGGGATTGCAGATGGGAAAACGAACCAAGCTAGCGATGTCCGCACTGAAACGTGTGCTACCTTTTGTATAACCTTGTGAACTTTTGCTTGACCTCTCTGTAAGCCATATTCATATTCCTCGTTAGACTCCAGGTCATTACGGTTAAAGAGGACAGCACTTGTATGAGTGCTGTTTTTCAGTGATGTTCCTACTTAGGGTCATTATTAAAGTTCAGCTTTTGAAGAGTCCTATTGCTCTCATTCATGCCAACTCTGCATGCATGAAGAAGATACCAACTTCACTTCCTAAAGGTAACCTCTACTTGAAACAAGTACACAAAAAGTATAATGGAAATGATGTATATGTATTTAAATTATTACGTTGGTTTTTATGCATTCCAAAAGTGTTCCAGAAGAATGTTCTCTATTTTGTTGCAAAAGATCGCCTCTGTAATTCTGATTGTTGACATATTTTACGACCTATTTTAACTGCTTAAAAGATAATTATGTTTGAAAATAAATGTTTTATCACCATGAGTTGTGTCAGCCCTGTTTAATTATTTGGGGGGGAATGACTAAACAAGATGTCAGTTCAGGTCAAAGTTTATTTCTATAGTGCTTTTTACACTAGGCGTTGTCACAAAGCAACTTTACACAAAAATCCAGCTCCAAGCCACATTGAGCAAGCCAGTGGCAGCAGTGGCAAGGAGTGAGATGAACCAAGACTCAAAAGGGGGGAACCCATCCTCCTCTGGTCAGCACTGGTTGATAGCAATGTTTGTTTAGTAATGACCAGCTAAAATATGTTCTTCCTTAAGGTCAAGTCAAGCTCGGAGCTTGTTTACACCTTTCAGTAATATGGGTTCCATGTCTGGATCATATGTGGATGTATTTTGGCTGGATTCCGTTTACACTATAATCGTGTCACTACATCACAATCTCATCCAGAAGGGTCAGGTGTAGCTGCAGGTTTTCATTCCAGGCAAGCTGGAGCTCAGCTTATTCCACTTGTTTAATCAGTTGGTCCCCAACTGATCACGCTTTGTTGGAATGAAAATGGGCAGCCACATGCACCCTTTGCTGATGAGATTGGACAACCCAATTTACAGTTTTTTGTTATTTAAACTGCACCCCCAGTGTGGCCAGATGAGATTTGAGTTTACTTTCTCACATTAAAAAGCACATCAACACAAGTGGCTTCCGATCACATCCATTTATTCCGCTTGCCTCTTGGTTTGAGGATAACTCCGAAGGGGTGTAGAGAAGTCATTGGTCAATGTCATTTTTCCAGGCATGTTACTACACTTCAATCAAACGTTCAATACTATATTTAATTTCTCTTAAATTATATAGAATGTTCTTAATATAACCATAGACATTTTAGGAAGGTAAAAAAGGTCTAATCTGACCTTAATGCTCTGTAAACTCGACTCAAACCAACATTAATAATGAAGTGCTATACACTGCACATAACGGCAAACAGCTGCAGTGAAAGAAAACCACTTGGTCACATGGCTGGTTAAAATTTTATCAGCTGGAAAATTCCCGAGGCCCTCTTTAGTTTGCTGTGCTTGCAGCTCTAACAGCGGCCACTAGGTGGCAGTGTGTCTTTAATAACAATGGTTTCTGCTAACGCCTTCAACGTTGTCTCAACTCACTTGGATGTTTGTATCTGGTCTCTTTAGTGGGGTGGGGAGCTCTGGTCCTGCAGGACTGGATTCCTGCACAGTTTAGTGTTTGTTAAAGTCCGGCCTTTTCTGCCTCGCAGAAACGTGTTCATGCACGTGCCACCAGCAGAGCTGGTTACTGTGATGCTCTTCTTACTGGGATTCCTAAGGAAACACAGCATCTCCAACTCATACAAAATGCAGCAGCACAGATCCCAGCTAAAACAAACAAACAAAAAAGGATCACATTACCACCATATTGCACTGGCTGCCTGCATCTTATAGAATAGATCTGAAAGATCATTAGTGTTTAAACCTTGAAATGGCCTTAAAGCACCTGGGTACCTCATAGAATGTGTGATTTTCTGTTAGCCTATTATCTGTAGGCACTGGCCTTCAGCAAATAATAATTTTTTACATACAGAAAACATGGAGAGGCCTGTTTTGCTTATTATCCTTCTAAACTGCGGAGCTCAGTTCCACTGGTTATTACACAGTCAACCTCAGCGCTCACTTTTAAGAAGCATTTCATTGACCTTTCGATTAAATGTATGTCTTTCTAGTGTTTATCTTGTTCATTTGATTAGTTATTACTTCATATCATTTAAATCAACACTAAACTATCATTTATATCATTTTTTTTGCCTTACCGCTGTTACTGAACGGTATCTATAATAGGCGAAAAATCAAACTCAACATTTTCTTCCAGGGCTGTTAAACTTTATCACTGGACTACAAAGCACTTTTAGCTGCCACCGGTATCAAAAGTTCTCTATAAGAAATGTTATTATTATTCATTCATCTTCTAAGCCGCTTATCCTCCCGGGTCGGTGGGGGGAGCTGGAGCCTAATCCCAGTGCTCATTGGGGCAGAAGGCAGGAAATACCCTAGACAGGTGGCCAGTCCATCGCAGGGCAGACACACAGACATATACATTCACACCTAGGGGCAGTTTAGCATCTCCAACTCACTTGACTGCATGTCTTTGGTCTGTGGGAGGAAACCGGAGGAAACCCGTGCAGACAGACAAGTTTGTATGGAACCTATTCCATCACTTGAAAAAAAGGCCACACAGTTAATCATAATAATGAGAAATTGTATCACAGTTCTGACTTTCTATCTCATAATAATGACAATGTTGTCTCATAATTAAGATACTAAGTCATAATTATAACATAGTAAGTCCTAATTGAGCTACTGAGTCATACCAGTGGGGTCCAAAAGAATAACAATTATAATCATATTAATCTTTATAACTTTTCATGCCAGTGGCAGCTGAAAGTGTTTAACAGACACTCTGATGTAGGCAGGAGCTTTAAGCTCATTTAGAGCCTTTAAAACTAATAGCAGAACTTTAAAATCTATCCTAAGAGCTCCAGGTAGCCAGTGCAGTTATTTTACAACGGGAGTGATATGATCTGTCTCTTTCTATGATGTGTGCTGCTGCATTTTGTGCAAGACCACTTTGAAAATAGGCCTATTTTTATAAGCTTGGCCTCGTAACAATAGACTTATAACTACTTATAACCATTTTCAAAAAGAGTTCTATACAGAACCATATGCAGCACCTTCTACATCAATAATGATTATCAAATAAATGATTATGATTGTTTTGGTACAACCCGACCACGACCCAGAAGGAAAAGCAGTTTGGATGATGTGTGTATGTGTTTGGTGCACAAACCTATGCAAATAGAAATAAGCAATAAAATAGAAAAAGTAGATAAGGACTCGGGAAATAGGTGAAGCTTCATCGGAAAAGACTTGCGAAATTAACTTTTAGACAAATGTTAGATTTTCAATCTTACTTTTCAATTAAGTGGAGAAAAATTGAGGCTTTGAGTATATTCTCCAACCCACAGTTTCATGTTCCTCAGAGAATGTGTGGACATCATAGGTGGGGTGAAAGGAGTGGACTGTGGGCTGAAGGTTGGGCTTTTTTGGGCAGTTGTGTGCAAAGGGAACTGTACGATCTGAGCATCTCTATTGTCGCAGCTTAAGCAGTGATAAAACATGCTGATTTATTAGAAACACTCCAACAGTCAGTGTAACTTCTGTTTGCTATTCTCAAAATTCTGCCCCCAGCCATCATCCAAAGGGACAGCCGGGCTTCCTGCATCAAAGAGTAATTCCATCTATTTTTCAAATGTTTTTTTTTTCCAAATTATGCATAATTCAATCACTGTGATGTAATCTTAGTAAAGTAATTTGGGATGATTTTTAAACGAAACGGTTGAGATCGAGATTTTGCTGTGAACCACTACAGCCATTGAATCTACAGCTTTTTAATGTAACATTGATAACTGCAAAATAATGGCTCATAATGTGCCTCGACACCGTTAATGGATTATAGAGATACATTTAAGACGAAAGCCTAAAGGCGTCAGGTGACGTGTTCACAAACACTTCATGTAATATCTTATTTTGAAGGAGGTTTTAGTGCCATTGAACTCCTCTGACGTCTGGTTCCCATCACCAGCGGTGTCTGTGTATCAGTCCGGTTTTCTAGACTGGATCATTTCTCATCAAACCGCCCTGAATGGTTTAGTTTACATCGTCATGTTTGAATTATGCAGAAATGTTGAGCTGTTCTCCAGAGTCTCCTCACTTTTCACAGCCCCACACCACTGATCATACTCCCACAGTGGACTGAAGACCCGGCCTTCGCATTAGTGCATTAGTGGCTCATGTTGAGTAAGAATTCAAACCAAAAAAAAAAAGATCCTCAGGATCAGCAACGGTCTGCGAAGAGTCAAAGGTGAAAGGCTAGAGGTCAGGGGCCCTGCGATGCTGTTTGATCAATAGGCGCACAGCAGACTCCCTCCAGTCCTCTGATCCTGCTGCCTCAAGCGCAAATTATCCCTCTCACAGGTGTTGCTGCAGATGAGTGTGTGTGTGTGTGTGTGTGTGGGAGAGAGAGAGACTGAGTGGGAGTGCTTGGTGGGTTGCTCTCAGACTTAATATTACTTTTAACACGTTTTATTTCTATACACATAATAATTAATTTAATAACACTTGGAAGTCTTTTCAAACTCTTCAGCTCACTGAAGGAAGAGTGGGTGACCAACATACAGTCATGTGCAACAGGTGGTCAAATTACATGTTTTGTTAATTTTCTATGTGAAAATAAGCACAGACACTTTACAGAGAACACACTTCTGCATATTTCAATGCAAAATTACTATTTGCTGAAATTAATATAGTGTGTGTTGAAAAATACATTATCTTTAACTGAGTTCTCTATAGAGGATGTGTAACTTATTATTAATTAGAAAATCAACAAAATGTTGGCATCAAATTTGATCGCACATTGAAATTTTAACAAATTTTCTTCAATCACAGCACAATATTAAAAATAAATATAATTTAATTAAATAAAACTTGTTTATTATTACTTAATATAAATAAAATAGGTGCTGCTACTATTACTACTATCACTACTACTACGACTGCTACTACTACTATTACTACTACTACAACTATTACTGCAACTATTACTACTACTACTACAACTATTACAACTACTACTATTACTACTACTACTACTATTACAACTACTAATACTATTGCTACTAATATTATTATTACTACTACTATAACTTACTACTATTACTACTACTATTATTACTACTACAACTATTACTACTAGTATTACAACAACAACAACTACTACTACTACTATTACTACTACTATAACTATTACTACTATTACTACTACTATCACTACTACTACTACTATCACTACTACTACTAATATTACTACTACTATTAAATTACTACTACTATTGCTACTACTATAACTATTACTACTAATACTATTACTACTACAATTACTACTGCTATTGCTACTACTTCTACTAATACTACTATTACTACTACTACTACTACTACTACTACTACTAATATTACTACTACAACAACTATTACTACTACTTTTACTACTACAGCTAATGCTACTATTACTACTACTATAACTATTACACTACTATGACTGCTACACTACTATTACTACTACTCATAATAATAATAATAATAATAATTTATTATTATTATTATTATTATTATTAAGAGAACAATACACTTTATTTATAAAATCTATACAGTTTAACACAACAATTGTCTTCCTCTTCTTCTTCTTCTTCTTCTTCTTCTTCTTATAACAACACATGTGTGTCTGTTAAGCCAGGGTTACATGATGTTTAATAATAGTTGTTTGATAGCTATTGCATTTTGCCAACCATAAGAAAAAATTGTTATTTCAACATAAACGCAGTCCTAACATCACCCTTGCTCCCTATTGGTTAATTACCTTTAATACCATATGCTGTTAGCGTGTGGGCCATCATAGCAATGTCCTATAGGAAAGCTAAGATTATAATGTTAGCCAGTTAGTACTCAAAACTAAACCTAGTGTCTTGTCACCTGTTCCTTTTCCATTTACTTCATGAATAGGAAAATGGAGGAAAAATATATCACAGATGGTCAGGTCAACTAGCTTTAACACAACTTCAATTTAAAATGATAACATCAACCTGCCAAAAAAAACAGCGTAGACCAGTGTAGTTGGTCACCAGCAAAACCAGCATTTGTTGCATTTTGCATGCTGATATGATGGTAAACAAGTATGACCGTGTTGGGTGACCAGTTAAACTAGCCACGAACAAACACCAGATCAGCATAAACAGGCCCAGATCATCAAGTTAGAGACTTTTGGGAACAAATATTTGGTGCCCCCTCCCTGGCTACCTACATATTTTGGGTGGTCAGTGATTTATTTAATTTTTTTAATGATACCCCAGCATGTTACACAGGACCTATGCAACACCAAGTGCAGTGTTTTCTTCCAGTCGAGACAAAAAACATCAACACATTAACCAATGCAGCACATCTCTGTGTTGGCTGAGCAGGCCAAACATTTACCCCAGTGAAGATGACATCAATTAAAATTGAGTTGCAGAAATGTACATAAATACAAAAATAACAGCAAACTTAAAAACCCAAACTGACAAACATCCTAGCTAAAGCGTACTGCCCCAGCAGCGTGTGGTAATGTTTTTCCCCAAGATCCCTGCTGGAGAGGATAGCTCAACTTTTATTTAACTTGGTTGACATTTCAAATCTGTCAAAGAATCAGGTCTTGCTTTTACAAGTTCCCCCAGACACAACCTTTTGAAAAGCAGGGGCTTTAAATTCAAAGTACATTGAAAGAAATGTTAGCTCAATGCTAAAAAACCTGAAAGCTTAACTGAGGTAATGGTGAAGTAGAGAACATTTGCTAAGTGGTGATTGGATGTGAAAATGAAAAGGATGTTTAGGAAACACATGGAGAGTTTTGGGATTATGATTGACTGTAATACAATGACAAATTAATTACATTTTTCTTCTGTGCTGCAGGTGAATTTTCCACTGCCAATGGCACTAGGAATCAAAACAGCTGTTTAGACTTTCTTATAATTGCTTGTGGGGGCCCCCTAGTGGCTCAGGCCCATAAAACCTACTTGATGATCCAGGCCTGAGCATAAACCAGCAAAAACCCAGCATGGAATGCGTACTAATTTGTGCTGGTAGCTACAAATACCACAGATAATTTTAATGTAATGTTAACTAAGTTAGTCTCACAGTAAAAGGCAGAACATTACTTGTAAAAACACTTAACATCACTTGCTTGACGAAGGAACTTCAGTGAATCAAATTTCAAGTTTGTCATTTGTAAATGTCAGGACATTTATGCATTTAAATGCTTGCAGTGAGGCTCAGGTAATCACTCTAAAGAAAGAAAATGAGTAAAAATAAAAATACAAGCAAAACGAACTGAAATATATTAAATATACACAAAATATAGAGACAATATACTTTTAAATGACTTCAGTGTTATTGTTATTTAAAGTGACTTAGTGTTAAGGTGTTATTGTCCATATCAGAGATGTGATATAATAATAATGCTGACAAAGTGACTGAGTGAAACGGTAACTGGGGAATGGACCCACAGCTTAAGTGTTTATCAAGGCTCCCACAATACAGTAAAATTCATAGGAAAGCAGGATGTTTTGGGGATGTAACAATAGAACAAATCATATTTTATCATGACTAGCATATTAGCTTGGTCTAGTGCGTTAGTTTGGGGCCAATATAGTAGTTTGTGGCTGTTGAATGCTTATAAATGTAAGGTGTTCTATTGGGTTGAGGTGCAGGCCAGTCAAGTTCTTCCACACCAAACTCGTTCATCCATGTCTTTGAGGACCTTGCTTTGTGCACTGGTGTGCAGTCATGTTGGAACAGGGAGGGACCGTCTCTAAGCATTAAGAGTTCTGAGGGGCCAAGCCCAACTCCTGAAAAACAACCCCACACCACACCCTCCACCAAACTTTACATTTGGCACAATGCAGTGAGACAATTACCGTTCTCCTGGCAACCGCCAAACCCAGAGTGGTCCAACGGATTGCCAGACAGAGTACTATGATATGTCAGTGCAGAGAACACGTCTCCACTGCTCTAGAGTCCAGTGGCGGCGCTTTACACCACTGCATTCAAAATTTTGCATCACGCTTGGTGGTGAATGGCTTGGATGCAGCTGCTTGACCATGGAAACCCATTCCACGAAGGTCTCTATGCTGTTCTTGAGCTAATCTGAAGGCCACATGAAGTTTGGAGGTCTGTAGTGATTGACTCACCAGAAAGTTGGTGACCTTTGCGCACTATGTGCGTCAGCATCCGCTGACCCCACTCTGTCATTTTATGTGGCCTACCACTTCGTGACTGAGTTGCTGTCGTTCCCAATCCCTTCCACTTTGTTATAATACCACTGACAGTTGATTGTGGAATATTTAGTAATGAGGAAATTTCACGACTGGACTTATTCCACAGGTGGCATTCTATCACGGTACCACGTGGGACTTCACTGAGTTACTGAGAGCGACCCGTTCTCTCACCAATGTTTGTAGGAGGAGTCTGCATGCCTAGGCGTTTTGTTTTATGCATCTGTGAACATGGAAGAGATTGGAACGCCTGAATTTAATGATTTGGATGGGTGACTGAATACTTTTGGAAATATAGTGTGTGTATTTATATATATGATATACAAAATTCACACACACCCACACCCATATATATATATATATATATATATATATATATATATATATATAATTTTGTATATCATTAAACCTATAGTATTCTATTTTACCCATCCCTACACTCAATTATTACAATAGATGAATATGGAAAAAGTATGAGCATATGCTCCTCTTTGGTCTTTTGTCCAGTTTCAACCTCATCCGCTGATGATGTGTCCTCTTTCTGTCCATTTTACTCTTTAGCAGGTGAATGTTACATAGTTAGGTAGTCCCTGTCAAAAGGAGTTGGAAAAGAAAGAATTCAGTAATAATAAACTGAAATAATAAGGTATACAAACATCTCTTATTTGTAGTCTCTTGATGATGCTGTTAGTTAGAAGTGAGATGATCCATGAAATAATCCCAAATTCCCAGTTCCACGGGCGCTTTGCCCCTCATTCTAGCTAACATAACCTCATATGATGTGGACTCACTCATTAGGATTTTCCACTCTTGCGGTGTTGGACATGTGGGTGATTTCCAGTGTCTTAATATGACTCTGGTGGCTGAGGTTATCCCCTCCATCAGAACTGAATATGCACTTTTTGTTAGAGTTTCTGTTTTATCTCCTAGAAGACATAAACGGGGAGACACCGGGAGGGCTACTCCTGCCCATGTCTCCATTCCCATATGAGATGCAAAAAGGTTCCCATTTCTTTATTACACTTTCAACATGAACTACTATTTGTAAGTCCTATTTTGAAGAGCCTACAAGGTGTCCAATAATACCGGTGCAGAATTTTATATTGAATAAATTTCCCTCTAGCTTCTCTGACATATTTGTCATTTTTGTGCTATGATTTGACTCCAGGTATCCTCATTAATTTCGCACTTAAGGTCTCTCTGCCAAATTATTCTTAAATTATCACATATGCTACTAATTAAACAAATTGAGTTTTTATAAAATATTGATACCTTATGATTAAAAGGGTTATCTAGACAGTGAACAATTGGGTTGGCTAGTCTCTCTGACTGAAACTTTTTAATTACGCAAAGTCTAATTTGCAGAAATCTCCTTTTTCTTGCAACTTATACTGTTGGACAAGTTCAGTAAATGACATGAATGTCCCTTATTTATAGAGATCATTTACAGTGTGTATACCCTTGTCTAGCCATCTTTTCAAAAACATTTCTGCCTCCCAATCTTCACCTCTGGGTTGAACCACAGTGAAGCATAAGGTTGTTTGTAGTGAGAAATCTTGTGCAATTTATGAACCTTTGCCCAGACCTCTTGAGAATGCTTAGTGACTGGGTTTATGTCTTTCCCTTTACTTTTTAAACATTGGGGTAGCAAATTAATTGGATGGAATGGTGCTGCCAGGTTTTTTTCTATATTAGCCCACACCAAACCAGACACCCTTCCCCTCCAGTGTTTATCTTAGCCATCTAAAATGAGCAACTATATAGACTAACTTTATAGCACGTTTCATACCTGCAGTCATTCACAAGGTTTTACAAATGAGAAAACACTAAGATAAATCTGATTAAATTAAAACATGATCCGTTTAAAAGACAAGAAAACACAGTGGTTGATGACCATTTTATGGGCTAGTTGGAACAAATGTTGATGCTTAGTGAGCTATTGGAAATTTGCGTTCCCCCCCTCGGCTCCTCCATGTATTATGTTTAGGAAATGATTATTGTTTGGGCCTTGGCTGTTTGGGGGTCAGTGGGCCAATGATAGAGCTTTCATGCTTCAGGGGAGACTGGATAGTGTTACCTCTGAAAAAAAGACCCTTGCTTTTGTCTTCCTGTCTCACCTTTGGGGTCAACCTTCCTTTTAAAGCGAACAACCAAAGGTCCATGTTTCTATGCACGATCACTACTGCCCCTTCTATTTCCCTGTAGAACAGACACTCACACACAGATTGAGAGTGCCGTCCCCTTCTCCAGCGTTCTTCTAAAAGAGTTCTTTTGTTCCATGCTTTTCTCATGACCTTTGACCTTAGGTATCGGTCTGGTGTCTATGTGGAGCTGAAAGGTATCCCCCCACCTTGTCTCATGCTGGCACACTCATTGACAAAGAGAGGGGGGATAGCAAGATTTAGGAAAACAGGTCAAACTACTGAAGTAAATTCTTAGTGTTATGTTGTTTTTTTGGGCACTCATTAGGTGGGAAAGTTAGAATGTGTTAAAATATGTTACACAATCTGCAATTCAATGCGACAAACAGTACTAAAGACAGTGCAACAATTTGTATGGATATATATGTGAATTATATGTGGATTTAGGTTAACGCTGAGACATTACTGATATTGCCATGCTAAATACTTAAGTGATTGTACTTTGTTAGTGTACTTTCAAACATTTGTACATCACTTAGTTATTACTGAATTATTTATTTATAATTAATCCAAGCAAACCCCCCCCCCCCAAAAAAAAAAAAACACTTTTTATGCCTTATATGCATTTTTATATAGAACAGTGGTGGGGAACTCCAGTCCTGGACAGTTTGCTGTTTTTCATGCTCAAGCTCATGTGATTAATTGCTAAGGTTTAGTTGGTGTGCTAGAGCAGGGAAACCACCAAACAGTGCTGGACTTAGTTCCCCAACAGTCCCAACATACACTGACCAGCCTTCTTGGTCTTGCACTCGTTGTCCATTTTTAGCACTTTGTAGTTCTACAATTACATATATCCATTTGTTTCTCTGCATACTTTGTTAGCTCCTTTCTCCCTGATATTTAATGGTCAGGACCTTCACAGGACCACCACAGAGCAGGTATGATTTGTGTGGTGGATCATTCTGAACACTGACGTGGTGGTGGTGTGCTAGTGTGTGTTACGCTAATACGAGTGGATCAGACACTTCAGTGTCACTGCTGGACTGACAACAGTCCACAAACCAAAACTATCCAGCCAGCAGTGTCCTGTGACCACTGATGAAGGACTAGAGGATGACCAACAAAGACTGTGCAGCTATCATCTCTGAATTCTACAAGGTGGACCAACATGGTAGGAGTGTCTACTAGAGTGGACAGTGAGTGGACGCAGTGTTTAAAAACTCCAGCAGCACTGCTGTGTCTGATCCACTCAGACCAGCGCAACATACACTGACACACCACCAACCACGTCAGCGTCACTGCAGTGCTGAGAATGACCCACCATCCAAACTGTTTTAACACCTGCTCTTTGGTGGTTTTGTGGGGGTCCTGACCAGTGAAGTACAGGGTAAAAGTGGGGGAAACAAACTATGTAGAGAAACAGACTGACTATAGTCTGTAATTGTAGAACTACAAAAAGCATCTAACCTTACATGGTAGGTGAAGCTGATAAAATGGACAGTGAGATTAGATAGTGGGAGGTGGTATTGGGGGTGACCTCCATGGCCATAGGTTTTGTTGGTGACCAGCCCTGCTGGTCTGTGGTGTTTTTTTTCTAGCAGAAAATCCAAACTTGTCTCTCAGGCACATCTTGGCATACTTTCCATTCAAAATGTATTAAAGCAAGATTTTACCTCACCATGAAAGACCCACAATTGACAACTCTACTGATATACAACATAAAGCAAGAGCTGAGTTTAACAACGGCTCTTTTTCAACGTTTAGGGACCTAAATAATCCATTTTAGAAGGTTACCAGCACATCGCTTCATGTAAGGGACGAATAGGGCGTAGTGGGCGAGGGAACGAGTGACCTGCCGCTGTGTTCTTCCAGCGCCCTCAGGCACCTCCAACCCACCACTGTACGTCTTGAACTTCGACAAGGTAGCGTCAACATTAGATTTCCAGAAGAAGAAAAAGAAAACTGTTAGATAAAAGTAGTTTTCCATGTTCTAAGAGGAGCATTAACTTTAGCCTTCAGTTGGAGAGCGGAGGTGAAAAGACGTGTGGCGGTTCTGAATTATCGCCTGTTCATCTGTAAAATGTGGACCTCAGCTGAATATGTAGGAGACGTTCACAACATTTAGCTATACATATTACATGTCTAGTCAGTTATAGAGGCGATTAGATGGCTATATTTATGTACTTTACAAAAAATGTTGGTTACTTGTTTATTGTTTATTATTGCTTCACCTCAGCTAGCACACATGCTAACGTGTGTATAGTTCAGCAGCTGGTTAGCTAATGTTAGCGGTGAGGAGGACGTTAGCTAGGATGCTAAGCGCGTATTTTATCTTCAGAAAGGCTGCTTGCTCTGACCACAAGTAAAAAACTAACTAAAAATTTCTAATAAATGACACTTATGTTTTGTTTTCCTGTTATCTCAGCTCGAGATACAGTAACTAAAAGGCTGAACAAAAAGAAGCAGGTGTTCGTCATTAGCTAACGGTAGCTGCTCTGTGGCACTTGGTTTAAGTGGTATCGTGTGGTACCGTTAGCGCTTGCTTTCATTAACCTACATTAGAAATTTCAGTGATTTTAAGGCATTCCACAGGCAGGTATGTATATATTTATAGGCGTTAGGTGTTTCTAAAAGTTTTCAGATCTGTAGACAAGGGCTCACACTGCGTAACATGCGTTTTTGATGTCGTTAGATGTCATTGGAACAAATTGATGTGGTTCCAAGTATCCATGGAAGAATGTAGCTAGCCATCACAGTGTTTTTGAAGATGCATTTATGTGGATGTATTTTCCCCATTAAAAAACTTTCCTGTAGTCTATTTTGCTCTGTAATCTGAGCAGAAACAGTGGTTGTAGTAGACATAAAGGAAACATGGAGGAGGTGAGAGACAGTTTGTGGTTGAGCCTGTTGTAATCGTCACAGGTTTTGATATCCTTGCTGATTTTCTGTTGCTTGTGGTGGCTTTTACTAGTGCTCGATTACGGTTGTAGGTTACTCGAGAAGCCGTGAGTCCTTGTAGACTGGAATGTGTGTTTGGACTCTCTTGACAATGGCTGTGTTTACATGCAAAGATTTTTGCCCATCCGATTAAATACAATCGGTTTACAGATTCAGACTGAGGTGCTTATATGCTCACTCTATTCAACAGTCTGATGGACAGTCTTCGTTTACATGCTCACTACATGTAATCCGATGCAAAATGACGCGCCTGCGTGCAGTAACGCTTAGAGCAAACGTTACCATGACAGCGAAGATCACGTGATGTCCAGTCGGCGTGAGATGAGTTTCCAGTTGGCGCGTTTGTGATTTTAATTGCTTTAAACTTGACGGCAGACTCAGAAAAACGTCATCCACCTGTACTTATAAAGGAAGACGTAAACATAGCCAATGTGATCATCGTGAGTGAGCTAATAAGCATACTAATATCAGCAGCCATTTGAATGAATACATGTCTCTGACCCCCCTACCCATCACAGTAGCCTTCAAAATCTAGGTACAGTACTGAGGCTTAGTAAAAACCACCCTAATTGTTACATTATTTTTAGTATAAATACTTATATAGATTATATAAAAAGTAGTGCTAAGGAATCAGTAATCAGTACCACACTAACTGAAAGATTAGAGCTGTCAGCTTGGCTCAGAAATGAAAATTTTCCCTTGGTTGTTTTTTCAGATATTTGAGTAGATATTCTAATTCAGATGCAACATTCAGGTAGAACACATAACTGCAGTATAGACTTGATTTCAAAGCCATTGTTATGGGCACCTGGCAAAAATATCAAGCATTCTGTAGAAGCTTGTGATGAAATGAACAATGATATTGTTATATTAGGGGTGGAATCTCTAGGCACCTCACACTTCGATTAGATTACGATTTAGAGGGCAGGGCTGTGATGTGATTAGAAAAACGCAACATTTTTTCTATACGACATACTTTCCTAGTTAGTTGTGAACAAAATTATAAAGATTTCAGAAGAAATGGGTCATTTGGACACGAATGGACTTATTTGCATTATAAGCATTTAAACTGTGAAACAGTAAGAAGTCGTGAAGCTGAAGTCAGCTCCTCTTTCGAATTTTCTTATTCCGCCTTAAATGATACAGCAGCTGCATTCTGGTGCTGCAGGTGGAAAGCACAAAACGTCTCTTGACCCCTGCTTTAGCTTTTAACGTAGAGGGTGGCGGTCAGATTTCTCTCTCATTCTTTTGTATTTTATCAATTATAATTTAGAAAATTGATTTTTGACATTTGTGAATCGATTTAGAATCGTCCACGTCTGCATTGCAATGCGTGTAAGAATCGACAACCCCCCCTTTGTATAGTATGCAGCGCAGCAAAAAAGTCTCTCATCGGCATGTGTAGCAACAAGAGTGTAGCAGGGCTTAGCCAAGCAGCTAATAGCAACTTATTTTACTACCATGCGTTTTTAACATACTGTACCACAAAGCATCCACAGTTGACAGAAAAGGTCTTTCAGGCTATTCACTTACCTCACATGACAACGTATTACTGCCTGTTAGGTTGTTGGTATAGTGTAGTGAGTAACACTTCTGCCTTCTATGCTGTAGATTGGGGTTCAGTTTCCCATCTGGGCAAGCACCCTACACTACCTTCGCCTTCCTCTGTAAACTGATCAAATTGTAAGATAGAGGGTCTACAATCTTGTGCATGTAATAATCTAATTAAAGCCAAAATAAATTGTTGTTTTTTAGCTGGCAGTTGTGTGCCGTGAACATTAGACATTATACACAACCTAAAGATCTTAAGAGCTTTAAAGTCTAAAACTCAGTGGGAAAAGAGGATGTTTAATATCTGTATTTGCATGATCTACACTAGAGATGTGAATTTTGGCTGTGATTAATTGTTAACTGACAAACCTAAAATCAAGGACATAAACCATGAAAACATCAAAGTTATTCACTGAGATCCGAGCTATGAGTGAAAGCTTTAGCTCCTGAAATCAGGTGGAGGCTTTTCCAAATCCGGCACAGTTTCACAGGTTCCCTGTTTTGGGAGAAGGAAAGGACCTTTTTATAGATATTCCATCTCTTTGAACAATTTCACGAATTGGTATCAGTCTTAAAAATCCTATTTCGCTTGGGCTCTGCTTCAGGTGTAAAACTCCACAAACGAACTCCTCGGATGCATCAGCCTGTGATTTCTGCTGTCACTGTGCTACAGAGACTGTTGTTAAAAGAGACAGATGAGGAGCATCAGATGTGTGAGTCGTACTTAATTTACAGCTGTAAAGAAGTGCTTTTCTGACAGGGAACAAACCTCTTCTCCCCTGTAGCACTACTCAGTCCAAGGTTGCTAATGTAATTAGCATGGCTAGATGATACATTCATGCATTTAAAATGAGCTAGATTTGAATGATTTGAAGGTAATTTGCTATGGTATTGGACTCTGTATCAATGAGTGAAAAAACATGTACTCGGTCTGGAAAAAAACAGTATCTATGCATCCCTGATCCTAATGTTACTTTGCCAAAGTAGACACTGGCCCAGAAAGCACACAGTGTCAAAGCCAGTCATACAGATCCAGGTCTACCCCTTGACTCGTTTGAGCTTGGACGAGCTTCACCTGAGCTTCACCTCTGGCTGCAACGCTGGGCTCCTGGGTCTTGTTCTTTACTATGAAGCGGCAAAGCTGTCTGAGCGTGGAGCGAAAAAACAGAACATTCTGTCTGCTCCCTGGATTACTAAAGCTATTTCCAGAACTCTCTCTCTCGCTCGTTCTCGCTTGGTTTGTGTGTGTCTTTTGCACACACACACACAAACACAGAGGCTTTTCAGGGCAGCCAGCCTCTGGAGACAGCTGTGCTCATTGGGCTCATTGACTGCCTGTAGCCACTTAGCTCGTATGGCATTAAGCTATAAGTCAGTATGGTATAGATATAGAAGCCTGCTGATCCAGATACATAAGCATGCAGATTAGGTTTAGGAGATGGGTTGAGGAGCTGGGTTGGTGATGATTCACGATTGTTAAGCTCAAATAGGCCTTTCCTCAGGGTTTGCTTCTTTAGGTAAACTATATTAGACTTTTGTGTCTGGATTATAAGGTTTTTGTAGCCAAATTATAATCCTTTTGTTCTTGGATGCTTCTCTCTGAGTGATTCATCAGCAATTTTTTATTTGATTTCAGAACGATCAGTGAATAAAGATGTTGTAGTACAGAAAAGATATTGTTTTGTCACTTGAGGTTTAGTGCTATTGAATTAGCTATACACTTTTAGAATGTGAAACAGTGTGTGTGTGTGTGTATGTGTGTGCGTGTGTGTGTGTGTGTGTGTGTGTGTGTGTGTGTGAGAATCTGGGTCAGGGGAAAAAAGAGGAGATTATGTGCAGACAGAGCTCCTGTCTGTGTGTTGATGCTACTGGATGTATTAGACTGAGGGATTTCTGGGACAGACATCAGAGAACATTCAGATAACGCTCTCTCTCACACACACACACACACACACACACACACACACACACACACACACACACACACACACACACACAGTCACAGTCAACCTGCCCTGTTACATAAATTGTCCCTTTACAGGTCAGCGAGTCCAACCTTATGAATCTGTCCAAGGGGAATCATATAGGCTACAGCTTTTTTCAAGCCCTAACTCAGTTATCCGGAATTAAATTCCAGTAAAACGTCATTCTGAGGGATTAGCTTTATTTCAAATATTGCTTTCCTTGACATGATTTCTGTCTTTTCCCACCACACTATGTGAGTTGTTACATATTTGCACTTCTACAGCCCTTTTTATGTGCTGCAAAGTTCAACCACTCTGAATGACAGGCCTCTCTGAGCATAATGAAATTTTAACTAAAAATTAACTACTACTTTAATGAAAACATTTGAAAATACATTTTATCTGTATACAGTTTTATCCTGCAAAAAATACTTAAAAATTATGTTTCCATCAGGCTCTCTTTCTCATTGAAAGAGAGACTAGTAAAACAGTTTAAAATATGAGTTATCACAGCTTCTGCAGGTATCAGCAAATTCAGTGTAATACGTACATCTTAATGCCATTTTGAGAAATCTTTACTGTTGCTTTGAGGCAGTCGTTTCATGATCTTCTCATGCCTGTGCATATTATTATAATGCAGTATATACTGCAGATATACTTCAATATCTAAGTAGCCTGAGTACTACTGGTGTGGGTTTCCTCTCTTTCAGTGATTTGAAAGCTAGTCGTAGCTCTCCCTTGTGGGGAATTTTTTTATTCTATTTTATTTTTTTATCCTAATTTTATTTTATCTTTTATTATGACCTGTGATTACAGGATCGACTTGATCGAAAACGTAAATTTTAATAGATTAATCTTGATTTAAGCCCTAGTTTATAATGACATGGAATGATCTACTACACTGCAGTGTCTACAGTTCTACACAGAATCATGTGTAGAGTCAGGCAAAGCTTATTTAAGAATTAGCTACCTAGCTAACAAATAAACATTTCCTTAACATGTTATACCACTCACTAGCCAGGTTTGCATGTAGGCAAATAATCCGTTAATAATATGACTAACAGCTCAATCGGATTAGAACACATCCATGTATACACCTCAATGGGAATAGATTGAGGCCATAAGGAATACAATTCCTATTTGAATAAAGTGGGTAATCCTGTAAATAATCAGTTAAATAGACGAATAATAACCATGTAAACGCCTGTATCTGAATGCATTTCCAATCAGAAAGTTTAAGTGTGTTCTGCGAATGTGCGTTCACATCTTAGTGAAAGTTAATGTTCAAGATGGGAGCAGAAACTGGAGACAAAGTTTATGCTTTGAGTCTGCCATGATTATAAAGTAATTAAAAACACAGTATGCTGTCTCACTCTCTTGGGACCTGTAGTGTGCATGTAAACAGAGATTTTCCATCAGTTTGTTGAATAGAATAAGCATATAAACACCTCAGTCTTAATCTATAATTGGAATGAATTCAGTCAGATTGGCAAAAATCTTTGTGTGTAAACCAGCCACTTAGAAGTTAGAACTGTTGTTGTTCTCAGAAAACCAGGTTGTGTTAAAGGGAATACGTTTCCTGCTTTCTTTTATTATTTAGTTCCAACCCAATTGTTGAATGCATCAGTTTTACATTCTGTATTGATACAATATGATTCTGAAATCTAATGACTCTGGAAAGTGATCATGATCTGTTGTGATTATGTGCTTCGATAGTGATTGTTATTTAATGGTGTGAGGAGAAGAAAAATGTTGAAGAGTGTGATTATTGCAATGACTGATAAAGACTAGAGCTGGTATGCTGACCAGGACACCAGCATTGCCTCCATGACTAATTTCTTTAAATCACCATAACCTTTTTATTCCATGAACAAAAATTTGGTAGAAGCTTTTGTGGGAATTTTTCAGAGCAACCTCCTAATTTCCATACATTCAATTTTTATGACTTTTGTTTTACATCTGGTATAATAGCCCACAGGATTTAATGAGAACATCAACATGCATGGAGGTCTGTTGTCATGTGTTGTTTAAAGTAATATTCTGTAATTTTAATGGGTTTTTTACACAGTCTTTACTTGGAGGATGTGTTAACTTATTTCCACTTGAAAAAGCAACAAAAAATTGACTAGAGCTATTCAGACTTTTGCAAACCCCTGTTAACAAGCTAGTATTTTTAAATATTTTGTTTACTGATGATCTCATGACATCTGTCATTGTCACTAGGTAACTGAACATTGTCGCTAAGACAATTTAGCAGATGCTGTTGAATAATGTAGAGTTTTATTTAGTCTTGTTATGATGGTGGTCACATTTACATAGGATTTTTTCAGGTCCTGCTTGGATTTTGTGCTGTAAGCTCAGATTAAGGCACATTTTTGTCAGACTATATTAAGCTTCAGACCAACATTTCAAGCCCAGTTAAAGCCCTATTGCTGGGTCTTTGGTGGCCCCATACTATACTACTGTCATCTACAGGTTCCTTGTGCACTGATGATAAGTGCAGCCTGAACTTTCCGGTGATGTCTTCCAGCTGAGCAGGCTGCTAAACTTACCATCTTCACCTCTTTGATACTTTCCCTTAATCACATAAGCCAGGAAAGATGAACAGATGAGGAGCGTTGATGAATTCACATTTTTAGAATCATCTTTGAACTTTGCCAAGCGTGATGTGTGTGAGGGTATGCGAGGAGATTATGTGTGGGGATACACAAGGTATGTGCGGAGATTATGAGATTTGCTCATAACCAAATCAGTGTTTAATCTGCCTCTCTCTGTATTGGTGGGAATGACGCAGCTGTCATAAGTTTTGCGGTCTTGGGAACAGCTCTTAATTTGCTAAATTGCCTGGAGAGATGGAGGGTGGAGAGGGAGTGAGAATGGACGAGACAGAACAGATCTAATGAGGGTAAAGAAGGAGTGAAAGAGAGACGAATGTTTATTAAAATTCAAAGGACAAAAGGAGTTCTGCAAAAGGCAATTTGCAAGCGAAACGACTGATGCAACAGTGCAAAGACACATTCATACAATATTCATATGAGCACTTCCTCTCTCATTTAGGCCTTTATCTCTCAATTTCTCTCACAGTCACCTAGGCACTGAGCTGTGGCTTAAAACAAGTGAGAACTGTTTTATCTATTGAAATTTCTCTCATCCGTCTATGAACCAAGCTTGGGATGGAAATAGGGCTGTGACAATTACTCGGTTAAACTCACTTACTCACTTACAAAATCCTTAAATAAAGTATTCCTTCTTGATGAATTGGCAATGATTAGTTGGCAGTTTGAATGATGACAATACATGTTTTTCAGAACCACAGCCTGATGGATACATCCATTTATAGGCATTGTTAAATGTCAAATGGTGTTTTTATATAGTTAATCTGTTTTTTATTTGACTATCTTTAAGGACTTCCGAGTTGTGGTGGTACAATTCCACTTTTTTTTTACTCCGATACCAGTATTGAAACCTTAAAGATGATGCTGACCCATTATTTTTTCTTCAAGAACTACTGAGCTGTAAAATGAGCGATTTTTATATGAAGCACTTCACAGGATTGCATCATATTTTTTTTTCTTCCTTCCAACATTCAGTCTGTTTCCTGAAGGGCTCGTCTGGTGTCATCCCCTATACATCTCAGTTCATGTTTTTTCCAGTAAAGTATTTTGAACTTATGGATGAGCTCCTCTGGGTTCTCCTCTTTCCTCCCACAGTCCAAAGACATGCAGTCAGGCCAATTGGACATGCTACATTGCCCCTAGGTGTGAGTGTGTGAGTGATTGTGTATGTCTGTCTGTCTGCCCTGCGATGGACTGGCGACCTGTCCAGGGTGCATCCTGCCTTCCGCCCGCGACCCTGAGGGAGAAGCGGCTTAGAAAATGGATGGTTGAATGGATGGATGAGCTCATGGTTTAATATTAGAGATGGCACTGATCTGACATGGTGTCGGTATGAGGCTGAAAACACTAGATACATATCGGAGGGAAAACAAGTTAATCTGTTCAGATTCTATAACAAATCTAGCCTGAAACTCTCACATTGTGTTATGTGATGTGAGATGTGTAAGTCTTTTAATGGAGTAGTAATGTGTTTAAGTACTTTAAGCGTGATAACCTACTTTTAGATGCCCATCTTAAGTGAAGTGCTTCAAGTAAAAACTGCTCCTTTTGAAGCTCGGTTTTTTGTGATTAAATCCAGGTAGATTTAGTCACAGTTTGTACAGTTTAAAATGCTTATGTATCGGTATCTGCAGCTATAAAAATATTGAGTGTTGGTATCAGCTCTCAATTTCCAAATCAGTGCATCCCTAATGATTGTTCATTTTTAATGTTTGGCATTAAACACTTTTGTCCAAATAATCAAAACTCAATTAGTGAAATAATAGCTGCTGGGAAATATGCAGAAAGTACACATACCTCTACACAAACCATGCACATGTAAATCAACCAGTCTGCCTGCAAAAACACCCTTGTTTTCATTGTTTTTGCGCATGGCACATGCACTCTGTGCATGCAGTTAAGTTAGACTTTGGACTGAGCTGGCTGAGGGGAGGGCAGGAAAGCAGAGTGAGAGAGAGAGGGAGAGAGAGAGAGAGGGAGGGAGGGAGGGAGGAAGCTTCCTGCACTGAGAGTGTGAGTGTGTGTGTGTGTGTGTGTGTGTGTGTGTGTGTGTGTGTGTGTGTGTGTGTGTGGAAAAGTGGCTGTGTGCTTTCTCTCTCCGTTTGAAGCACTCTTACACTCTGTCTTTCTCTCCTTCTCTGTTGTGTTGGAAGCAGGCAGCTGGAGAGAGTCATAGTGTAGAAACTGGATTTAGAAAGTGGACGAAGAAAGTCAAACCAAAGCAGAGGAAACAGCTAGAAGGTCTGGAGCTAAGCTGATGAAGAAGGGGATATGGAGAGCCAACTTTACTGGGAGAAAGCGAAGACGAAGGTGAGCAGAATTTGTGAAGTCCTGGGCAAGTGCCTTGGGGTGAATTCAAGTTGTGTGTATGTGCGTGTATGTGAGGGAAGTTGAGATTGCCATCAAAGAGCGTTTTCTTAGAACAGCTTTCCACTTCATTATTGAGCAATGAGTGCTACTAAAGTTAGACCTAATGCAAGTTGTAGATGTTACATGTGTCTGTGTGTGTGCATATGTGTGTGTGTGTGTGTGTGTGTGAGAGAGAGAGAGAGAGAGAGACAGAGAGAGAGAGAGAGAGAGAGAGAGAAAGAAAATATTATGCATATGCCTAAAAATAATAGTATAATAAGGTATTATCACAATACTTAGGAAAATAGCTAATACTATAATACATGTACACACATGAGTGTTTAGTAGTCTTGTCAATCCTACATTCTGGGGACATGATGGCGCAGCAATCTTCATTAACGTCTGAAATCTTGCTTTTCATGACCGTCTTAATGGACATCACATTTTTGGTGTCTTTTTTCAGGCCAGGTGGTAGACCCTCTAGATAGCCCACTGACTATGAAAGGATAACACTGCACCCTTTATGGTGAGCTGTGAAGGTGCTCAGACCAATAACAAACTAAAACAGCTGTACAAACATCAAATAAAACATGGAATCACTGTGACAGCTACTCTGCGTATCTAAAACATCTCTGTTGAAACTGCAACTTGTTTGACTCAAATGTAGTCATAGTATTTCAGGGTGTCCATGACAGTAATATTATGTGTATATCATAGTATCCTTTGTTATTGAGACATTGGCAGACATCTATTAAGTTATGTCGCTGTTTACATATAACTGTAGTTATATATTATAATGTTGTGTAGTATAATTATTGTAGTTATGGCTTTACATGGTCTTATTCACATATAAACAGATGTACTTACATACGCCATATGAAGTGACTTGAACTGATTATGCAGACTATATTTGTGCGGTTACTAATATGCATAATTAAGCATCATCCTTTAAGTTTGAATGTACGCATGAGAGTCCACGATCCTGTAGTTTGTGCTTGTGAGCTGGGAGAGAATGTGTGACTGTGTGCATGTGTAAAAGAGTAATGTGTGTGCATGTATGACGTTTGAGCGTGTAAAACCTAAAGATTGCAAATGTGGTTGCTTCTGTGTGTGTTTGTGTGTGTGTGTGTGTGTGTGTGTGAGTGTGAGGGACTCAGCTGCAGCGTCTCTCTCCACTGGCTTGTCTGTGTCTCCTTTGTTCAGACGTCCAGACGTCTATTGCATCCAGAAATAGAGACACTGTGTTTTTCAGGGGATGCACAAAAAAGCGTACATACATGCTTGTTTATGCATGTTGTAAAAAAACTAAAAGTTTAATTTCAGAGGTATTTAAATTGGGCAGTAAGTATTTATTTGCTCAGACAGACTAATATTAGAATATATGCAAATAATATCAATACAGAAATCAGTTATATTGTGTTTATCAGTGTGTTAGCTTAACCATTTCCAAACCTCTCCTTGAGGAAGCCAGTGTTATTTGTCCTTGTCATTCAGTGCTTAGTTTGGCTGATCAGTACATCATTAACCCCTTAAAATCCCAGGCTTCTTACATACTAAGGTCTTTTATTCAGTAACTACAGGGACTTCAGTGCAAACTGGCCGAGCTATTCTTAGGTTATAGAAGTGTGTAATAAAACTTTGTGTCTGCTGGCGGGCCCTGGCTATTTATGGGAAGACATCAGGTGTGCTGTTGGTTGATTACTATACATTACTATGCAAAAGTCAGTGACCACCCAGCATTTTGCTTCCAGTCAAATCAGCCATTAGGTACAAGTTATTCATTGTTTGGCATCAGAACAAAAACACCTAAATAAATATTTAAGCTTCCATTCTTTTTAGGAGACATTCTTTCAGTTTTTCTAAAGACAGGGATATCTGCAGGGGTATTTTCCATACTTCCTTTAGCACACCATCATCATTGTCTGCTTCTTACAATCCAAGAAATCCCAAATACAGCTTTAGACTCATCAGTCCATAAAACTTTACTCCACCTCTCAAATGTCCAGTTTTGGTGTTTGGTGTAAATTTTCTTCTCTTTGGCAATTTCTTTTTCTTATTTATTTTTCTGAATAACAGCTTCTTGACAGCTACACATCCTTTCAGAATCATAGCACTGAACTGTCTTGTCACAGTGGAAGGATGGACAGAAACAGTTTTCAGATCTGGAGCAAGAGAGGAACTTGATCTCCTCACGCTCTCAAAGATTAAACATTTAAGCACTGTGTATCTGCTGTTGGTGTACCAGGTCTTACGTGGTTGTCATGAGTCCTGTTTTCACCATATCTTTTAATAATGTTTTGAACTCCACTTTTGGAAACTCCTAATTTTTCCACTTATTTTCTTTCGCCTTTCCTTTTCCTTATACAAGTGGATTATCTCGTGTCTAATCTTCTCTTAAGTACCACCTGAAAAATGAGTAACCTGCTCTTTTGGCTGGAAATTAGATAAGTGAAGGGTGGATGGGGGTATCCAACATAAATCAGGAACCAAACTTCTGACTAGCTCACAAGAGATCAACTACTTTTTTTGAAAACAAGACATTACTGGCACTTTTTACTGCATTAGTGCTTACATAATATACACGTTATATAGTGTTTTTACAAGCCACACTTTACAAGACCACACTAACCTATTAAAAATATTTTAAACAATTTGGTTAGGTGCCTAAGACTTTTGTGTGTGTGTGTGTGTGTATATGTAATGTACACACACACACACACACACACACATATGTGTATATATATATATATATATATATATATATATATATATATATATATATATATATATATATAATAAAATAGTATTGGTCCTGACTTGATATAAAAACAATCCAATCTGTGTGTTGGGGTAATAGGCAGGAGGGTCTGAAAGCATACAGGGTGTCCAAAAGGATATCCTGTGGGTGAACGGCTTAAAATACACTATATTGCTAAAAATATTTGCTCGTCTGCTTTCACACACATGTGAAATTGAGTGAGATCCCATTCTTAATCCATAGGAATTAATATGATATTGGTCCACCCTTTGCAGCTATAACAGCTTCAACTCTTCTGGGAAGGCTTTCCACAAGGGTTAGGAGTGTGTTTATGAGAATTTATGACCATTCTTCCAAAAGTTATTTTGTAAGGTCAGCACTGGAACTAAGGGGCTGAGCCCAACTCCTGAAAAACAACCCCACACCATAATCCCCCCTCCACCAAACTTTACACTTGGCACAATGCAGTCAGACAATTACTGTTCTCCTGGTAACTGCCAAACCTAGAGTCATCCATCGGATTGCCAGACACAGGATTGTGATTTGTCACTCCAGAGAACACGTCTTCACTCTCTAGAGTCCAGTGGCATTCAACGCTTTGCATTGTTCTTGGTGATGTAAGGCTCGGATGCAGCTGCTCGGCCATGGAAACCCATTCCATGAAGCTCTACCCTGTTCTTGAGCTAATCTGAAGGCCACATGAAGTTTGAAGGTCTACCATGCTTGAATTCTCAAGCTTCTGAGAGCGACCCATTCTTTCACAAATGTTTGTAGAAGCAGTCTGCATGCCTAGGTACAGGTGTATACACCTGTGGCCATGGAAGTGATTGGAACCTGATTTCAATGATTTTGATGGGTGAATGAATACTTTTGGAAATATAGTAAAGCTTGTCTTTTTAAGGTGGTTATTGTGGAATCTGAAAGTAACATACCCAAAAACACAAACTTATCTTGAGGACAACTATGTGAAATAACCAGTTTATGAGGTTTTGAATATGCAGCGATACCTTTAACACACGCTGTAGTCTTTTCTCAATCAATGCTGGTGCCACTAATGGCAAGTAGCAGAAAATAGACTAGACGTCTAATGGCAGCTGAAAATTGCCAGTATTTAGTTGAAAAGTGAGTAGTTTAAACTCAAACACTGGCGCTGCAGATTTTAAACGTTTTTATATACCACGTTAAGATACTGCTGACATTTAAGCTGACTTCAGAAAATAAAACAACTAAAACTGACCTACTATCGAACATGCTGTTGTAAGTATATTTTTTATAGAACTGTGCATGTCTCTGCACCTCATAAAGCCTGTTTCATGCAGTAGAAGAATCAGATTCAGGGGAAGGTCTCAGAAGGAATCATGCTACAATCAGGATGAATCACAGTGAAGGGCAGATCTTAGAACAAACAAGGTGCCGATTAGGTTCTGTTCAACAAGCATCGCACATTGTATACTCAAAAAGACCAGAAGCCATTGATTTGCTTCGAAATGTTGTTTTTATTTGGGGTATACGGCTGGATTTAGATATTTGCTAACTTCTGAAAATGTACCTCGCTCCTACAGGTTGTGGGTAATAGTCATTTTATGAGTTTTACATCATGTTGGGAGTATTTTGTGTGACTGGTTGAGCTGTAGTTTATTGTCCTCTAAAGCAAGACTAGACTGTGCGATTTTAGAAATCCTGTTCTTTGGTAACTCATATTGTACAATTGAATAGACCTTTGTATAAAGACAAAGCCTAAGATTTGTACGTGAAACACAGCCTCTACAGACAGCCTATGGCCAGTTTCACATAAAGCTGTTTCATAGCATGCTCTGCGCCAAGTACAGAGCAAACTGGCTAAGAAGCTGAGTCCTGCTGCTGTTTTACTAGTCATTTTACCAAGAAATCCACCATATTAGCATTAAGTTGGCATGGATGGACTTTGGTAAGAAATGCTGACTTTTTTAAAAACAGGCAAAAGTAACACAATTTATTCCTGGCGATAATCTACCAGGGTGGAATATTTAAAGTGACCAGTGTTACCGTGTCCAACAGTCACAGGGTAGGTAACCCTTCTTCATGTGAGCAGAGCCCCCTTCGCTGCGTTTGTTCATTAGCGGGGCGGTGACATGGCTTCCATCATGGTGGGTATTGGTGAACTTTTAGTACGAGTACAAGAAAAGAGCACGGAATCGGACCGATACCTGATACCAGTGTCTGTATTGATGCATCTCTAATAGAAACAGTACCACCCACTGACACACTACACACACTACCATACACATGTGCACACACACAGTGAACATGAAGGAGAGAAAGAAAGAGTTAGCAAAGGAGAGCCACACACAGCCCCCTGCGTGCATGCCGGGAATTCCTAGCTGCTGACCTTTGTGGAAAATAACAACAGGCACTCATGAAGGTCACACAGCCACCATCCTCTGTGACTTGGCCCCAAATTCTGCACCCTCCACACACATATAGACTTGCTTGACTGACCAGACACTGGTTCTGTAAGCCAGGTTTTTAAAAAACATATGTACCTATCATTGGCCTTTGTCATAAAATTACTTGAGACTGGACTAAATTGTAATGGCAACAGTGTTTCCCATTAAAACTCTTAACGGCCTGTATCCGTGCATGTCAAAGCTCTCTCATAACTTCAGAACTTACATACAAACCCTTTGCCCGAACTAAGCATCTGTAAACAAGTGCCCCGTCCGGAGATATCAGTTTCAGCGGAAACAACGGGTGAGTTATTCAGTCACCTTGTCATTGTAGTGTGGACATTTTCCAACCTCTCATATAGACATTTGTTTGTTCAGTTGTAGAAGTCTAAATGTAGCAGAAGCAATGTATCGGCTTCAGTTCACAGTTCACTGTGATTTGCCAGGAATTGTATTGTCATGCCAGTCAATTGCCACGTCAATTTTACTCGGACTCCAGTTTGCATTCACACTTAACCCCTTTATATAAAGTTCCAGTGTAAAAATACATGTGTGAGAGGGCATTTAGACAATGCTGTACTTCTATGCTGAATAGAAAAACTGTTCACTTGACCGTTTACTCAAGTTGCTGTTGTGTATTTGTACAAATAGGGATGTGCAGGGGTACTTGAATTCTCACTTAGCCGTTCAAGGTGTTAGTGTTCAAGTACTGAAATCACTATTTGGGTATTTATTGTGTTTTTACAATCAGAGGACAGAGAAAATATACAGACCAACAATTTATTAAAACTCAGTAATTTTTATAATTACTTTTATAATTTTATATAGTAATAGTTTAACAGAACTGTAAAACATGAAAGTTTTGATTGTGTTTGTGAGTATATTATATTATAATTTGTTGCCCTGAAATGCAAGTATCTTAATGTGGGAGTGGCTTTTATTGCGAAATAGGCTTGGCTGTACATCAGAGGATGACAAGTCTTCATCAGCATTCTGTGTTGTAGTAGATCATCGGAGGCAGTTACATTACTCATTCAACATAAAAGCCTACTGATCTCTCTCAGGTGTTTTTGTGTAATAACTGTATTCCTCTGCCTGGTGCTACATGTTAATTCTTTCACCTTAAAAGGTGAGCCACGGCTCTGCCAAAAACATTTTTTTCTTTGTTATTTTTTTCCCTTTTTTTGGCGGTTAACTGAATATTTATTCTTAAAATTAGAATGGATGTCTGTAGTTAGAAGCTCTTTAAAGTACAGAAATGGCATCAAAGATATTGTCCATTAGAGATGTGGTTGAAAAACGCTCTATTCCTTAAATAACCGAATAAAAGGCCAAGGGTTCAAAGAGGTTATTGGCAAACATCCTTGCGTAGCAGTCACTGTTTGTGAGAAACTTGCCCATGGTGTGGTTGCAGTTCTAGATGTCAAGATTAAAACTTTTTTATTAAACAAAACTTGTTTATTGTTATTCGCAGTCACCATAGGCCTTGGGTTTGTTGTCCCGAGAGAGAGAGAGAGAGAGAGAGAGAACATGGCCTGCCCTTGTTAAGATCCTGCTTTTGAGATGAAGTGTTTGCATACTTTTCCCCCAGTTTGCTCACTTCTTGCATGTGTCTTATTTCGGAGCTGACTGCTCCACCCCCTCCTTCCTTTCCTCTTCTCCTGATCTGATTATTGTCCGCTCCTCTGCGATGCTGACTCAGCGTGCTTGGGTGAGGGGAGAGTGCGTGGTCACTGTGTGAGGTCATAACCTCTGTGAGTGCGAGAGAACACGTGAGCTGAGGTGTCAAAGGGTGGCTGTGGTCCCTCAGGGGTCAAAGTTCAGACCGAGGTCAGAGTCTGTCCTCTTGTTTTTGGCAGAGTTGAGTTGGGAGGCTAGTGTGGATTCTGAAGATGGGGTATAGTTAAGTAATATGACGTCACACTATAATTATACTATATTAACATTAGTATATTACAGCACAGGATTCTTTCCTAAGTACTTTTAGAATGCAGAATAATGGCACGGATCAACAAGTAGCTGTACCTGATCACGCTTTCTGTTATTTCTTAAATAGTTTGTTTTTTAAGTCATTGTACCAGTTTGTTAACACCAAAACAAAATACTGTGAAAATGTCCTTAATTATCCTGACTTATTTTTGGCATATCACCCACCCTTAAGATGGGATATATAGAGATATATGTAAGAAAGTCTTGTTCCTCAGAAATGGGAGCTTCATACAGAAAAAAAAAACATTCTTGACTTAATATCTGTTGTAAATATTATTAAGAAACAGCAATAATACTCCTAGAATGAGCCTAAAGGAATACTTCATCTCAGTGCCACAGCTAGTAGGGGCCAGTTAGCATTAGCTATCTGTTTCCACCACCATAAGCCACGCTGGCATTTTCTAAGGTAATTATTCCTTCAAATCATGTAGGGGATTACCCTGGGCCAGGCTCTGAAACCAGAAGAGGAAATGAGTATCATAAATGTCTTGTTCTTTGCTTTAATGGAGAACTTGCTTCAGGCTTTTAATTCTCAGCTTCTTTGACAAACTGCTGGAACTCTGCTGTTGTAGTTAATGTTACTGGGTGGCTGCCTGTATGTAGGGATGGTGCTTAGACATGCTTGAGTTATTCTGTAATTCTGCTTCACTAGTTCAGTAGTTAGCTGGAATTTGTTTTAAGTTGTAGCTGTTGATTCTCACAAGCTCTTCCTGAAAGCTCTGTGCAGCTGGGATAAAACAGTATGTGCTTGCATGATGTACTTGGCTGGTTCTGTATCATCAGTTTAAAAGGGACTTTTCATTCGCTCTTACACATTATTATTAGCCAGTGGATAGAAATGCAGTGTGCGTACAGTATACAATGTACTGTACAAAAGTCGTAGACAACCCTTTTCCTTTATGTATTTAATTTCCAGTCAAACGGACATTAAGTGCAAGTTATTCATTTTTCAGGAAAAAAATTTACTAAGAAATAAAATAAATGAAGGGTGGCCTCTGACTTTTGCACGGTACTGTATGTGAACATGATTATATCACTGTGTTTGAAATTAAAATACTGAAACTAAGGCCCAGTCCGTTCATTATTTTTTACCCCTACCCCTCATAAGTGTCACCTTGCCCTTTGGAACAGAGTTACAAGGGATAGTGGTTAAAATCTTCCCTTTTGAAATGGGAAAACCCTCAAGTAAAAAATATACTTTAAAAGATGGGGGAAAGCAATCATTAATTATCGCCCACCCCTACATAATTCTTCAGTGATGCTGAAGTATTTATTATTGCCCACCATTAATTCTTCAGTCATGTGAAGCTGAAGTTAGCTATTAACCAGCTTATCATTCAGATTTTTCCGTTCCACCTTAAATGGAGAACTGCTACACCATTTAAGGTGGAACGGGATGGCTACTGCAACATCCACATATTACGAGGGATTTTTTAATGCTTGGTATGAAGAAAATGACCTTACTAAATTGAAAATGTGTTTGTGTTTCTTTGGTTATTTGTGCAGCCATCTTGGCATTTTTTTTTCTCATAACACTTTCTAGTGTACCTCTGAAAAAACCTCTGTTTTGAGGGCCATGTAGCCCTAACACTTCGCCATATCCCTATATCTCAAAGAAAATTGGGACACTGTACTGCTAAGTGTGAACACGCAAAATGGAGGGGCAGGGCTAAGTGGTAGGGGCGAGTAGTAGAATGGGGTTGGGTCTAAATGTTCCTTGTGTTTATTTGATTTATGCGCCAGAGCACTCTGTCTCCCTTTGCACATTTAATACCCTCTTGTCAGATGAGAACAAGAAAAAGGTAGAAGTTTTTCAGATATGTTGTTTTCTGAAGTAGGAAGATATCGCAATTCTAAGTGAATTTTATTAAGGGTGTGTGCAGTTTTATTGCAGTATGTTACTGCATGTTATGTATTTGCTGTTTAATGGTGAATGGGCCCTGCATATTTTATGTTTCTGATTTTTTTACGTGTTGTTTAGATTGATATCTTTGCTTGAATGTTTTTATAAACTCACCTAAATGGTGCATTTGTTATTCTGTCCCGTTTCTGCATTAGAGAAAATGAAAACAGTGCTGATTTGCCTATTCTTGTCCAAACAGTATGACTGGAGTTTGACTCAAGAGTCTGGTTTGCTCAGGTATGTATGTTTAATGCAGAGGTTGTTCTAGGTGAGTCCTGCTTTGTTGAAAACCAGTAAGCTGGGGTGTTTCAAAAGTTTCTGGCTACGCTTTCTTGGCAAGTGATGTTTATTAACTCTATTGTAGAACTCTTATTAGGTTAAAGTGGTGGAGTAGTGTATGCCCTTAAAAATAAAGGTGTTCTTTGGAGCGATGAGATAGAACCACTTTTGGTTCCCTGAAGAACTTTTTGGCTGTTGGTTCTTTTATAAATGAGATGTGTGAATGTGAAGAATCTTTTTAAAGTTTCAAAAACCTTCACATCATAAAGTTTGCATGTCAATTAAAAGTTTTTTGCAGAACCATACAACCAAGCCAGAAACCACTTAGGAATAGGGATGTAAGCAATTAACTGATTAACTAGTTAACAAATTAGCCAACAAATAAACCAGTGCTTTCGTTAAAATGTTCATTTAACCTAATTTAATTTTAGTAAACAACAGGTTGTGTAGATGGATTTATCATTCAAGTTGAGGAACATATTTGGATTGTAATAATGAGGGCGCAATGGGCAATTGACTTTTCTAAATGATGTTAATGAGAAATGAATGCTATTTCAGAAATGCTACTGAAAGAGTGTGTTTTCTGGAAGAGTGCGGTTTTCAAATTTCAAGAGCTGCAACTTTAACTAAACCTACATCAACAGTAAAATGTCACCTAATAACATAGCTTAAAGCCAGAAAAAGTGGATATGCTGGTGTTCAATCACAATTTAAATGGCTGTCACAGTATTGATCAGAAAGGTTGCAATTAGATATTTTACCCAAATGATTCAGCCCTGTGTGCAGCTTAAAGTTAGGTTTGGGATGACTTTTCAAGAGGGAGATAGCACAAATTCAATGATGTACCATATCTAAAGCAAAGCAAATTGCAAGAGAAAAGACAGGCAACTGTTTTAGCCATGTTCTTTGAGAGAAAAACCTACTGAGGTACATTGGACCAAAGTTGGCCCCGGTCATGGTGTTCATGCTTCTTTTCACTTTGGCTAATAATAAGTGGTAAACTTAAATAACTGTAACTGTAGAACTTTCAGTTGCCCGTCATTGTATATTCCAGTCATCACTTTTCAGTTTTTAGTCATATGAACTTGAACATATTGTAGTTGTGAGCCTCTCGGTTTAAACAAAGCATTCTTTACATAAAACTTTAGGGAGGTTAACTTCATATACACACCTAATGCCTACCCATCAGTACTACGTTCTGTGGTCCATACAAGGAACACTTGTTAACACATATGTTAAATATACATATATGAAGATTTTTACAAAGACTTGAAAAATGTCTCAGCCAATTGGATTTCAGAACTGGAACTGTCTGTTTAAAAGATGATTTTGTGATGGATTGCAAGTGTATGTCTGAAACTGTGCCAAAGCAAATCCATCTAAAGTAAATACAATAGATAGGCCATGTAATTGTTTCCAGTTGCATTTTAATCTCTGTGCTTGTCACCCTGTTTGTACTGTAGTTCCCCTGTAGCGCAGTGCTACCAGTTTTCCCCCCGTCCCCATGTCATTATGGTTCTTTCCTTCTTCTGTGAATTGCTTTATCTTTTCTTCTTTTATTATTTGCTCTAAAAGTTAGGAATTTTTGAATCTCTGTGATTCACTGCTGCCCCTTATCTCAGCTCTTGGAGTGTGTTGTAAAGGCTACTGGACCTGGTCCGAGATTTTAAAATCTTTGTTAATGGACCGTTGTTTGAGTTAAGCCAAAGGTATCACCAGGAAATAAGGTGAACTGTCTCATTCATAGGCGGCAGCTTGTTGCCAGAGCAACCTGAGCAGTCACGCTTCACAAGCGCCAAGCCATTGCGACTCTTTCCCCCTTGATTCTTTGTTCCTGTGCAGCGTCAAGCTCATTAGAATGCATTGCTCATTGGATTGGGGAAAAGTTTAAGGGAATGTCACAGACATTGTGAGCAAATAGAGTCTTTTGATGCTGGTTTCTCCACCAAATGCACAGGCCTGTGTTTGCGCTCATATCTGGTTGTTCTCAAGTGCATGCATATTGTCCCGTCTGTGCTTTTGATTTAGTAACTCTGGACTGTATATGAGTAGTTTTGAGGAATTTAGCCATTGCTTCACTATTGACAGAAACTGTTTAGAAACTTTTCCTCCATGATCAGGATGTAACAGAAGCTTTTAGCTTTGCTTGAAAAGGTGCTTCTACAGCTTCGTGACCGTGCTGGTGGGATTTATATATATATACTGCTTTTGGGCTAGCTTTAACTTTACTTGTGCCAGCGAAGGCAGTGAAGAAGCTGATCCCAAATTAGCTAGGAGAAGCATTTTGCTTGGAGTTTGAAAGAGAGGCACTTCCGCTGTAAGTCAAGCAGAAAGTTTGGCTAATGGAAAGTGAGAGAAGTTAATCATGTGTGAGGGTGCAGGTGTCAGCTTTTCATGTAATATAAAGGATCAAGTGAGGGCTTTTTGTTCTTTTAGACACTGACCTCTCAGTCCCTGTCAAATATTCATTACTTAATCAGGGAATGCAGAAAGTACTTAAAGCATCAGCAAAATCAATGATGCATTAAGTAAAAGCGGTATTATGTTCTGAATGCAAATCCCTGCTTCAAAAAGTGACTACGTCAGTCATCTTCGTCAAATCAATGAAGTCATGAGAAGGTGAAAAACTAAGGGGCCTTTTTTGGCCTTAACCAACCATAATAGATGTCTTGGAACCATTGCCAGAGCAGGATGAAGTAATATGAAATAGGTTTTGTTGTGAGAATGTTAATGTTCAGTGGTGAAGTTCTTTATTGCAGCCTAAATATATGTTTAAACTGAACTTTTGGCCATTTGGTGGGTTTGCCATTTAAAACTTGTATATGTTGACAACACATGCCTTTGGAGTTTTTTTTCACACCTATAGGCCAACTAGCAACAATAGTTGTATTTTTGTCTTTGGATAGACATGTTTTTCTAACCTCTACTGGGGAACCTCACTGTAGAACTTCTGCACAGGAGCACCAAGAAATTAGAAACATGTTGGAAAAGTTAGAATGACAAATGTACAAAATCCTAATGTCTTAATGATCCTAAATACTAATGCCTAACTATTCAACTCCTGAATGATGTGGTGAAATTCTTTCATGCTGCTTTCGCTTTTCCAGAATGAAAATTGACCTGCCCAGTGTCACCACCCAATTTGTGAGTAGACTTTCTGCCATTTTTTACATTTATTTAAGCAACACATCAGAAGAAAACATGGTCAGTCAGTGTTGGTTCTAGAAAATTTTTAACTGGTTGGGACAGGGGTGGCACAGAGTTTTGGCATGGTGGCAGCTCGAAAGTACAGCCACTAGGGGTTGAGTTTGAACAGTTATTCCAATGTTCGCCTTTCGCTAAATCATGCTCCCAGCAAAGATGTGGCAGCAGGCCTACACTGCCCACCCATTAAATCCGCACAAGTAGTCTTATTGTTGATATATTGTTGATTTGAAAAAAATCGGAATATTTTGCTTTTTCATCTTGTTTATTTGCATCATGTTCGGTGTGTAAAGGCTTTTAGTCTTGGTATTGATCTGCTGATTGCCATTGTAAATAACCCTGCATGCTCATTGTAAATGACCCCAGTTGTCTCATAGAATGAACCTAGTTTCAGAAAGTGTCTAACAAACGTTAAACTAGTGAAATGCTTCTCAAACCTAAATCCCAGCTGTAGTGTGTACCTCTGCCCTGCTAAGCACTGCTAATAGAAGATCTCTGGAAGAATAAACCTTGACTATCGACATCCTTTTTGAACTTTGATTTAATAGCCCCAGGTTGTGCTGCAGGTGCTCTTGAATATTTGTGATCTGATAGGGAGACAGCAGTTTTAAGGAAACCTAGCAGTAAAAGTGTTCACACTGAAATGATAATTCTTGTCAGTGTTGTAGTATTTCTGTTATTTTGGTTTTGTTCCCATACTTTTAATCAGTTCTTCAAATCAAATGTTGGTTATGGATAATACTGACAAAATTGTCTTGCTGCTTGTTTTGTTGGTCACATTAAAAAAGCAAAGGCATAAAAGAAAAAAGGGAGTGTACACTGGGTTATGTTGCAGTAGCACATTCATTCCTATTTTAAACTTCTAACCACGAACCGAAGGTAGCAGACACATGTTTTATTAAACATTATTCCTGTTCTGCTCTCAAGCTTTCACTGATTAGTTGAGCTGCTGACTGTACATTGAGTGGATATAACAAATTTCAGTGATGGCATTCCACCAGGAAAGAGGCTGCTGTTAACTCTTTATTTACTGTGAATTGATGAACCATCAGTACAAACTGATGCAAGTTACATTACAAATCTAAATATGAACAGTTAACTTTTTTCAACTTTAGAAGTTCACCCTTGGGCTGTCACAAGTACTTGAATTAAAAGGATCAGTCAGACTGTCAAGTAGACTGAATCAGTTTTCCAGCCCTCTGAATAAATGTTCAGAACAAATATCATGACATATTGTCGTATAGTTTACAGTGTTGAACAATTTGGGGAAATGATCTGATTGACCAATGTTGTGATTTAAATGTGATTTTTTTATTTATTTATTTTTTTAGCAAGAACACATTTTTTCAACCTTCAGCCTTTGCGCTTAGCTTGGTGTGCCGAACTGCCAGCTCACAAGCTCTATTATTAGGTAAGAGCTGCCCACGTAAAACTATAGACAACATTGAGTAATGTGGAATATAATTAAAATCATAACTGGCGGTTAACCTTCTCCTCCAAGCCCGTAGAGCTAAAAGACATGGTAAACTGGCTGCACATGTCATGAAGGAAACATGTGCTAGCCTTCATGCTTTTAGCACTTGAAGTATTGTGGGAGTGGGTGTAATTGGACACGACTAAATTTAGCGGGAAAGATTACATGGTTTTATGGTTGCTTCAGATTCAACTCTGAAAATGTAAACATGTTGCTAGACGTTGGTAGATTAAAACAATTATAGTTTGTTCCACCCAGTACTGTGGCTAGCTCTGTATTCTTGATTAGTGTTACTAAGTAGTTTTAAGGAGCTGAGTTGGATGTAATGGTGTTTGTGAGTTTAAGGAATTAAGCTAGTGAACAGGAGTGTGTAGACAGTGCAAGTTGTGCCAAGACAGTGATTTTTCCTTGCTTTTTCCTCTGAAAAAACAAAGCCACTTCTGTAACTCCACCCCTCTGCTGCTCCCAGACTTTTCTTTCCTGCCAGATAGGAACACCCACTGATGTAAATAAAATGACCTACGTGCCAAAATGGCCTGCCAGCGCGTGTCCCCATGTACCTCAGTTCACAGAAAGAACCCGTGATATTTTCAGTCTTCAGGGAAGTGCCCAGGCTTTTTACATGCTTGCCATCAGACTTAGAGTGGCAGTCCTGAGATTGTCATTCCATGGGTTCTAATTGCAGATGAGTGTTTTTCCAAACATACACTGGCCATCAAAAGTTTGGAGACACACCAAGCGTTCAAGACCCTTTTTAATACATCTGACATTAATGAGCATGCTTTCTTTGTCTATTTGCCATAACATGGGTTATGTTGAGCAAAACTACAACAATAAGTTTTATATTTAATACATATGTATATTGCTGTTTTTGGAAGAAAACCTCATATCTCTAGAATAGTAACTTTACAGGAGAAAGAAAAACCAACTTCACTTTTAGTGTAAGTCAATGGAACCAGACTTTTTTTCCAGGTCATTTTGAGTTGTTTCTTTTAGTTCATTCATCATGAAATTAACATAAGAGGGTAAAAAGTCAACAGGTATTGTCAAATTAACAAAAAAAATATACATATATATACACTATGTTGCCAAAGTATTCACTTACCCATCCAAATAATTGAATTCAGGTGTTCCAATCACTTTCATGGCCACAGGTGTATAAAACCAAGCACCTAGGCATGCAAACTGCTTCTACAAACATTTGTGAAAGACTGGGTTGCTCTCAGGAGCTCAGTGAATTCCTGCGTGGTATTGTGATAGGATGCCACCTGTGGAGCAAGTCGAGTTATGAAATTTCCTCACTAATAAATGTTCCACAGTCAACTGCGGTATTATAACAAAGTGGAAGCGATTGGGAACAAGAGTAACTCAGCCACAAAGTGGTAGGCCACGTAAAAGAATGGGACGGCCCCTTCCTCTTCCAACATGACTGTGCACTAGAGCACAAAGCAAGGTCCATAAAGTCATGGATGAGCGAGTTTTGTGTAGAAGATCTTGACTGGCCTGCACAGAATCCTGACCTCAACCTGATAGAACACCTTTGGGATGAATTAGATCGGAGACTGCGAGCCAGGCCTTCTCGTCCAACATCAGTGCCTGACCTCACAAATGCACTTCTGGAAGAATGGTCAAAAATGCCCATAAACACATTGCTAAACCTTGTGGAAAGCCTTCCCAGAAGAGTTGAAGCTGTTATAGCTGCAAAGGGTTTGCTGACATCATATTAAACCCTATGGATTAAGAATGGGATCTCACTCCAGTTCATATGTGGTGAAGCCAGATGAGTGAATACTTTTGGCAATATAGTGTATATCATGCAGTACACCTGCCTGAAAGCATCTGCGCTTATGTTTATATATAAAGGGTCCTTTTTGGGGTATGGACGGCAGGGGCTTTAGTCACCAAGACTGCTCAAATGACTTGTGTTTCAGTAGAAACAAAGACTAAAGGGACATCTGCATTCATATTCACATGGGAAATATGTCAGTAAATAAGGTTGGATGGTGTGGTCGAAAGTGCAAATCCTAATGACTTTAATGCTTATGCATTTGTATAATACGTAAGGCAAAACAGAAGAGCAGCTGTTCCTCAGGTGACGGAGAATGTCAAGACAGGATGTAATCACACTGTGTCAACAAGAACAGTCTGTCCACAACTACATAGAGAGCGTTTCAGGACCTCGTTACAAAGAAGAAAGCACGTTTTAGAGTTCAGTGGTGTAAAAAACATAAGCAACTTGTCTACAGGGATGTGGAAAAGTGATATAGTCAAATGTATCACCCTCCACCATATTCTCCACAAGTACGTGAGTACATATATGGCATACATCAAGAGAATGGCACAGGCCTGAATGCTTGATCCCTACAGTGCGGGGGTCCAGTGGCTCTGTTATGCTGAGAGAGCCACTTATCCCTTTAGAGGGAAGAGTGACTGCAGACCAGTTGTTGGAGGATTTTAAAAAGAATCTTCTGGAGAAAATCATCATTTATCTGAATGAACAGAAGGTGACCAGTTTATCTGTTGCTGCTGCTCTTGCAGATGAGTTCGTTCAGAGTTAATTTGACTGATCACCTTTACCCTATGATAAAGTATGTATCCTGTTGGGAATGATCTGTTCCAGGATGACAGTGCCCCGTTTCACAGGACAGGAGTTGTCACTAAATGGTTTGATGAGCATGAAAATTATTTAAATCAGATGCTATGGCCTTCATAATCAACAGATCTCAAACCAGTTAAACACCTCAACAAGATTTCGGACTGACGTGTTGAACATCGCTCTCCACCACCATCACCAAAACACCAGCTGGGGGAATATCATTTGGTAGGATGATGTTCCATCCCTCCAGTGCAGTTCCAGAGAATGTCTGCCAAGGTGCACTGAATCTGTTCTGGAGGTTTTTTTAATTTAGCACTCACCCATATATGTATTATGTACAGATGTGCGTATTAATCCACGTTCCAATAGGATATAAATGCAAGAATGTGTGTGAGCGAGACAGACACAGATATAAAGAAAGAAAGTAATAAGACCATTCCCAGGGCCATTCTATGGCAGCCAGTCAGTCATCCTCCCTCTCTCTTTCGCTCCGTGGGTGTAGTTACCGTCTGACACCATTAGCAGCATGGCAGACTAGAGAAGGCCTGGGGCTCAGTCTGACCCAGCTGTGTAAAAATACCCACCGCTCCCCTTTTAGCACGCACACACGCACACACACACACACACTAAAAATGCTGTTTATCTCCCTATGCAGCCCTGCAGCCCAGAACAGGATGCAACTGACTGCAGCACTTTCCACCACCCACCCAGAAATAGACTGAGCTTCAACTGTGGCCCAGATTGAGTAGGCCAGCTACCAACAAGATCCTGCTTTTACTTGGAGTTCGGCTCTCCCTCTTATTTTACATGCATCACAGTAGGTATAAGAAGCTGTTCAAAGATCGGTGTGAGAGGGGAATACACGGCAAGATCTAAGGGCGCACAATGTGGACCAAAACACCAGTATTGTCAGTGCTGACTCTACCTAATAAGCAACATAAGCAGCTGCTTAGGGCCCTTTTACAACTTCTGGGTTATTACTGAACCATCAGGGTGTCTAAGGTGCTCAAGTAAGAAGGGAAAAAAGCAACAGGTTAATCATGTCATAAAAAGAACAAACTCATCTAGAGCCCAAAAAAATTAAAAAAACAAAAAAAAAGACGAGGACAAAAAGGTTTTCTGGTGTCAATAATTGTGGATTTTGTTTTGGCTTGTAGTTGGAAAACAAAAAGTGGTTGACCTGATATCCTTCTACAAAGCAGGTTCAGCTTAGAAAGGATTTCTGAATAAAGTTTCAGCTTTACAACGCATAACAAACGGCCACATTTAACTGGTTTTACAATAGCGGTTAACAGCTTTCTCTGTTAAAGCAGGTTTAGATACTTAAGCCATGATTAATCACACGTGTGTGGATGAAAGCTTTAGTTTATGATGAACAGCAAGTAATGTGAATTATAAGAACTCGCCAAAGAAGGAAAAATAAGGCATACTGGCTAAATATGTAGAAAGTAAAGCATTTATGATGTTCAAAAAGCAAAGCTATCACTGATGCCCCCGAGGTTAGATTGAACTAAGCTTAAAGGTAGCTGGGTAAGCAAAAAATTTTACGTTGTGAGTCGGACCACTACATCGAGAATACTGAGGTTATCTCTAATTTAAATTTACCCCAGATAAGTATTCAACCATCAGCAATGCACAGACTAGCCAGTTATAAATGTTTATCATTAGACTGCTTGTAGTAGACATTGTTAGCCTCCAATTGTATAGTACAAAATATAACAAGATGGAAGGCTCCAAAAATTCCTGTTTTGGGTTCCCAAAAGGCCAGAGCCGGGTTTATGTATTGCAATTATATTGCTTTGTATTGAAATGACAGTATAATTTGCAACATATTGAAAAATACCTTGGTGAATGAAGAATGTGACATGGCAAAGATTGGCCTGCGTTATTTTAACCAAAATAATTTGTGTTTGTTGGATTACATGAATACCTTAATTTATCACAACAAGCACCGAAGCACTCATCTGCAACTGCGGAAATACTATCACTTTTCTATCTCTATCACTATCACTGCAAATACTTTTGTCCAAAGTGTACTGTTTGGATGGCATTGGTATTATTATTATCACTATGCTACACCAACTGATGCAATGATACTTAAGAAATTTTGTAGAAAGTTTCCCACTGGTTAACATTTACAATATGGACATTGTAAAATTCTTAATGTGGAAAAAATCTTATGTACTTAAGCACTGTAAAGCTTATGTAATGTAAAAATTTTGATCTAGGAAGACCAAATTTCTTTCATAAATGACATGAACTTAATGTTGCCAAATAAAGGAGCCAAGATATAGTGATCCAACCATTTTTTTCTCTTCATAAAAAAAGTGCTTAACATGCGTTACTGTAATAAGAACAAAAAACTGGCAAATTTCTCATCACCAATCTGATATACCAATCACAACTTTCTTGGAATTGGGTTTGCATATTACTCAGCCCTGTTGCTTAGAGGACTAGTGCTTGCTCAATGACACATACAGCTCTTTATCATAACTGTGGCTGTGCTGATTTTCTCTGGCTGCTCTGTCATCTACCTCGTTTTTTGGGGCGAGTCAGAGGTGATGAAAGATCCGTTGCTAGTAAGATGATCTGGGCTCATGCTGGTACCACAGGGACCTGCAGCTCAGACCAGAACCCCCAGCAGCATCCCAAAATAGTCTGAAGAATGGCAGGAAGTGGGTTGCTGTAGCAGCAGAGGTCAGGTGGGGTCAGCAGTATGTGTAGACAGAGATTCAAGGAATGGAGTGGAACAGATTGTTCAAGAGAGACCCCTACCCACACATCCACACAGCAAGGCAATTTGGGGGGCCTTCTATAAATGGTGTAAGTGTGAGAAAGGGACACTGTGTTCTTCCCCCCTTCCTCTTCTGTCACAGAGCAGCGTCTTTATGGTTCTACACAATATTATCTGTTACATGATATGTTATGACTTGTTATGATACCAGAATTAGAGTTCTGAGAGAGGTAAAGTTTCATGCAAAATTTCTGTCTTGCATGCTTTCACTTCATATTCTTTTTATGTCACAACATTCTAGCTGTATTCAGAATAGTCTTGAGTGCCGTCACTCACAGCTGGGATCTCCATGAGATGCTTTGGGAGATACAACTTCACTTATCATGACGCACAGTATTAGTAGAGGGTGAAAAAATAGTGGTGCTTGAAAAAAAAAACCAACTTGCTGTTTTTGTTTTCTGTGGTTAAAAATTTACAACGCTGCTCCTCCTACAGTATTTGAGATAGAACCACTGTGACTAATCAATAGAAACCAGACGCTTGCGGATATAAAAGACAACAGTATTTTAATAACACCATGCAAACAAACTAGAAAAGGGTAGAGCAAAAGACAAAGTTGCAGAAAACAGGCCAAATGGTTCAAAAACACAGATCAGTCATAATGGGCAAAGGTACAAAAAGGGACAAAGCAAAAAGGCAGAATTGGAATAAACAAAGCAGTGGTCAAAATATGGAATACAGGCAATCAGATTACAAATGCTCAGTAGTTCACAAAGAAACAATACCTCGCACTGATCCTAACCAAAGCCCAGGCTTATAAAATAAACTACCCTGTTATATGACAGAACAAACAGGTGATTTCATTTAGTATTCTGGGGAGTGAGAGCGCTGATTGGAACGCGAGAGAGAGTCAGAGGTTACATGAGCCTCCATAGACCTGTGGGCAGTGGAGTCCCTGTCGGAGTCCGAGTCTGAGGGAAGTTGCTCAGTCATGTGATGTTCGTCTGTTTCTGAGAGTTCGCCGAGTGCGTGACAACCACAGAATGTTACAGGATCATAGAGACAATTCTTGAATGTATGGTTTGTATGGTGTTTGGTTTTTTCCATAAGAGTGAATAGGGGAATGCTCAACATTCCACTTACATATGTTTACACCTGTAATTCCTGTTCCACCACAGTCAGTATACACTACAGTATGCCAAAATGTTTTTGAACACTTCTATCATACAAGTATACAGGCAACATACAAGCAACCAGCTGGGGTACCATAGCAATGGCCTAGCAAAATCTTAGCAAACACCTGGAATGCCAGCAATAGACTAGCAACACAGCAACCATCTGAGTTACAACAGTGGCCTAACAACATGGTAGCAAATACTTGGGATATAATAGCAAAGGCCTTACAATACCTTAACAGTCATAACATGGATACAAATGGCAACACCTTATCAACCACCAAGCACCACCCTTAAACAAGCTGAAATTCCATAGCTAAAGCTGTGATGTTTGAGTAATTATGAGCTGGCTTTGTCACAAAATTTCCTTTTTCAGTTAATGTAGTATTATACAAATAAATTGCACAAATAAAGTGTGCTCTCAGTGTGAAGGCTTTTATATATGGATTTCTACAAGTCTTTCACATTTAGGACTCTTCATTGCATCTCTTTAGTCGTCCATATGTTGTAAAGTGGTATGGGATTTCATGTAGACATTGTGCTGATATTCTTCTCTTTCTTCTTTCTCACTCCATACTGTAGAGATATCATGTTGCATGTGACACTTTTAACCTGGCCTAGCCAAGCAGGACTTATCCATGTGTAGGCCAACGCAGCTCATATGTGTGTGTAGTAGAGAGAGTCATTAAACAGTCTCACTGTTTGTTTTACTCTCATGACTATAAGTCAAGCGAGGGATCTGATGATCTTTCAAATTGGACCTCAGAGCCACAAACACATACATACACATACTCTCAGGCACTCCCTAACCATGCTTCTCTTTTAGGGCCCCTTGCCTAAACAGAGGAGACAAGCATTCTTCGCCATTATTTATGTAAGGAAAACTCAGCAGAAGCACACTCCCTTTAACCATTACAGCCATATATCCTCCTGGAGGAGGCTGACTCAGCGTGTGCATGTACATACACACACACCACGATTAGTGGGACAGCATGTTTAGAGAAGGAGCAAGAGAGAAAGATCTGATGTCATGATGACCAATTATCAGGTCAAAACAAGTCTCGGCCTCATGGGCTGAGATATTGCTGTAGATAGCATCATGGATTAATCTCTTCCATCTGTTCCATATGATCCTTTCTGAATAGGAAACCCTGGTATATTAGGCACAGGCTTTTTTTCCCAATTTAATTGTTGGCCATGCCTTCCTGCTAGCTAGATACAGTATATTGCCAAAAGTGTTCAGTCACCCATCAAAATCATTGAATTCAGGTGTTCCAATCACTTCCATGGCCACAGATGTACAAAACCAAGCACCTAGGCATGCAGACTGCTTCTACAAACATTTGTGAAAGAATGGGTTGCTCTCAGGAGCTCAGTGAATTCCAGACTGGTACTGTGATAGGATGCCAGGAGTCCAGTGGTGAAATTTCCTCATCACTAAATATTCCACAGTCAACTGGCAGTGGTTTTATAACAAAGTGGAAGCGATTGGGAATGACAGCAACACAGTCACGAAGTGGTAGGCCATGTAAAATGACAGAGTGGGCGGAGTCAGACGATGCTGAGGTGCATTGTGCACAGAGCTTGTCAACTTTCTGCAGAGTCAATCACTACAGACCTCCAAACTTCATGTGGCCTTCAGATTAGCTCAAGAACAGTGCATAGAGAGCTTCATGGAATGGGTTTCCATAGCTGAGTAGCTGCATCCGAGCCTTACATCACCAAGCGCAATGCAAAGCGTCAAATGCAGAAGTGTAAAGCACCAGCACTGGACTGTAGAGCAGTGGAGACGTGTTCTCTGGACTGACGAATCATGCCTTTCTGTCTGGCAATCCGATGGATGACTCTAGGTTTGGCGGTTGCCAGAAGAATGGTAATTGTGACTGCGTTGTGCCAAGTGTAAAGTTTGGTGGAGGGGGGATTATGGTGTGGGGTTATTTTTCAGGAGTTGGGCTCAGTCCCTTAGTTCCAGTGAAAGGAACTTAATGCTTCAGCAGACCAAGAGATTTTGGACAATTTCATGCTCCCAACTTTTTGGGAACAGTTTGGAGACGGCCCCTTCCTGTTCCAGCATGACTGTGCACCGGTGCACAAAGCAAGGTCCATAAAGACATGGATAAGCGAGTTTGGTGTGGAAGAACTTGACTGACCTGCACATAGTCCTGACCTCGACATGACAAAACACCTTTGGGATGAATTAGAGCGGAGACTGTGAGCCAGGCCTTCTCGTCCAATATCAGTGTCTGACCTCACAAATGTGCTTCTGGAAGAATGGTCAAAAATTCACATAAACACACTCCTAACCCTTGTGGAAAGCCTTCCCAGAAGAGTTGAAGCTGTTATAGCTGCAAAGGGTGGGCCAACATTATATTAAACCCTATGGATTAAGAATGGGATCTTACTCAATTTCATGTGTGTGTGAAGCCAGATAAGTGAATACTTTTGGGAATGTAGTGTATCTCTGGAACAGTTATGCTGAGTAGCATGTGCTTCCTTCATGTCATATGAAGCAAACTGCCGCATCTTTTGGAACTGATGCTAGTGCAGTGTCACTGTACAGCTCAAAGTGCTTGGTGAAAAATGCTAACTGTCAATTCTATTACATCAGCTACCAGACTTCCATGTTGGCTAGCTTTGTTTGGAATGAGGGACAGGGAGGGCCATCCTGCCCACCCAGAGGGAGCGAATTACACAGCATTACAGGGGATCAAACTCGCGATCTTCCAAAAATAGGGACTTGTTAAAAATCTGTGTTTTTAATGATTGCTTTTGGAATGTCCCAATTTGAAAAGATATAGATGTTAACTTGCATATCGCTGTTCTCGGAACAAAACCTTGCATCTCCAAAACATACTTTATTTTTAGTGTAAGTCAGTGGGACCAGACTTTTTTCCAAGTCACTTTGGGCCATTTCTTTTGGTCATTTTGTCATGAAATTTACACACAATGTAAAGAGCAAGAGGTATTTTCAAATTATGTCAAAAACTGAAAAACTTTAAATTTAACTTAGTTATCTACTTCATTCACCTTAATTTGTCTGGCTCTACCCCAGTCTAACCTGCATGCATACCCAAAACCTATACTCAGCACTTACTCTGGTCCTAATCCTAACACTAACATGAATGCTGAGAACTGAGTTTAACTAATTATTTGTTAACAATCTGAACATATGTAGATTACCTACAGTTATCCAAATATAGTGTGACCCTATACAACATCAATACAATACATTCGACTGTGTAAAGCACAGTATTATGTATGTATCTCTATTGGTCATTTACACCAATTATGCTTCATTGCATCTCTTCAGTCATCCACATGTGGTAAAGTGCTATAGGAATGCATGTAAAGATTGTGCTGAACTTCTTTATTTTTTTGCTGCGTACAGCGGAGATATCATGTTGCATGCTAGACTTTCAGCACAGCTTAGCCAAGCAGGACTGAGCCATGTATAGGCCCACGTAGCTCATGTCTGTGTGGTGGGGAGAGTCATTAAACAAACCTACTGTTTGTTTTACTTTCATGGCTACAAGTCAAGCGAAAAATCTGACGATCTTATAGTTTAACAGAATGTTTAACATTAACATAATTCATGTGGCTAGTGTTGATCTGCCCCAGACAGTTGATTTAGTGATTTATCTGAGTGTTTTATTTTGATTCACAATAAACAAAAACACACAAAATCTATGAGTGGAAAATTTTTGTTTATTCCCTTTTTTCCCCTTTTTTCCCCCCTATAAGTCAGAGAGGACATTTAATTCAGCAGTCAGATTGTACATTGCACGCTGTCCTTATTTAGTATTTTTTTAGTAATTCACTGATTTTGTTCTTTCATTTCACCTGTGTTCCTGTTGTTTTATGCAATTAACACAAAATATGTCTTAGTATCAGCAGTTTGACCTAAAAGCCTGTTTGATGGCCAGCTGTTTCTTACAGCAATGTCTTAATAATTTCAAATGATTGTTTAATAATGTAAGAGTTTTTTTCTTAATTAGAATCAAGACTAAGACTCGTTAAATAACAATAGGTGTTATTAGGTGCAAATTGTGGACTTTAAAAACAAATTGTTGTTACTGAATGAAGATCTGTTTTCAAGCTGAAGGACTTGGTGAACCAATTGATCTGCCTCACCAAAAAGAGCCAGTATTGCCTGTCACTAGCTGTGCGAATACACAGGCTGCTTAACACTACGTTTCAATCAAGAGAAGCTCTATGGTAGTGTTTACAACACTTTAACTCCCCTATGCACTGAAAAAAAAACGCTTTATTTTGGAGATATCTGTGTTATAAAAGTGGGTCACTTTGTTTTTGGTTGTTTTGCTCAGCATGTGTTTTGGTAGCTTGTTTTCATGCCAGGACACAAAATCAATCCTCCTACCTTAATTTGATGGTGTGTATTGACTAATAATGCCGAGCAATGCACTTCACGTACAGAGCTAAGCCTGGTATTGGGAGTTTCTGTCATGCCACTAGACAGTGCACAGTAAACCAAACCTTTTAAACCATGTGGTGTGTGACATGTCTTTCTTTTGATAGTGGCCAGTATGGCAGTTTTCTCAAAATTCTCAGCACATAATCATTTCAGGCCAGTGGCATGAAATATAAAAAAAATTCAATACACCATGCTGTAGTTAATGTTGTGTATTAAATTTGTCTCTTGTGGGAGTGTTTGCAGCTGCTGTTCTTATAGAATGTGGCCATGTATGCTGTCCAGCTGCTTACAGGGAGAAAGAAATGTATTACATATAAGTATTGCCAATTTGTTTAATATATGAAATAAGCTCCAGGTCACCTCACCCATAAGAAATGATTGGTTGCCTGTCACATTGTCACCTGCTAATGTGAAGACAGAGATGTCAGCTGCTTGTGTCTCACTGTTCTCTGCTTTTCTTTTGTTAGAATAACCACACCCATCTCTACTTGCGCAATGAGTAAGAGAATGCTATTTCCAGTTACTTAGCATGAGAACTCACTAAATCAGTGCTGTGCGGTTGCACTTGGTGAGTGAATCAGCCATGATTCAACCATTTGTTTTTATGACATTTCTGTGAATGACTGATCTATGACCTTTTTTTTCCTATCTTTGTCAACAGGATTATATAAGCAGGCATGGCTGATCCCAGATTCTCTGGCACATTTGATACTGTTTTAAAAAAAAAATCGTGTCAGGCCAAGATTGGGCCTGGTGTGTAGAGCTTCGTTGGAAGTCTTAATCTGAGCTGTGAAATGAATAACAGCTGCTCTTTGTTGTCTTCTCTTTCTTCCTTCCCAAGTGAAGGCACGTCCTGAACTCTCTGCTTCTCATGGAGACCAGCATAATGCCCTTAAGTAGATGTGTGGTGGCTAAATGCTGTTTGTCACCGTGGACCGAGTCCAAATACGCAGCTACAGTTCCAGCAGGCCTGCTACGAAAACATCACAGTTATTCTTTTTTTAGTGTTTTCTTTTCCATGCAAACATCTTGCTGGCTTTCACTTTCTAATAATGACTGTGCTTGGGCCCCTTTTGCATCGTGTCGCACATACTTCTCTGGACATGAGCTCACAGCCTTAATGTACAAGCAGCTTATTGTGCCCTGCTGGTTAAAATAACATGTTTAGGAAGTTACTGCCAGTGGGTGTTGGGAGTAACAAAATGCAAATTAAACGAGTAAGAGGTGACCAGAATGACGACATGAATGAGTTCTTTACTGGTGTTGAGCATATTTCTATAGGTCCTTGTACCGTAAAGTCAAACATGCCACATACCATGTCATGGAAACGAAGCAGTATGGCTAGCTTGTAGGGCCCAGCCAATGTATCGGTTTGCTGTTAACACTGGGTGATATTGCTGACCTACAATTTTATCAGTATTAATTTTTTTCTTACATTTGTTCTTGAGAAAGGTCCAAGGAACCAGTCTGATTTGTGACTTGTTCTTAAACCACAGAATTATTTGCATCTTTGTGCTCTTTTGGGTAGTGTTGATATTGTAGGTAGAAACAGTATTTATATTACTTTTCCACTGTTTATTTGAAATAGATAAGCATGAAATTTGAGAACTGACTATAATATCAGTCAGCTCTGTTTAACTAATACTATTCTAGTATAAAGAAGAGACGAAAATATACATATAAAATTATATCAGCTGAACAGTCCAACCACGCAAGCTAATTGGTTGAGAGGCTTTCTAACCGTGCTGTTATTTTGCCATAACATCACTTTTTTTCACACTGTATCACTGTGCTAAGACGCCGTTGCTAAGCAATGAGTTTGACAGCTGTAGCAGACACTTAAGCTGTTTGAACGTTTTTACTTCTTACTTTGTGCACAAACAGAAATGGATACTTTTAAGATCACTTTTGACTGACAGCTAATTTTGGTCAGACTCTGAAGATCAGACTACAGTAAATTTCCAAACTGTCATCACCACTGAGCAGCTTTTCAATTGGCAGCTGTGAGAGAACAACAGCTAAACAACCTGGAATTAGCCAGAAATTCACCGAATAACTTGCCAAATGTGTAGCCTCATCTTCAGAGTCTGACCAAATCGGACTGAGCCATAAAACTGACGCAGTAAAAAACACAAAAGCTGCTCAGCGGTGATGACAGTTTCAGAGTTTAGTGCAAGGGAGTGGGGAACGAACTGCTTGCTGTGCATCAAGTGAGCAGAGCTTGTTATTCTGACGAAGCTGCAAGCTGCTTGTTAAGGAACTATGATTTGGCAGAAGGAATTGCTAACATTAAAACATATTAAATTCATAATTAAATTCACGGCCAAATTTTTTAATATCTTACTTTATTTATTTAACGGTTGTATAAAAGCAATAGAACAGTCAAGGTTACGTGTTATCGTGAATAACATCACGGCTGTGATTTGGTCACAGGCACGAGCCGAAGGCAAGTATTTCATGGCAACACACACCCTCTCAAGTTCTATTGCTTGATTGAAATATTCAAATCAGTGTCTGTATCCACAGAATTTTGGTATCAGTTGGGCCCTACCAGCTAACCACTAGCTCACATGGTATCTACATGTATTTCAAGGTTGTCTAATTTTGTTGCCAGTTTTACTAAAATGAGTAATGATATGGTTTCCTGGAAGAGATTCAGTGTGAATTTAACAGTGTACAAGTAAGTGGCACTAAAAGCCAGCTAACTGCTAGCCATGTTTTTTGCCTGTTGTTCCAGATATTGTAGCTGCCTGAAATGACTAATAATCTGTTCTTTCGAGAAAGAACTTGAGTAAAATGCCTCAGTGAGGTCACCTAGGAGTGCACTGGTGTATGCACACATGTGGCTCTGTAAGTGTGTTAGCCGCAGGACAGCACATTCTGTACTGTTCATTGACAGAAGCAGGCCAAAGGGGAGATCTATAGAATGTCTCAGATATCCAACACCTAGATATTCGTTCTTTGTCAGTGAGTTCCGGGTGTGCTCATGTTAAACTTGTAACTCTGCTTGTTTTCACCTGAGTTTCTGGGGTTTTACACGTGATTTGTTAATGCAGTCTGAAAAAGAAGAGTTTTGACACATCTGTGATATAAAGTGAGACAAAGCACAGAGCATTTGCGCCTGTTAGGCTTGTGTGTGGGTGCCTATGCGTGTACGTATGTGTCCATTAGGGGTGTGACCATTCTGAAATTGAGACTGAAACCACAATACATATGTCTACAGTCTTGTGATATCCCCTCCACCAAAGCCAGTTTATAAGAAGCCAGGCCCCTTCCTATTTCCCCTGTTATATCAAAAACAGGACTGCAAGACAGTAGAGGGTACCCGCGAGCGAGTCCTCAATGAATGGGGTGTGAAAGGAACGTTTGCTTTAATTTTAGGAAGTAGAGAGATTTATTTCACTAAAACGGCAAAGAAAACTTACCTGTATGTTTCCTTTTTTCAACAGAAGATGGTTTTTGGGCAGTACAATGCTAGTATTGCTGATACTGATTGCTGATTGGTTGGCGACCTGAGCCGCTACATTGAACAAACATGAACGTACAGGTGCCGTTTTAAACTCCTATAACTCGAATTCAAAAGCATTTAAAAATAAAACAACAGTGTTAAAATGTTTTCTGCTGTTTTGCTGTCATGATATGAATGCCATCTTTTATATTAAAAGTGATTAAGCATTTATACACTATAATTTTACTTAAATGCTCCATCTTAACCTATTCATTCTGGACTCGCTTGGGAGTCATTTGACTCGGAAGACAGTACAGAGTGGTAGTTTTCTGCCTCCACGTCCCAACCACAACACTGATGGGCTTTCATTGTGTCACTAAGGTAACAAAACTGATTCACAATTAACATTATAACACATGTAAATTATTAAATTATTATTCTTTTTAAAGTTAGGGCAAGCTGTGTACCATGTTCCTTAGTGTTCTTCTCTTTAGTGTTCCACCCCCTCTACCCCCAAAAAACATAAAAAACAATACCAAAAAACGAGTCAAGAGCTGAACCTTGGCTTAAACATCAATGTCTGAATCTAACCGTGGATTTGAAGAATCGTTACACCCGTAGTGTCCATGTTACATGTGTGTGCACATATGTGAGGAGGCATGTGTGTTTCCTCTCTGAGAGGCCTCTGGGGTTGGGCCCACATGTGTTTGCACGTGAATATATATATATATATATATATATATGTGTGTGTGTGTGTGTGTCTGTGTGTGTGAGAGAGAGTGAACTCATTGGCCTGGTGCTGTTTTGAGGACGGAGGGTCACAGAGTGCAGAATTCCTTCAGAGCAGCGCTGTCTGTTTACAGCTCAGGGGCTACGCCATTAGAAAACACTCACACACACACACACACACACACACACGTACACCCCCTCCACACACACACACACACACACACACACACACCCACACACACACACACACACACACACACACACACGTACACCCCCTCCACACACCCACACACACACACACACATGCACACACATGCTATCTCTATTTTTCTGTATGTTGCTCTCATTCTTTTTCTATTACTATTTTGCTTTTTCACCCTTCTTCTCTCCCTCTCTTCCTCCTGGTCTTGTGCTCTTTTTACCTATTCTCTCTTACTGTCTCTCTTTCTCTCTCAGTCTTCTGTCACTCCCTCACTCTTTCTGTCTTCTCTCTCTTCTCTAATTCACTCCTCACTCTTCTTTTGTCCCTGTCTTTTGTTCTCTCTCCTTCAATCTCTATTTCATGCTTCTTCTCTTTTTCTCCCTCTTTGTCTTTCACCCTTTTCCCTTCTGCTTTATGGTCTCTGTCTCTCTTTTAGCTCTCTATCCTTCTCTCCCTCTGTTTCATGTTTTTCTCTCCCCTTTTGCTGTCCCTATCCTTCTCTTTTACACTTTTTTCCCCACGCAATTTTCCCTCGCTCTCTATGTGCCTCTCTCTCTCTGTCTTTCTCACTTTTTCTACTTTCTCATTTAAACACACATACTCAAACAATGTGTATAGACACATGCCCAAACTCACTCTCTCACTCTCACACTCTCACTCTCTCACGCACACACAAGCATGTACAGACACATGCACACAAAGATATACACACACATACTCTCTCTCATGAGTGTACACATACGTGCACCCATAAGAGTGTCTTCTCTGTGTCGTTCTGTTTTGGTGGAAACCTGCTACTATTTTCAGCAAACTGTCCCAGTTATCCCAGCGCTGCCCATATGTGGCTCTGTTCCTGCTGTACACACAGGATCTATTATAGTACAGTACACTATAGAGCGCAACACTGTCAGGACCTATAGGAGAAAGAGAGAGAGAGAGAAAGAGAGAGAAAGAGAAAGGAACGGACTGTACTTGCTGTGACAAAAACAGTCAGATTGTCAAAGGCTCTATTGTCTTACTGTGCCCCAGGCTTATGACATCCGCATAGCTCTCACTCTGTCTGAGGCCTCTGAGGATTCACCCTCTCTGACTCTGTATATATGTGTGTGTGGGTGCACAGAGAAGGTTTTTACCCAGGATGGGTTACAGTGTAACTGCGTGCATGTTTTCTCAGGGAAGTGTGTTTGTCTTGCAGGCCGATGCTGAGGCCCTTTTGTTTAACTAAGCAGAGAGGTTCTCCTTCAGCAACAACACACACTCATGCTCTGACCAGGAGGGCCCCTTCACACACACATCAGTATCAGTAACCACACAAGTTGCCTTACCTTGCTGTGCACAGTACACTATGTTATTCAGTGTAGCTTTACACTGACCAGCAGAAATTGTTTTATTTGAGTATGTGGCCAATTGGGAGTGTCTGTGGTGCGAGTCTGAATTGAGTTCTTCTCAAGTCTCTGTGGTTTGAGTCTCAGGTCTCTGGGGTGCGAGTTCTAGTCAAGTCTTGAGTCACTGAGGTCTGAGTCTCAAGTCTCTGGGGCATGAGTTCTAGTCAAGTCTTGAGTCTCTGAGGTTTGAGTCTTGAATCTCTGGGATGCAAGTTCTAGTCATGTCTCAAGACCATACAGTGAATGCTCTAGTCAAATCACTACCCTCTGTGCTTTGAGTCCCAAATGTCTGGTGTGCGAATTCTAGACAAATCTTGAATCGCTGCAGTTTGAGTCTCCAGTCTGCGTAGTTTATACAAGACTCAAGTCTTTGTGATTTGTGTCTTCAGTCTCTAGTGTGCGAGTTCTAGTCAAGTCTCGAATCTTTGCAGTTTGAGTCTTGAGTTTCTGGTGTGTGTGTTCTAATCAAGTTTTGAGTCTTTGCAGTTTGAGCCTTGAGTCTTATGCCTAGTTCACACTACATGATTTTAGCCTGGTTGTTCAGTCGCCGACTGTTTTTTGTAGATCGCCGACAGAAACCTGTGGTCGGAGGCAAATCTGTGATCACTTGGCGCTTGCTTAGTCGTGTAGTGTGAACGGCTGAAAGACGCTTGCCGAGCTGTCGCCAAGTAGTCGCCGACTAATCGCAGACGCCTAGCAAATATCTAGCATGTTTAATATCTAGCCCAGTCGCCGACTGTGAGTCAACAGCAGCGTCCAGCTACAGCCAATGGGAACGCGTAGAGAGAACCGCGTCACCATTGAAAATATTTACCTCCAACTCTCTCTGCAGAACAGACAGTCCCTGCTGGCCCCGTGCCTTTATCCATCGTCTCGTCCATATTCATTCCTTTATCTTCTTTCTTTTCTCACTACAAATCAGCGCAGTGACAACTCGGATTGCTTGTTTTTTGACGTCCATTTTGGAAATGACTACGTGGTACGTAGTTCTACATGGTATTGCTAATTCTCACGAGAGTTTAGTTTTTGTGTGTTCTCGTGTTTTTGGACAGCAGCCAGATGAGTCGGCGATTCTCCAGAGTGAAAGTTGATTAATTCGTGAGCCTGTGTCGCCGATCAGTCATGTTGTGTGAAAGCCACAACAACTGAAAGACTCGCGATTACAGCACAACCAGTCATGTAGTGTGAACGGCACAAAAACCTGACGACTGAAAAAGTTGTGTAGTGTGAACCAGGCATTAGGTGTGTGAGTTCTAGTCAAGTTTGGAGTCTTTGCAGTTTGAGTCTTGAGTTTCTGGTATGCGTGTTCTAGTCAAGTCTGGAGTCTTTGCAGTTTGAGTCTTGAGTTTCTGGTATGCGTGTTCTAGTCAAGTCTGGAGTCTTTGCGGTTTGAGTCTTGAGTTTCTGGTATGCGTGTTCTAGTCAAGTCTGGAGCCTTTGCAGTTTGAGTCTTGAGTTTCTGGTATGCGTGTTCTAGTCAAGTCTGGAGTCTTTGCAGTTTGAGTCTTGAGTTTCTGGTATGCGTGTTCTAGTGAAGTCTGAAATCTTTGCGGTTTGAGTCTTAAGTCTCCGGTGCGCATATTCTAGCCAAATCTCTGTCTCTCTGGTTCCTGTCTGAGAGTTCTTAAGCCTTGAGTGTCTGTTATTTAAGTATTGAGTGTCTGAAGTGTGAGGTCTAGTCAAGTCTTAAGTATGTAATACTTGAAAATTGCAAATTAGTGGTCCTGATTCAGTCAATTTTGTTGTTGTTATTGTTTCACAAATCTTGGGTTTAGTGGGGAATCAACATTTCCTCATCATAGGAAACAAGACATCCCTGGACTAACGGACCTTGCTTGTTTGAAATGTTTGGACTGTGCAATAAACTGTTGGTGTAAGCAGATAAATGACGTTTATATATAAAAATGACAGCATTATTTCAAACATATATTCTTCGTCTATCTAATAACCTCATATATATGGTGTAGGGCTCTAGTGACAGGTACAGGTTTGTGTATTAGTGAGAACTGAGTTACTTCAGCCAAACCTTCTCTTCCAACCCTGCCCCCTTCATCTAGATGGTGGTTAACTGAATTTCCTTTCGTTAGCTCGGAATCTCAAAAAATAAAAGCACACCTGTAACCCACACTCAAGTAGAAGTGTTGTCATTTAACTACTTCAGAAGTAGTTTGAGTCTGAGTAAAAAAGTCCTGCTTAATTACTTTTTAGAAGGCCTTTCAAGACTCTGCCCCTCAATATTCATATGGAAAATATGGAAACTCAATATGGAAATTCATACACACAGTTGGACAAAATTCAGGCAAAATAACAGGAACATTTAACAAATAAAATTAATGTTCTAGATATGATCAACACCAATGGCCAACAATGTTTACCAGCTGCAGCTTGGTAAAGATAACTGCATTGTAATGTAACTCGCTCTTTGCAGCAAAAATCTCTCTAAATACCAGTCCAGTCCAGTATTTGGACATGATGAATCACTTCTCATAGGCGTACATCATTTTAAAACAAAACATTGGTTATCTAGTCTTTGTGTAGTTTAGAGACTACCTGGTTTAGTTATAACTCTGGACTATGCAAAATGCACTGTAGCACTGTATTGACATTGACTATTAATTAAATATTGAATTTAAAATGTTGATTAGCTGGGCCTACTGGGCAATATAGATGCACATCTAACAGCAAATAATAATCATTAAATATTCAGCCAAGCCATGGTATAAATAGTATTTTATATTTGAAAATGTGTAAAGGGAAATCTGGGAGATGCAGTTTGAATAGGCCAGATGCAGCTGATAAAATTAATAATAATATTATCTATAATTATTTAGGTGCTAAGCCATATTATTTGTTTATACCTCATACTATTTTATATAGGTCAGTATAGGGTCTGAATAGATCAGCAGATGGAGCAAACTGTTTTGAAGGAGGCAGGATTGTACTGGGGTGTCAGGTGTGATGGTTTACATGGCTCACAGGTCAGGTGAGAGCCCCTTAGTAGAATTTTGCTTAAGGACCCAAGGAGTTCAGGACTGGCTCTGGTCGAACAGTATCAGAAACCACATAAGCCAGTCTACTCAAGATTGCTTAATTGTGAGAGGATTTAGTTAAGTTTGACGTTCTAACTTAGTCCTCCAACATGTTTAAAGGGGGGCAGCACTGAATGCTTCTTTATTTGTTAACTGTGTAGGTAATTCTATAGTTTTTGGTGTGAATGCTGGCAGAATGAGGGTTTTTTTCTTGGCCTTGTGTTTTCACTCACATGAACATATAGCTTTGCTTGACTCTGCAGAAAATTCTGTACCTGTAGACGTGTGTGAGTGTGCATGCACAATAGTGTGTGCGCAGTGTTATTTTGACATTGCAGCCAGTGTTAGCTACTAAGTAAACATAACTAGCAAGTAAGGTGGCTAATTTTCGCCACTTTAGGCTGGTAGTTTAATACTCGCAAACACGGAACAAGGAAAAGCAAATCGTGAATCGTTGGATCATACATTTCTGACATTTTTATAATTCTTAACAGATATTCGGGACGCTTGCTTCATTCATACACAGAATAGCAGTTGATGAACTATTGAATGAACTCTGGGTTCTGTTTCTCCAGAATGCGTGGGCAAAATGTACTTTTACAAACCTAGTGATTTTATAAATCTACTTTTTATTTTTGAACAAAAACAGTACAAGACATGTCATGTTTAATTCCACCAGCTTCATTGTTTTAGTAAATATACACGCATTATGAAATTGATGCCCGCAACATTTTCCTAAAAAGTTGAGACTGGGCAAAAGAAATGTTGTGAAATGCTTAAAAACAGCAGGGTTAAGAATAATGTTCCTTAGCCAGGGGTTGCAAGGATTTTGGGTATTTCACTTCTACAGTGCATAATATCATCATAAGATTCAGGAAATCTGGAGAAGCATAAATGAATGCCCTTGACTTTTTTCTCCTCTGATGGCACTGCATTAAAAATCAGTGAATTTCTGTGATGAAGATCTCCACATGGGCTAAGGAACACTTTTTATACTGACTGAACATTGTCAGTAAACACAGTTCATCATTGCATCTACATATGCAAGTTAAGATATGCACAGTGACAGTCATTTGCTAACAAAGTCCAGAAATGCAGCCGACTTCTCTGGCTTAGGCTCATCTGACACGGACTGACACCAAGTGGAAACGTGTATTGTGGTGTGACGAGTCAATCTTTCAGATTATTTATGGAAGTAATGGACGTTGTGTTCTCTGAGACAGAGAAGAAAAGGAACATCCATATTGTTACTAGCGCTAAGTTCAATAGCAGCATCTCTCACGGCATGTGGCGGGTGTTAGTGGGTAACCTGCACATCTGTGAAAGCATCATTAATGCTGAACACAATTGTCTTCTTCTTCAGTTCAACACGACAGCATCAATCCACATTCTGTACCACCTGCAGTCCAGAACTGTCTCCTAGTGAGAAGATATGTCTCATTAGGCACAAAATAGGATAATGTGTGGTATTAGGCACAAAACAGGCCCTGTATGGTTGTATAGGCCTCGCACAGCTGAGGACTGGAAAAAAATGTATTTCAAAACTGGATTAGTTTGTGTCTTTGATCCCTAAGCAATTGTTATGCAATTAAGTTGTTTAAAGGAAATGTGATGTAACCCAGTGGTAAACATTCTCCTGCTTTCTGGAATGTATTGCAGGCATTGTATTTGAAATGCGTGTATATTTACATAAAACATGATGACAGTTCACAAGGTTAAACTTCAAAAATCCTGTTTTTGCTGTCTGTTTTTATTAGCATTCACATAATGTCCCAAGTTTTTGGAATTGGGTTTGTATATGATGGTTGTATATCAGTGGTTAATGTGTGTGTTCCTTTGTGTGCTTCTAAAAATGAGATTGTATGTGGATGCAGTGCAGGAATGGCCTTTCTGTGCTCTGCTGTAGCTCAACATCATCAGTATTAATGCACTCGGCTGCACAGGACGTCATGCAGAATGTGTGGTTTCCGATGGTTTTGGTGTAACATTTAAGCGGTTCTGTTTTTTTAACAGTGGTTGTCTTCTGATCCCCATTTAAATCTGGGGGGCTTTTAACTTTTAACCCCAGTGGCGCAATGCTGCCCCCTTCTGGCATGTTTGTGAGTGGGTCATTGACAAGGTGCTGGCAGAAGAAATGGAGAGATATGCACATACAGTAGCATTCAAAAGCTTGCAATCACTCATCGTATTAATAACTGCTGTGATTTTATTAAATAAATACATTTTTAGTTATATTCAGTATTTCAGGTTTTTTGGGAACACCAAAAATGATAATATACTGCAATTGTCTATTTATTTAGAGTGATTGCTTGACAAGTTATCTGCCTAAGATTTGATCACAGCATCAAATATGAGGTATTCTTTATTCTAATCTAATCTAATGTTATTTTAGCTTTCCTTCTCAATGTTATATTATCTTTCTCAGTCATTAAAGAATCATCTGCAGCTCAGTTTATCATTTTTATGCTTGTATTGTGATGTGAATGCAACTCCAAACTTATGTGTGTGTGTGTGTGTGTGTGTGTGTGTATATATATATATATATATATATATATATATATATATATATATATATATATATATAATGTGTGTGTTTATAAGAAGAAAAACATGAAAGAATAAAATAAAAAATAAAACTCCAAACTTATGTGTGTGTGTGTGTGTGTGTGTGTGTGTATATATATATATATATATATATATATATATATATATATATATAATGTGTGTGTTTATAAGAAGAAAAACATGAAAGAATAAAAAGATAGTAAACTAGAAAACTTTTAGAAAAACTTAATTAAAATACATTTAAAGAACTATGTTGAAAAAATGTATATAAAGTCTAATATAAATACATGTGTTCTTCATGCTCTTTCTGGCTGTAGGAGTTTTAGATATGCATTATTATCATGCAAATTGGCATCTAGTCTTTGTCACTTCACTAAAAAGGTAAATATTATTTGATACAGGTTTTAAATCAAGTAAATGAGTTTTCTGATTAATCATAACAGCTCTAATATGTATATGTTAGAGATGTGACAATACACAGTATCATACTATATAGAATTTAACTGCAGCGTATTGTATTATTGCATTGTGACTAGCATCTTAGCTTGTGGCTAACTTTATGGCCAAAACCTTAGAGTGGGACACTATAAAACTGATTTTTTGTTTTAAATATTGTGCTTTTATACAGTAGTTGCTGTAATAAACTGAAAATGGAGACATTAACTTATCAATGTAAGGCATATTTTAATGCACAGTTACTGTTGATTTGCTGAATTTGACATACTGGGGAAAAAAAATACTATTTATGTTGCCTTCCGCCCCATTACCACTGGGATAGGCTCCAGCATTCCCCCAGTGACCCTGAGGGAGAAGTGGCTTAGAAAAGGTGTGTGTGTGTGTGTGTGTGTGCTATTTGTTTCATATACAGATTTTTTCCCAATATGTTAAACAAATGTGTTACCTTCATCTTTATTTTTTAACCCTGTTTAAACCTGATGTTTAAACCTGACACACTTATATAGCAAAATAGGCTAACTATTGTTAAAAATTTGTTGACATTTATACCAATGACTGTACCTTAATTTGGGTGCTGATTCTGGAATTATACTGTTTTGATACCTTCTTTTAAAATACAAACTGAAAGTGGGTGTAGCTGAAACCAGAAATGAATCTGAGGTACTGGAAGTGGGTATTTACTGGGAAACGCTGCCAACTTCTCTGGGCTTGAGCTGTAATAAATCAACCTTTCAGATTATTTACAGTGCATCCGGAAAGTATTCACAGCGCTTCACTTTTTCCACATTTTGTTTTGTTACAGCCTTATTCCAAATTGAATTAAATTAATCTTTTTCCTCTAAATTCTACACAAAATACCCCATTGTGACCATGTGAAAAACGTTTTCTCGAGAGTTTTGAAAATTTATTAAAATTAAAAAACAAAGAAATCATATTTACATAAGTATTCACAGCCTTTGCTTAATACTTTGTAGAACCACCTTTGGCAGCAACTACAGCCTCAAGTCTTTTTGAATATGATGCCACAAGCTTGGCACACCTATCTTTAGGCAGTTTTGCCCATTCTTCTTTGCAGTACCTCTGAAGCTCCATCAGGTTGGATGGGAGACGTCTGTGCACAGCCATTTTCAGATCTCTCCAGAGATGTTCAATCGGATTCAAGTCTGGGCTCTGGCTGGGCCACTCCAGGACATTCACAGAGTGGTCCTGAAGCCACTGCTTTGAGATCTTGGCTGTGTGCTTCGGATCGTTGTCCTGCTGAAAAATGAACCGTCGCCCCAGTCTGAGGTCAAGAGCGCTCTGGAGCAGGTTTTTATCCAGGATGTCTCTGTACATTGCGGCATTCATCTTTCCCTCTATCCTGACTAGTCTGCCAGTTCCTGCTGCTGAGAAACATCCCCATAGCATGATGCTGCCACCACCATGCTTGACTGTAGGGATGGTATTGGCCTCGTGATGAGCAGTGCCTGGTTTCCTCCAAACATGACGCCTGGCATTCACACCAAAGAGTTCAATCTTTGTCTCATCAGACCAGAGAATTTTGTTTCTCATGGTCTGAGAGTCCTTCAGGTGCCTTTTTGCAAATTCCAGACGGGCTGCCTTGTGCCTTTTACTAAGGAGTGGCTTTCGCCTGGCCACTCTGCCATACAGGCCTGATTGGTGGATTGCTGCAGAGATGGTTGTCCTTCTGCAAGGTTCTCCTCTCTCCACGGAGGAACGCTGGAGCTCTGACAGAGTGATCATTGGGTTCTTGGTCACCTCCCTGACCAAGGCCCTTCTCCCCCGATCGCTCAATTTAGACGGCCGGCCAGCTCTAGGAAGAGTCCTGGTGGTTCCGAACTTCTTCCATTTACGAATGATGGAGGCCACTGTGCTCATTGGGACCTTCAACGCAGCAGTAATTTTTCTGTATCCTTCCCCAGATTTGTGCCTCGAGACAATTTTGTCTCGGAGGTCTACAGACAATTCCTTTGACTTCATGCTTGGTGTTTGCGCTCTGACATGCAGTCAACTGTGGGACCTTATATAGACAGGTGTGTGCCTTTCCAAATCATGTCCAATCAACCACAGGTGGACTCCATTTAAGCTGTAGAAACATCTCAAGGATGATCAGTGGAAACAGGATGCACCTGAGCTCAATTTTGAGCTTCATGGCAAAGGCTGTGAATACTTATGTAAATATGATTTCTTTGTTTTTTAATTTTAATACATTTTCAAAACTCTCGAGAAAACTTTTTTCACATGGTCACAATGGGGTATTTTGTGTAGAATTTAGAGGAAAAAGATTAATATAATTAAATTTGGAATAAGGCTGTAACAAAACAAAATGTGGAAAAAGTGAAGCGCTGTGAATACTTTCCGGATGCACTGTATGTCAGCTTTTCAGAATATTTATATCAAATTATGTCAAGTTCTCCAGGCCATTATGTAGAATACTCTGATATATTAATGTTGGGCACATTTTGATGCACATTTTTTGTCTTTTTTAAAAAAATACAAACTGGAAGTAAGCGTGGCTGAAACCAGAATATGAGGGGCTGAAAGTGGGTATTTACAGGCTGCATTGGACCACAGCCTCATCAAGAAGCACTAACCAGAATTATATGCTTAGTGTAGACAGCCAGTCTGTGGTCTGTGTTTTGGAACAAGCTTGTTTCGACTCACAGATGTGACAACTGACTACTGAAATTTGAAATTTTTACTTTGTAGTATTAAGGAAATTTGGTTGACAGCATAAAGGTTCAATCATTCCTCGTAAATGTGGTGCACACTTGTCATCTGCATTGGACAGCCTAATGGGCAAGCTACGCTAAATTCATTCTGTACAATTGTGTATCTTTGATTTGTACCCGCGGATATTGAGCAGTCTCTATAAACGTGTCATTTTCAGATGGAGGCTTGGCCTAATTATCTGTGGGCTGTTTGTGGCTGTCTGAATGAATGGACAGCATGTTAATTACTTAACGAAGCCAGAGCATTAATGAGACAGAGGCTGAATGGTGAGGCTAGCACATGGAATCACGCCGGCTCACAAATTCACAGAGTAGTTGTAGACACACACACACACACACACACACACACACACACACACACACACACACACACTCACACACACTTTTACTCATGTACGCTGGCAGAAATGGAGCTGTCTGGTGCCATGGCAACCAATGCGGATATCCCTTCCCTCCCTCCATCAGAGAAAGAGAAAGTGGTAATGAAACTGAAGACAAGAAGTGAGAGACACACATAGTCTCTCACACACACACACATAGGAAACTCCGAAGTGACAAGACAAATGAGGTACCAGAGCATTTCAGATTGATGGCGGAGGAATAAAAAAAGAGAGAGAGTGAGAGAAATGGAGAGAGAAAGAGAGGGAGATGCTGCGTCACCTCCAGATAACAGTCTACTGCTGTCTACTCTATAAGCCGCAGGCACAGAGTTCAGACATCACTGCGGTGTCTGTCTCCTCTGTGCTGCCCAGAGAAACACACACACACACACACACAGACACACACACACACACACACAGACACACACACATACACACAGACATCCATGCCAGCATGTACATTCACTGCCTTTTTGAGCAGTTGTCAGCACCACATGTGCTAAAATGTCAAACTATTGTCCCACTGTGTCCACAACATATTCAGAGCTAGACAGATATAAACATTTGCCAATGAAACCAGTGAATTCTTGTTGTAAAAATGATGCAGTGCAAAGGTCAGAGACTACCCTTTAATCATTTTAATTTCCAGTCAAATGGGGATTTAAGTACAAGTTATTCATTTTTCATAGTAAGAGCGAAAAACATATTTAACAGGAAGCCTTAACAACTAACTACGATATATTTTTGTTAGTATTTAGTGTGCCAACCGTTTGTTTTTATTATGACCCCCATTCGTTTAGACTTGCTATCAGTTTTTCAGTGAAATGTGCAGGGATATTTTTCCACATATTCACAGTTCAGTCTTAGAAGTTGGTTGTATTTCTGCAGGTAGTCACAAACACATCCAGTGATGCTGAGGTCAGGTCTCTGGGGTGATCAGTCCATTTTTCTGAGAACACCTGCAGTTTCTTTGATTTGTTTCCTTTTTTAGTAAAGATAGTTGCACATCCTTTCAGACTCATAGTGTTGAGTTGTCTTCTCAAAGTGGAAGGACAGATAGAAATGTGAGCATTTTGTCAGATCTCTCAGAGATGACAGCTTTAAATGATGTTAATCTGATGGTGACTGTTTTGGTGGTCTGCCAGGCCCTGCCATTTCTCAACTCTCTTCTCAGCCATTTTTCTCAACCAACTTTGACCTTCCTTATGTAAGTAAATGATATTATATAATCTCCCTGGAAATATCTCCTGAAAATGTAAAAAATGTACTTAATTGCTACCTTTTGACTGGAAATTAAATAAATAAAGGGCCTCTTTCATTTGTACTCTAGATTGTATTTAAAATGAACAAACATGATTTAACACCAAAGCAAGTTGCTTTGAAAAAGGATATATTTGTAGTGGTTATGTTACACAATCTGTTTTAATGCAGTTTGCTCTGTGTCTCATGCAGGAGTGTAAAATGCTGTGATTTTGTTATTACTGGTTGATGTGTGTGAATGTGAAATTCAGCTGCTCTGATGGTTTGTTAAAAGGGAAAAAATACCCAAGTGACCACTCAGGACACAGGCTCTGCATTTTTAGTAGCCAAAATCTGAAATGTTGGCAACAAGCACTATTGACTCTTACATACTGTGTGTGTTGATGGTAAAACTTTAAAATAAGTTGTACTAGTTTACTGTATATTTTGTGTAATTAGCCTGTTATTCACCCCCCTACCCACAATTAAAAATAAGAAATAAGATAAGATTCAAAATAAAAATAGATTTTAACATGTATTTTGTGCATCTGTGGCTGTTGCTAATTTTGTATTTTTGCATCGTAATATTTTGCACCATATATTTGCACAACATGCTATAAAATATAGAACTATTGTATAGTTGCTTAAACAGAATTCAGAATCAGTGCACAATATACTGTGTGCTTACGTTTAAGATTTTAAAATAGGGCAGTTGTACATGTTCCACACTGTGTGTTTGTATAATTATGCATTTTAGTCACATTGTATTTATTCACATTGTATACATTTGTACAGCTCACTGAAAACAGTGCTGAAATATTGAGCTAATCTTTTGTTCTTTAAGAATTCAGAATTAATACATACACAATTTACTAAGTATTTATATTTTAAGATGTTAAAGTGGGAATTTGCTTTTTTCAAAAATTTTACGTTATTTAGTGGTTGATAAGTAAACAGTGCTGTTCAAAGTATTTTGATGTGAAATGTGCCAAACTGATTTTATTTATTATTCCAAACCACCAGTGAATCTACATGTGACTTCTTAGTTTTATGTGTAAGGTTAAAGTTTAGTTTTTTTCTTGCTGCATATTTTGCCTTATGCATCCTGCATGTAACTCTCCTTTATTAATGGCTTGCAGAAAACGCATTTTAGGCCAAAATCATATCTCAGAACTTTTTTAAGTCTATTGGGCAGCAGGAAATGCATTCATAACTGTTTAACATAACTTTCTGTGAGGTAGCTTTTAGAGGCATTGAATGCTAATCATGTCTGTTTAGCATAAATCTAACTTAAGATTCTCTAAAGTGGAGCATTTCACGTCTGTTCACTTTCAACTTAAGAATTTAAATATGCATTAATTAAATCAGTGCAAAGCCTCTTAAAATAGGGCATTTGGGACATGTTTACTGTGTGTTTAGATTTGCTACATGTTTAGTAACTCCTCTGTCTGTTTACACCATACAGATATCAGTGGATGCAGGAATAAAGGCTTGACTGCAGGCTTCTTTAGGGTAAGGGGAATTGTGTGTAGTACTGTTGTGAATCTGCAGGTGGCAGCCTATCACATCTACCTCTTTTAGCTGTTGTTGGGCGTGAGTGTGTGTGTGTGTGTGTGTGTGTATTAGTTAAAACATGACCCAGCAGAAGAGTGTGTTAGAAGGACAGGAAGGTGGAATTTAAAAAAAAAAAAGAAAGAAAGAAAGAGAAAAAAGGAGTAGTCGCCACGGCACCACCTCAGCGCAGTCCAATCCCATGACTCAGCCGGATACGGACATAACTCGGGATAAATCTGTAATGTGTGTGTGTTTGTGTATGTGTGTATGCATGCCTGTGAATTTGCTGCGTCATCCCATTGTTGGAACAGACCCCCCCCCTCCTCTAAACGCCACACCCCGCCGGAGCTGCTGCCCTGTCTGTTGCCGAGTTTGAATAGTGCAGCATTGTAATATGTCTCTGTTGCTCGTATTGTGAGCATATGCTACTAAATACCCTTCAGCATGTATCGATGTTGTTTGCTTTTTACACTATAACTATACAATGATGAGAATCTTTTGCGATGGGTCACAAAATTAGACCTCAGGCAATGCATTTTTAACCATTTTTGACTTGGTACGTTTCACTGCAGTACACCATTTCTCATCCAGTCTGAATGACTTGACCCAACAATTTAATAATGCAGAAATGCTGAAAAAATTGGTGTAATTCCCAAGAACAAAATGTGGATCAGTATAGTTTTTTTTTGAGGTTTGTGAGGAAGTGAGGAACACACACAATGCACCAGCAAGACAAAATCTACATTATAAATGCAGTCATTTTTATTAGGGATGTAAGATTACAGCTGAATTATATCGGCATCAGCAGATAACTGTTTTAAAGAAATTATAAGCAGTGGACAGGTGTTTGTGATTGACTGATATTTCACACCGATGTTTGATGATGTATTTACTGTACTCCAGAAGGGCAGAACGGGGAGACTATTATAGACTAAAACGTCTATAATTTATTTTATTTTATTTTTTTTCCCCGTAATGCTAAACCAGGTGGATATCATTCCAGTTTCTATACTGTATAGATGTTTTTGTGTCAGCACTGGTGTATACGTACACAAATAATAATCTGAAAAGCAAAGAATATTACATTGTCACAGAATTTCTACATGGTTGCACCCTAATCAGAATGTTTGTAAACATAAAGGTTGGCTATACTTCCAGCTGGGTATCTCTGATCCAGTCAGTGTGGATGCAGCTAAATTTACAGCCCAATTTACAATAAATACAAACAGACAAAACACTGACAGTATTTCGTTTCCTCTCAGCCAATAAGCCAATTTAAACTTAACCAAGCAAGGTAGTCACTTAGCCCAGTTAGATGCTTTAAAGTGACATAAAATGACCAAAACACAATTAAATTGTTAATTGTGATAATTATAGTGGCTCCAGCTGCCTCTTAAGCAGGTGAACTAAAACTAGGATCGCAAGTTCAGTTGGGCCATGAATGGGTCTGTTGTTTTTTAATTGTGCAGTATAAAAGTGCCTTATAAAGTGAATATTCCTCATTACATTCAATAAATAGTTAAAATAACTGATGTCCTATCTTGTATATTTATGTTTGCCATAATGAAAATGAATCAGCTGAATGTTGCTATGCAGTTTTTGACAGTGTGACACCACTTTTCTCACTCTGTAATCAGGAAGTAGGTGCAGGAATCTTAATGATTCTCAGTGCATGTTGATTTTCATATTTCTTTCTTTCTTTATTTATTATAGAAATTTCATTGCTATAGCCTACATTATGATTTTGTTGTATGTCATTAACAAGCAGTGTTATCATAATTGAATTTGAATGTAGCCTCAACTTTGCACACTTGTTAAGTCTATAGGCCTGTTTTACCATCTCCTTATGGGTTTAAACTAAAATCTAAAAATGAAAAGAGAAATGTTGATCTGATTTAGTTTATTTGTGCTGTGTGTCACATACTGTATACAGTACAGCACATAGTGTGTATTTTTCATTGGAAATGTGTGGTACTGATGAAAGACTGAGGTAGAGAACTCCTGCCATAGAACTTTGCAAGGGCATGCACTAAAACAGATGTCCATGCAGAAACTGCTACTCTATGAAAAGTTGTTTCATCCAAGTAACACTGCTACAATGTTGGTAGTGCTTTACAGAAAGGTAGGGGACATGCAGGCACTATATGAAAATACATTGGTGACCTTTTTGGGAATCTTTAGAGATGTAATCAAAAATCATTTGGCCCAAGCGTCAGTATTCAGAGCTTTTATTGTTCATTATTTATCTGTTGCTTTCCTTTTGCACGCATGTTTGACTGGAGGGAAGCATTACAACCGACCTCATTCACCAACCATTCTTAAGAAGATATTTGTTCTTAAATTTCACTGATGCAATTTTCCCAAAGATTCCGTCATTCACTATTGTTTTCTTATTTGGGATTTGCTCTTAGAACAGAATCTACACACACTCAAGAGCACAAAACACGTCATGAATCTAACAGACTTTTTCGTAGGATCTTTCTCAAGAACATATTTAAGAAAAAACTTTGGAAGATATAGGTGGATGAAGCCCGGTGTTGCTGAAGATGAATGGAATTAAATTGAAAGTCATGCATTAATATTTTGCAAATGTCACTATGCTATTTGGTGATTGTTGCCATATAATTTTTAACCACGTTAGCATGCTGGCTAAATATAAAATCAAACAGATCTTCAGTTATGGCGATTAAAGCTAAAAGGGCACGGAGCCTCATTCACAAATATCTTCCTAAGTTTTTCCTTAAATGTGTTTAAGGAAAAATGTCCTGAGAAAAGTCAGCATCAGATTCATGACATGATCTTAAACTGCAGAACTGTTTGCATCTTTGTGCTCTTGAGTGTGTGTAGATTCTGTTCTTACATAAAACAAATAACAAAACATTGGTGAATGACGGAATCTTTGGGAAAACTGTGTAAGTGGGTTTTCAGAAGAAATTTCACCTTAAGAATGGTTGGCAAATAAGGCCCATTAGCATGTGTGGCTGTTCTGTTCCTTGAATTGAAAATCTTTACGACTGCATTTTTCAGAATGATAGTGGAGAGTAGAATAGCCTAGTAACAATAAGAACCGCATCAGGCAGAAATTGGCACATCTGTGAGCGAATGGGGGGTGGAATGAGAAAGAGGGGAGAGAGAGAGACAGAGAACGAGAGCCGGGATAGAAAACATGACTCAGCAGTCTGCTTGGCAGCCTCTCAGTCTCAGGCCCCTGTGGTTGTTCCCCATCAAATAAGCCCTAATCTTTAAGGCCCTGGGACGAACAGGCCGGGTCCAGCTCCATCCGGTCCTGTCCAGGCAGGCCGCCCATCTGCCTCAGACTGGCCTGCGAAGACATGTCTGCTGCAGGATGGACGGATGGATTGGCAGGGGGGGGGTTTGGTTGGCGGTGGATGGGGGGAGCGGTGGAGGAGTGAATGCCCCCCCATGTCACTCCTCTCTCCTGTCCCGCCCCAGTCTGACTGCTGGCCAGTGGTGCGCTGAAGCAGGCCCGAATGAAAGTGGTTCGAGACTGGTTCCCAACCAATCAGAGTGTGCTGCAGCAGGGTGGGAGAACAGAGAGAGAGCGAGAGAGAACGAGAGCGAGAAGGAAAACAGAGATGGAGAGAGATAGAGAGATACATAAAGATTGAGAGGGGGTCGAGAGATGGCTGTATATATACGTACATACATAAATAGAGAATAATATACATATTACATATGTACACAGACACACACACACACACAAACACACATATATATATATATATATATATATATATATATATATATATATATATATATATATATATATAGATATATATAGATATATATAGATAGACAGAGAGGTAGAAGGGAACATGGAAGTAATTTAAAGCAAGAAGAAGAACTTAAAGTAGCATAGGGCAAGAGACCTAAAGGATTAAAGGATGACAATCAGCAGAAAAGAAGAAAAAGACAAAAAATAAAGAGAGAAAGAGGATGGGGTGTATTTTGGGGTCATACAGGCAGGAGGACGCGAGTATTGATCACTGCTGCCACTATTGATCTTTCTCAAACACTGTTTGTTCAGTTCATTCATACGGCCCATTTATCACACACAGCCGTCTGAGAGAGAACACACTACTGCCAACTTCCGACACACATGCACGCGCACACACACACACACACACACACACATATTTTATTGGGAACACCATTCTGATCCTGGGCAGAACCCCCTTTGCTCTTGGAACAGGTTGTGGTCTGTCTAATTGCTGCAGATTTGTCAGCTGCACCTTCATGTTGTTTTACCACATCCTTAAGGTGCTGATTCTGATCCGGTGACTGAGGAGGCCAGACAAGTACACTGAACTCATTGCTATATTCAACCAGTGTGAGATGACTTGTACTTTGTGACAAGGGATGTAGCCATTAGTACAGGGGTCAGCAACACGGGGCACTTTCACTGTCCTGTCGTAGCTCAACAGTAGAATTTTTTGTTAAAAATAAAATAATCGTCCTTTGCACTAAAATACAGCTCTGCTGATCATTCTAACTCAGTTTTAACAATAAATGGTATTAAACACTGGAGTAAATGTATAACTGCTAATTCACCTTTTAATCATGAATGTTGGCACACATACTGCTGTGTCACCACAGCGATGCATACAACAATCTTGCCTAGCTAGTAGCTAACGAAAAAAGAAAGTGAGAGATTTAAGACAAACAGTGATGATTCGGAGACTTGACATCAGCCTTAAAGAATCGAACGCTAAGAGACATTTTACAAGAAGCTTTTCTACTTTTAAAGAAAAGTTTCCTGCCGAAGATGCGAGAAAAGTGGCTGTAGCTGAGCTAAAGCTTAAAGCAGAGCAAAGTAAGTCTGTGTTTTCGTTTATATTTTTTAGTCTATACTAGTACATCAGCACATACTGAGACATATTTACAGCCAAGATGGTAAAATGGACATCAAATGATGTGGCTTGATTTTTGTTGGAAGGCGAAAATGACTCTTCTTAACATTTGGGTTGCTAAACTCTGCATTAGTAGATTGGTAAATAATGGTTAAATGGTTAGTAACATTACATTACATAGATGTTGATTGGTTTACGGGGACCAGCACCAGCTTGAACCGCTGACACAAGGCAGGTTCTGACTCTGACTCGGTCATCTGCATGTCGCAGCAGAAATAGAGATTCACTAGAGCAGGTGACATTTTTTCCAGCAAAAACAAGAAGTGCCTGATATTTTCACTGTATACATTATTACAGTATTTATGCCTGTGGACTGGCAGAGTGGCGTTTTGCCTGTTCCATTAAGTATCACATAAAAGATAAAACAAAAGCAAACCATGAGCTAGTTTGTTAGCCCGCAGCTAATATGCTAGTCATGACACAGTGTGAGGGTTTTGATGTTAGTCAGTACCATTAAAATCTTACAGATACTGGAGAGTCATTTACCTTTTTCCCTCAGAACAGCTGGTAAAAGGCTGTAAATCTTCATACGCGCTGCAGGCCTGTGGTCACCATCACTGTTCTCATCCAGGTGTTGTAGGATGTGGGATTATAGGGGTATGTGTTTGTCTGTGGTGCCACTTGATGTTTCTTGTTGTTTCTGTTCATTTCTCAATCTCTCCATCTCTTCATCTGCCTGTCTCCTTCCACTCCTGATCTCTGATTAACCAGAGCAGACACTCTCTGTCTTTTGTTCTGTCTGTCTGTCTGTCTGCCCTTGTCTCTTCCTCGTTTTCTTTCTTTCCCTCTTCGGCTTTTTTTCAGTCCCTCTTTGTATATCTGTCATTCTCTCTCTGCTTCTATCTGTCTTTCACTTTCTCTCTCAATCCCTCTGTCTCACTCCTTGTCTGTCTGTTTCTTTCTCTTTCTCTCTCACCAATCTATGTGTCTCTCTGTGTCTTTCTCTCTGTGTCTTCTGTGTTATTCTTTTTTCTCTCGCTGACTCTCTTTCTTTCTTTCTCTCTGTCTCTCAGTATTTTACTTTCCCTCTTTCTGTCTGTCTTTCACCATTCTTCTCTCTCTTTTTTTTTTCCCTCCCTCTCTCTGTCTCTCTGATGCTGGCTGTCTTTTATGTTCTCTCTCTGTCCCTCCATCCCTCTCCTTTGCTTCCTATTTTTTTCCTCATGGTTTTCTCTTTCTCTCTCTCGCTGTCTCTCTTTTTCTCTCCCTCTTTCTGCCCTCTCTTTATCTTTCTCTTTCTACCCCCTCTCACTGTCTCTTTGTCTGTCTTTCTCTCTCCTTGTCTCTCTCTCTCTCTCTCTCTCTCTCTCTCACTCTTGTGCTCTTATTCACACACACATTCTCCTCTTCACTCTTAAAGAAGTCATCTTGAGGCATCACACACACACACACACACACACACACACACACACACAGCGTGAGTAAAGAATAAAGGTATCTGAGCGGATGTCATCTGTTAAGGAAGATCTCATAAAAGTCCTTGACAGCACCAGACACACACATGCGTGCGCTGAGGGTGGGCGGGTGGTCCTGGCGATGTGTATGAAGATGTCTCTTCAGACAGACACGTGACTGAGTGCTATTTATATCAGTCTGCTGAGCGCTGTCACAAAGACAACTTCTTTAAGGGTGTGTGTGTGTGGGTATGTGTGTGTGTGTGTTCTTGTCTCTTCAGTCACTGCATATGTTTATGTGGTTGAGTGCATATGTGGCAGTTCATGTAGATGAATCAACAATATTATTTTTTTTACTTTAATGCAAAATGATAAATGAATGATTATTAGTGATACTCAAATTCACTGACATGCAAGCTTGACATTAACACATGATTATGCTTTAATGTAACACATGATTAGCATGTAATCATCGTTCTGTCATACAGTACAGCTTATTCAGTTATTATATATCCACAGACTTTTCAAAACGTCTGCCTGATTAAATAAAGTCATTTTGAGTGGTTTGATGTGAAATGCTCTATTCTAGAGAAACATACAGAGTAAGAGTTTTTCACAGCTTTGGTGATATCAAACATTTTAAATTTACCTCTAAAAGCCACTGCACAGAAAGTTATTGTATAAAATGGTCATGAATGTGCTGCTTGATCTCTGAGACAATTTTTTACAATGCTTTTAAAATTGGGTTTTGGCCTAAAACATATTTACATCAATAGCAGAGGATGACATGCTGGGTGTTGTATGGCAAAACTCAGCAAAGACATGGCTGTGCTTTTGTTGTAAACATCATGACCCCAGATTCCTATCACCAAAACTGTAATGGAATTCAAGGTCCACAATCCACCATTTCACTTTTAAATAAAAACAAAAAAATAATAATTTGTAGACGGTTATGCACATTTTTGGGGTATGTTGCCTTGAAGCAACATTTTTTATGTCTAAATGAAAGAAATGAAAATGATAAAAATTCCTTTTCAATTTCCTAATTAATAAAAACCCTAAAAATATTGTAAATGAAACATAATTCTAAATGGATAAAATATATAAAGACTACACTGTTCACTAACGGAGTTGTTTTGTTTGGAACTGTGATGCTTTGTTTACAACTACCTAAAACCACTCCACAATGTTGCTTTTAGGCAACAAACATATTTCAGAAATTTCTACTAATTGTTTTTATGGTAGTGAATGTAAATTAATTTTACACTCTAATAGATGTAAATTGTATTTTTGAACTACTGAATTTTTTTTTTCTTCTGAGGGAAATTGCACCATCCCCAAAAAAGTTTTAGATATCTCAAAATGTCCAAAAATTGTTTTACAGTTTTTTACAGTCATCCTATTTGGTCAGTTATTAGGCTTTTTCATTTTCAAACAGATGAAACAGACTAGCTACATTTTCAGACCAGGTGTTACTACATTTTTATTATTATAATTTTTGTATTTTTTATCTATTTACTTCGACCACAGATCACTTTTTCCCCTGCAACAAATTGTGGGTTTTTCCACCGTGGATCTTCGCTGATTGAGTTGAAAAATGTTTAAGTTAAGCAGAAAGGTCCTCTCAATAAGAAGATAAATGTTAACTTCCTGACATTTGTACCATCCTCTACATTGCCATCTCCAGTTTGCTAAAAAACCTTGGGAAATAGATGATGATTTCACTCACCATTGTAGCTTGGTGAGTACTTCACTTTAATGTAGAAATACATTGTTGCATCTTTTTTTTTCCCCACAGTTTTCTCCCCACTTTAGTCATATTCAGTTCCATTTACTAGTTAGGACTCCCCCAGTCACACGATACCACCAGTGTGCTAGGAGGATGAAGACCTAGAGAGCGAGGCCAGTTGTGCTGTCTTGGACTCCTGGCCACCAGGGATCGAACTCGCGATCTGGTAATAGGGCCAACTCTTAGATGGTTGCGCCACTCAGGAGCCCATTATTGTGTCTCTTTGTTAGTTGTAGCAGGGATGCGGGAAGTGGATGTGTTTAGTGTGCAGCAGCACTCCCAGATTTCAGGTTGTTTAAGAGCAGAACTTGAAATTAATTTGAACATAGTAAAGATTTATAACGGCTTGTTTAAGAGTAGAGTGTATTTTAATGTTTTATTTATACATTTAAAAAACCTGCAATGTTTCCATTAACAATGTATTTTCATTACAGTCAGCCAGATCGCTTTTACCGCCCAATGCTGGCCACATCAAATGATGTCACTAAAATCTTTGCATAAAGTTCGTCCAGATGCAGAGAGAGCAGAGCAATCAGGGTGTGCACCAGCAGTTTAATGCGTTAGTTGTGTGGGTTTTTGTCAGTTCTCACCATGTTGTAGCAAGTCATGACATGCACTGTTTAATGTGAACTATCAAAAATGTAAAATATGAAAAAGGCTGAACATTTTACCTGATGTTACTGTTCCTGCCCCAGCTTAAGACACCTTTGCGCTTCCCTAAATTTGGTGGCACTTGCTAATGAAACCGCTAATGTTCACGTGGGCTGATCAGGAAAACTGAAACCTGCTGGACTTTTTCTCCCTGTCTTTTCACCCAAAAAGCACAGTAACTCATGGTTTATTTAGTTTTTTCCATTTACTGTGATGTACACTGCTCAAAAAAATAAAGGGAACACTTAAACAACACAATATAACTCCAAGTAAATCAAACTTCTGTGAAATCAAACTGTCCACTTAGGAAGCAACACTGATTGACTATCAATTTCACATGCTGTGCAAATGGAACAGACAACTTGTGGAAATTATTGGCAATTAGCAAGACACACTCAATAAAGGAGTGGTTCTGCAGGTGGGGACCACAGACCACTTCTCAGTACCTTTCTGCTTTCTGGCTGATGTTTTGGTCACTTTTGAATGTTGGTGGTGCTTTCACACTCGTGGTAGCATGAGATGGACTCTACAACCCACACAAGTGGCTCAGGTAGTGCAGCTCATCCAGGATGGCACATCAACGCGAGCTGTGGCAAGAAGGTTTGCTGTGTCTGTCAGCGTAGTGTCCAGAGGCTGGAGGCGCTACCAGGAGACAGGCCAGTACACCAGGAGACGTGGAGGAGGCCGTAGGAGGGCAACAACCCAGCAGCAGGACCGCTACCTCCACCTTTGTGCAAGGAGGAACAGGAGCAGCACTGCCAGAGCCCTGCAAAATGACAGCAGGCCACAAATGTGCATGTGTCTGCACAAACGGTTAGAAACCGACTCCATGAGGATGGTATGAGGGCCCAACGTCCACAGATGGGGGTTGTGCTCACAGCCCAACACCATGCAGGACGCTTGGCATTTACCAGAGAACACCAGGATTGGCAAATTAAACACTGGCGCCCTGTGCTCTTCACAGATGAAAGCAGGTTCACACTGAGCACCTGTGACAGACGTGACAGAGTCTGGAGATGCCGTGGAGAGTGATCTGCTGCCTGCAACATCCTTCAGCATGACCGGTTTGGCAGTGGGTCAGTAATGGTGTGGGGTGGCATTTCTTTGGAGGGCCGCACAGCCCTCCATGTGCTCGCCAGAGGTAGCCTGACTGCCATTAGGTACCGAGATGCGATCATCACACCCCTTGTGAGACCATATGCTGGTGCGGTTGGCCCTGGGTTCCTCCTAATGCAGGACAATTCTAGACCTCATGTGGCTGGAGTGTGTCAGCAGTTCCTGCAAGATGAAGGCATTGAAGCTATGGACCGGCCCGCCCGTTCCCCAGACCTGAATTCGATTGAGCACATCTGGGACATCATGACTCGCTCCATCCACCAACGCCACGTTGCACCACAGACTGTCCAGGAGTTGGCGGATGCTTTAGTCCAGGTCTGGGAGGAGATCCCTCAGGAGACCATCCGCCACCTCATCAGGAGCATGCCCAGGCGTTGTAGGGAGGTCATACAGGCACATGGAGGCCACACACAATACTGAGCCTCATTTTGACTTGTTTTAAGGACATTACATCAAAGTTGGATCAGCCTGTAGTGTGTTTTTCCACTTTAATTTTGTGTGTGACTCCAAATCCAGGCCTCCATTGGTTGATAAATTTGATTTCCATTGATGATTGTTGTGTGATTTTGTTGTCAGCACATTCAACTTTGTACAGAACAAAGTATTCAATGAGAATATTTCATTCATTCAGATCTACGATGTGTTATTTGAGTGTTCCCTTTATTTTTTTGAGCAGTGTATAATGTAGTGTTGAACTTCTCACACATAACACCTGCCATGAAGATCTGCTTCGCTGCTTTTCTGCTTTGCAGAAGCTGTTAAAGGCAGGTTTCTTTGTGACTCAGAAATCAGTTTTCTTATGAAACTAAATTGTCAAGAGTTGCAAGAGGCCAAGAGCACCTTCGTAAGCTTTACTTTCTGCAGTTTTGTGTTGCCTGTTGCAGATGCTCCCATAATGCAGATGACGCTACGACATTGTATGATAAGTTTTATGACTAGTGGAAAACGATTCTATCACAGTTCTAACTTTGGCGATACACGAGTCCACTTGTAAATCATTGCAGAACAATGCAGTAAATTGTAAATGGTTTAAGTGAGCATAAAGTTTATTATGTAATTTTACAAGTGCTCAATATTGGCTCCTCTAGCTGTACAGACAACATCAACGCCATAGTCAAATTCATCTCATTCTCAATTGAGCATGTCATGTGCCACCGTACTCTCGGTTCTTCTAATGCAATTTCAGAGATCATCCAGTGTTGTGGAACCAACGACAAAGTTTCTGAGCTGTTGGAGGTTCACTGTCAACGAAAATCACGTTGCACACTTGACGGATTCACTCTTATTGAAGTGGAGAATGCAAAATATTTTCAGCTCAGGGATGGCATCTCTTCGCAGACTGAAGGGAGACGTCTTCAGGTGACAGTCAGAAACTCTATGACCCCCTCTTTCAGTTTTTATGTGATTGGTTCCTAGGCGCCTCATGGTTATAAAACTATGATGCTTTGAAATTGGATGAATCTTTTTTAAATCACCCTGTACTGCCAAGATTTACAGTGGAGTGGGAAGATTTGAACAAGCTGGTAAATACAAAGCCAACTTTAGCCTCGTCCTCTTGTGAACTTAAATCGTGTGATAAATATATGTTTTAGTGCTAACTACTACGGTGAAATATTGGTGTGTCTGTCAAAGCGCTCAGAGTACTTCTTGTGAAACGAAGCTTCTTAAAGTCATCAAAATTTTTTTCATTTCATTTTATGGCACGCTTCTTTTTACCGACCATTCACAGGCTTTGTTGCGTAGTTTCTTCGTCCGCAGAGTTTGCCCAGCTACCAAAGCCATGCCTCAGCACAATGTGTGCAGTTGTTTGATTTCTCCACAGTTGCATCATATTGTTTGCTTAACGCTAGATCAATGTTGTCTCCGCAAGAAGTATGCTGAGGCCTTAAGTCATAGAATCCAAAGACAGTGATATTGGTTAGCCAGGACTTGTTACAGAAGTTTGTCAGAAAAGTTCCTATCCATGGGATCCTTGATGAGAACTGTTTGACCTGGTTGACCTGTTCAAACAACAGTTCTTGGTGTATGCTCTATGAAACAAACAAACAGAACTGATATTAAAATCTACCATTTGTATGTTTTTGCCAATGATGCAAGCAAGGCTGGCTTAAACCATTGCATACGCTTAACATCATAGTTGCATACGTCTATATATACTAGTAAAGAGCCCTTTGTTGGCTCACATTACTTACGGAATAAAATTGCAACACTTATAAAAATTCACATCTTGAGCAAAAATCAGACGACTCCCGTCGGGGATCCCCGGGGAACCATCAAAGCTAATATTAACCCACCCACATTAGGCCACCTTGGTCTGAAATTGTGGTGCCACCACTGGTTGCTTGCCGAGCCTCTGTTTGACCAGTTTCTACAGTATGAAGGTTATAAAGTTCTACTGCAGTTTGATCAGCTGTTAAGATCCTGTGAGTAACTATTTAAATAAACCTGTGGTCCCTATAGGCTTCTTCTGTAATGTGTATGTAAATACATGGAGAAAGAGACCTGAAACCAAATCTAAGCTTGTAAAAGCAAATATCTACATCACTTGTAAGTTGTATTGTTTGGCTGTTTGGTCACTGTTAACCTTCTACATTTCACATTGCTACAATGCTAATAAAACACACTAAGCATAGCAACACAACACATGTCTTAGGGTATGCAACAAAGTATGAGGCGCTGTGTGTGAGCGTTGTGTGTGTGTGTGTGTGTGTTGAGTTCCTTCATGGCTGCAGGGCCTCGTTCTTTGTTCCCATCTGGCCCTGGTTTTTTGTAATATTGCTTTATTATTCTTTAAAGCGGCTCTTGGAGCCAGACGGGCAGGATGCCACATACTGAACATACCAGCACATTATCCACTGCCTGCTGCAGAATGCAGTGCTCTACCCTCTACTGCCCTCATCTACACAAAGAGTCATGAGGGAAAGGGAAAACAAAGGAAAAGGGTGGCGAAGGCTTCAGAAAGTAGCGTGGAATTTAAAATAACGGGCCATACATAAAGAGTGTAAACAGAGTTCTTGTCATTTTTTAAAAATTTAAATAGAAAAAAGCCACAAATGCGAACCTGTCAGTACATAATATATATCAGATATAAACGTAGTGAGTTATTATGCTGTTATGTGATCACATTTTCAGTAATAGATCTACATTTCAGAGCAAAAAACAGCCTGTTTTTAACTGAAGGTTTTGGCCTGACCAGAGTCCAGATTTAAACCCTATAGGAAATATATGGTCTGCTTTAAACACAAACTAGCTTGGCAATGTTTGCCAGCTGTTTTGAAGCTGAAAAATGCTGACTTTTCTTTCTATAAAAGACTCTCTGCAAATTTGCACACAAAACTATAACGTTAAAAGAAATCAAAGCGAAAATCTCTCCTATATTAAGTTACTTTACCAATTTGTTTAATAATTTGTTGTGAAGACCGTTAAACCCAAAGCTTAATGTTTTGCCATTTTGGACCTTTTTTGTCCAGGAGTGAACATGACTTCATGTGTACATGGGTTGTAAAAATTATGAACTTTATTAAACCTATATACATACAGTTATGAAAGATATATAACTTTACGGTACTAATCAATAATGAAGGGACAATTTTTAGTCAAAATGGCCATGTAGTACAAGTTACTTATTTTTCAGGTGTCAGGACTGGACCGAAATCAGACACTCAGAAGAGCGGCTTTAAAATAGGGCTTAGACACAAAGGGGTACTGAAAAACAGTCCGAGTCAGCAACAGTAAAAAAAATAGAAGTAGCAAGGGGGCATACCAAAAGAAGAAAGTAGATAAGCAAGCAAAAATCCAAAACCGGCACACAGAGTCCAAAGGGAGAGGCAAAACGCGTGTCAAAGAAAAGCAAAAGTCACACGGAGAGAGTACAGACAAGGATGCGTAATGCCGGAGGGCTAGTCAAAACTTAGCAAAGAACTGGACATCAGGGTGTGAATATATAGGCAGAGGCACAGGTGAAAACACTCAATAATCAGGAGATTGAGAGCGTCAGGGTGGAGGGGGGGGGGTTGTAAGTCATGTGACTGTGGTCTGGAGACTGTAGCATTATGGGAAAAGGAGTCCTGTTTGGCTTGGGAGCCGGAGGGAAGCGTGACATCAGGAGATAATTCTTTCAGGAGATGTAAAATAAAACAATCCACTTGAATAAAGTAAAGGAAAGTCAAAGGAAAATAAAAGGAAAAGGGGGTAAGAAATGTTGTTATATTGACTTTAAACATTCAAATATAATATTAATAGTAATAATAAAATTTTATATAGGGAAAATGGGACTCCTAGCGACCACTAAAGCCCTATCCAGCCTTCCACTGTGAGAAGATAACTCAGCACTGTGAGTGTGAAAGGATGTGTAGCTGTCATGAAGCTGTTAAGGAAACTGTGAAGCTGTGGAAAAAGAATATAGACAAAAAGAGGGTAATTTGCACTAGAGGATAATAAAGGTGCTGCTGGTATTCTCAGAACAATTGACTGACCACCCCAGGTCTGAGTCCAGATAACTGAATGTGGTTGGGATTACTTGAATCATGAGAAGCAGAAAATTCAAACAAGTTCTAATACTGAACTTTCCCTTGATATTCAAAAATTAACAATGTAATGGCTGTGTCATTGCTGACTTTTGCACTGCACGATACATCCAGTAATATATATGTAATTAGGTAATTTTTTTATGCACTATACATCTATCCGACTATTTTTATATTATTTCTTTTCTTTGAAAATCAATCACAAATATTGAAGAATCATCTGTGTGTGTGTGTGTGTGTGTGTGTGTGTGTAGGATACAGAGATGGATGTCTTACATGACTCATGGAGCACATTACCAGTGTGTGTGATGCACAGGAAAAGTCTAATAATACAGCTTGGAAAAGATTGCAGACTAGACTAATTCTTTAAACAGGCAGGAGATAGTGGTGTGTGTGGGTGTGTGTGGGTGTGTGCACGTGCATGCGCATGCTTCATTTAAGAAGAATGGAAGTTTGACCTACATGTATTCACTGCCGTGCTCACCCTCCCAGAAATGTGTGTGTAGGATATGACTCAAGGGGCAGGCGTGTGTGTGTATGTGTAACGGATATGACTCAGGGGCCATTTGAAGGGTGTAGAGTGGAAATCAGAATATCTGGATTAATTGATGGCTCGACCAACTGGTGAAAGTTCCCTCTGACTCAAAGGTAGAAGCAGTCCAACTGAAGCCACAAACACACACACACACACACACACACACACACACACACACACACACACACACACACACACACACACACACACAATCCCTGTATTTTTTTGCCATTTTTTGGAATTGCTGTTCTCTCTAGAATGTTCTACAGTAAAGCAGCGGCTGCCGAAAGAGGCACAATCCACTGATGTAACACACACACACACACACACCAGCACACTTGTGTTTTCCAGACATAAGGTTGTGCTTATATCCTAATGCTGTTTTATATATATATATATATATATATATATATATATATATATATATATATATATATATATATATATATATGCAAGTACCTGTATGTAATATTGCCACATGTGTATCATCTTTAATTTTGAATGGAAGTTAATGTAACTCTTTTATACAGGATTTTTTAATTAAAAAATTGTAGTTAAACTAAAACTAAAAAGGATGTGTTAACATATTTAACAAATCAACAAAAAAAGGTCACAGCTAACAAACTATGTAAGGGAACCTTCTTATTAAAACACTTGTGAAAATGGACATTTATTCACTTTATAACTTGATTTGTGTCAACTGTCAGACACAGAAGGCTGTTTTGATTTGATCATTTCAACAAAAGTCCTCAGGTGTCTAATAGTGGTGTTGGAACAGAGATTAAGTGATAAAATGCATTATATACATTTTGTTCTGATTTCACACTGTTTTGAAGGGTTTTATAATGTCTTAATGTTGTATATTTTAATATAAATATTCAGTGTTTTTAGACAAAGAATACATCATTCCATGTAGTTCACCTGCTCTTTTAATATTTAAACACAATAAATTGAACAAAGATTAACACATTTGTTTGAAAAACGACAAAAATCTTCATCTGATAGTGTTGGCGATTGTTTGACAGTGTTGACAAATAATTCAGAGATGAAACCTGATTACGTATTAACAAATAATTTACTGACACCTGATTGAGATCAGACTAGCTTTGACATGGAACTCTCAAGGGGAGAGAGGAAGAGAGGCTGGCTAAAGAACACCTGGCAGTGGGATCTCCAGGCAGACATCAATAGACTAAGGCAGACCTGGCATCAAAAGAAAACTAATGACTGAGAACTCTGGAGGTCCCGTGTTGACGGCCTATACCCCAGTAGGGGAGTTGCTGCCTCTGTCACCTAAACTAAGATGCCAGGCAGTGTTGGCACATTAAAACTGTGACTGCAGTGATGTCAACATTGTTTAAAATATCATAAAATTGAAAACATACCAGACTAATTGTCCTGCTGTTGCATCCACTGTAAGCAGGAGGTGGGAAATGGGTCCTTAGGGTAATAGCTAACCATGACATTGCCTGATTTTTTCAAGATTCTAAAAAAAATCTGATGGCGTTGACAGAAAGCAAAGATGCAGATAGGCAGTACAAAATGAAAGCTCACTTAATGCATTATTTATGTGTTATTAAACCTTTCACACTTTTAAAGTGTGAAATTCATTTGATCAGTATACACAGGTGTTTCAGATTTAATTTCAAAAGTAATTTTATTATTCCAATTTTTTTTAATGCAAAGAAGACTTAAATGTAGCACGTTTTGTCCCTTATGATGTGTGTGTGTGTGTGTCTATATATATATATATATATATATATATATATATATATATATATATATAGAGAGAGAGAGAGAGAGAGAGAGCAAAGAGAGGATATTTTGTCCTAAAAAAGCACAAAACACACACACACACACACACACACACACACACACACACACACACAGCTCTTACGCCTCTTCCAAAGCATTTTTGCCAGTATTGGCCACTGTAGAAACCCCCAACTCAGATTCTTACATCTTGTCCTCCATCTGACTACCGATCATATTGTTCAGTTTTTCTGAGGCAGAAAACAGGCACTTTTTGTTGGGGGGACGTCACCCATTCTAGCAGACAGCTACCACACCTTACAGAGACACCCAGACATGACATGCTCCACAGACTTTCTGTGAGTAAGCCCCGATATGACTCACTCTGGTTTATTCACTCTAACTCTGCTGATCAATAGTGAACTTGGGTTAACTGACCCAAACGCTGACTCATACTCTGTGGGTCAGGTCCGTGCTTCGGACTGTAGGAGACCAAAGGATCAGCAAAATGTTACTATCGCATACACGCACATATGTTTGTATGGGTATGGGCTGTATTATTATTGCATATAGGCGTTTACATATATGAGACATATATGATCCCATGGTCATGTATAGAATGTGTGAAGTGTGTATTGTATGTGCCTGTGGTTTATATCAAATTTCCCCTTGACTTAGCCAAGCAATTGTCTGAATGTCCACAGGGTGACCCTATCTCATTGCTTTGATTGCTTTTCATACTCTTATTTTGTCTCCTGCCACTATTTTCTCTTTCCTGTTATCTTCTTTAGACGAGTAAGCAAACCTTTCTCAAAATACACTTAGAGATTTGACTCACTGGACTGTTTTGATGAAAGTATGCATGATTTCATTTTTTCTCACTTTGTTTATTTCCTTTCCACACTCTCTTCCACTCTCTCTCTCTCCCTTCCTCTCTTTTTTGATGTCTCTCTTGTGTTTCTCTCTCTCTCTCTATCTCTCTCTCTTTCTCTCTTTTTCTCTCTCTCTCTTTCTGTCTCTCTCTGATGCTCTTGTCACAGTAATGGTCCTTGGCCTGCTCTTCCAGTGAGGCCCCAGTAAGGGAGTGCTCTCTGGCTGAAGCATTACAGCTCTTTAGCCTGTGTAAACATGCACTCTGTGAGACTCTCTGAGAAACTCTCTGGCCCCGCTCGCTGACCTATACGCTCTCAGAGGCTTGAACTCAGGGTACTTCAGCTGTGGTCTCACATCAGGAATGAAAAAGACCTTTCTGATATATTTCTGAAGTACAAGGTGTCATAACCCTCAATTTATCTTCATATACTGGTATGGCCCCAACATTTTTGGGTGTGGAAAAAATGTGCATTTCCTCTACTCAAGTATTCTAATATCAACACAAGCTGAAAACTTAATCGAAGCTTTCTAAAGTGGTTGCCCTATGGTGCCTTCCCCATTAGGTGTAGGGTGGATTGGCTTCGCTGCACTGTTTGTATGGTTGACTTAATGATAAGCGTTTCATTCCTTTTTTAAATTTCACTCACCAGCATCTCCATCTAAAACTAATTAGGTTCAGTGACATGGTGACTTTGTCAAAGGGAGTGAGAGATGGTGAGGGTGACAGACAAAAAAAAAAAGAGATGCTCTGGGACCTTTCTGTCGTCACACAGCTTAGCCAAGAGTTGGCAACACTTGTGAAACTTTCACATTTCGACTTGCATTTTTGAGTCAGGTTTGAGGAGGAAAATCACCAAACTGTACTGGAATCCAGCTCTCAGCGATGTCTTCCCCAAAGGTTATATAGAGTTATACATAAGTTCTCTATTTATTTTATATGTGTGTCCATTTGTCAGGTGTCCCATCTGTTTTATATATATATATATATATATATATATATATATATATATATATATATATATATATATATATATAAAATAAATAGAGGACTTATATATTAGGGGCTCTAAATAATTGAACAATTGACTGTTCAGCCTTTCCATGTGTGCTATACCCTCATTATTTCACCTACAAGTAAACAGATAAGAGTTCATTTCAAGTGTGGCATTTGCATTTGGAATCTGTTGTGCATTTGTTATATACCCAAACATGCCCATCAGGGAGACAACAAAAACATTAGGTATGGCCAAATCAACTATTTGGTACATTCTCTAAAAAGAAAGAATGCTCTGGTGAGCTTAGCACCGAGGACCACAAAAAACAACTGTGGTGGATGACAGAAGAATTCTTTCCCTGGTGAAGAAAAATCCCTTTACAACAGTTGGCCAGATCTAGAGCTCCCTCCAGGAGGTTGGCATATCTGTGTCAAAGTCAACAAGCAAGAGGAAACTTCACCAGAGTAAATATAGAGGGTTTACCACAAGATGTAAACCACTGGTTAGCCTCAAAAACAGGAAGACCAGATTAGAGTTTGCCAAAAAACTTCTAAAAAAGCCTGTACACCTCTAAAACAACATCTTATAGACAGATAAGACAAGATCTTCTTGCACCAGAATGATAAAGTATGTAGAAGGGAAGGAACTGCTTATTATTCAGAGTATGCCTCATCTGCCAAGCATGGTGGTGGTAGTTTAACACCAACAGGTGTGGGCATGTTTGACAACCAATGGAATGGGTTCCCTAGTGTTTAACAATGATGTGACAGCTGGCAAAAGCAGCAGGATGAATTCTGCAGTGTATGGGGTTACACTATCTACTCAGATTCAGATTCAGCGAGAATCAAAACTCATTGAGTTTTGTCAAGTCAGTACTTTTCAGCATACTGCAAAAGCAACCCAGTACTTTTTTAAGGCAAATAAGTGGAATGTTCTGCAATGGCCAAGTCAATCCCCTGGCATAGGTCCAATCTAGCATGCTTTTCACTCAAAAGTGAAGGTAAGACGCCTCAAGAACAAGCAGGAACTGGAAAAAAGCTGCAGCTGCATCACCAAAAAGCTGGCAGAGCATCACTAGGTATGGGTTCCAGGCTTCAGGCAGTCACTGATTGTGCAGGATTTGCAGGCAGGTATGTGTCTGTCTGTCTGTCTGTCTGTCTGTCTGTCTGTCTGTCTGTCTCTCTGTCTGTCTGTCTGTCTGTCTGTCTATCTATCTATCTATCTATCTATCTATCTATCTATCTATCTATCTATCTATCTATCTATCTATCTATCTATCTATCTATCTATCTATCCATCTGTTTAGTGTTCTTGGCAAAGGTTGTCCACCTTTTGACTCTATCATAGCTTTCATTCATTTCAGAAGACTTGCCTTCAGTTTTTGCAAGTTTAGTCTTAAAAGTTGGTCAAATATTCTGCCTCTCTAAGTAATCCCAAATCTGCAAAGACAGCGTGTCTGTGGGGTGACATTATCTTCCACTATGCTCCATTTGAGTGAGTTAAAAACAATATAACCGACTGATGTAATTGGCCAAGCGATATATCGGTCGGGCTGCGCTGCTTCAGGCATCCTGCTTGTAGATCAGTGAGAAAGGGCAGTTTCTTCCCGGAGCGCGGTGGTATTGTAACAGTGTGAGGTGGGAGGCTTTGGGACTAAATGGGTTTTTATTGAAAAGGAAATCTGCCAGCGCCAGATAAAGGAGAATGGGCTTCTGGACATGAAGAGGGTCATGGAGTTCACACTGAAAAGACTGGTTTTTCATCACCACATGAGTCATTCACTGCATGTGTGTGTGTGTATGTGTGTGTGTGTGTGTGTGTGTGTGTGTGGAGGGGGGGGAGAGAGAGAGAGAGAGAGAGAGAGAGAGAGAGAGAGATAGAGAAAGAGAGAGAGCAAGCATGACTGAAAGCATATGAATAGTATTCAAATGAGAGCATGTACATTTATCAATGTGTTCACCTCCATGCCCTTTTCATCCGGTGCAAATTAAGACACTAGAGTGAGTGTGTATTTGTGTGTGTGTTGGTGCATGTGCATGCATACTGTTTGTAAAATTATTGTATTTATTTGCTGTACTATTTTTGCAAAATTGCTAGGGTTTCCATTTAAATGAGTGTTGCTCCACAGTGAACGTTTTTTGCTGAAACTGAAATTGATTCTATTGTTTTGTTTGTGATTTTAAACAAATGTATTAAACATAAAAATTACAGGGTTATGAAGAAAATAAACACTTTTAGTATTGGTTGGAACTACAAATTTGAGCTGACGGTAAACAGTTTACTTACTAAAACAGTATGTAAACTATAGAATGTACCCATGAAACGCATAAAATGGCTGTTTTTTCCACAATTTCTTTGTTAAACTTTACACTTTGATCCTGTCATTTGTGATATTTTTTTAATTTCAAAAGCTGAGGCTACACCTTTGCTGGAAGAAACTTTCCCTTTTGTTTGTGCTTTTTGCTGCATTCTGCATATTGAGTGGTATGTTGTGCTTCAAGTGGTATCAGACCTGTAGTGGAGAAGTTCCTGGGAGTTGTGTCCACTCATGGTACTTGGGATGAACAGAGCTTATAAATCGCTGGTCTAATGTCACTCATAGAAAGTGTGAAATGGTGTCATGTGGTTGACTTTTTCCACTGTTAATTTGCTGTTTCTCCAACTGTTTGAACAGTTCTACACTGACCAGTGCAGGAGAGTGAAGGAAAAAAGCCTTTTAAATCGTTAGAATTCAAATGATTTGTTAAGCATTAGGTGTTACCTTCTTTGTAGACCTGCTTATTTTTATTTATTTATTTATTTATTTTTGCTTGGACCATTTTCATCCAAAATGTTTTGATGCTTTCCTAATTCAAATGTTTTGCAAATTAGAGGCAAATTTCCACAGTCAATAAAAGAAGATTTGAATTAATCAGTTCTAGTGTCTATTGTTATGCACAAATTCCCATAAACTATCAACACGAATTCCCTCAAATTTTCTGAAGACAACAGCACAGGCTTGCATCATGAGAGGCAAGCATGGTGCATGGTGAGATTTTAACTTTTATTATCTTGCGTTAGAGCAGTTTGGCCAGCCCTCTGTTCAAAGAAACCAAGCGGAGAGAGTTATGGCCAATTCATTAGGTGCTGTCATCACTCTCAGCCCCGGTGCCCCGTGAATGTAGCATTAGTGGCTGTGTCAGTTTGCACACTACTGTACCAAGTATTATGTTAAAATAGTAATGGGACTATTGGGCTGTGTACTAATTCATTTTAGTATTTTGTACAATACATGCTGTTTGTGACGCAACTGTTGATCTTACAGATATAAAAAATGCCAGTTTATCACAGCACGACAGTTTCTGTCAGGCAGCTCAAGCACTTAGTAATAAAGCAAAGCACTGCGAAAACATGTGTGCCATAATCCAGTTTAGCAGGACAAGTCAGGCATGTTCGGATGTCAATTTTCAAATATGTGTCAAGCTTGGGTCGAGTTCAGATTGCACATTCGGGTTCCCACAGCCTGCCTCCCACACCAAGTGCCTGTTTAAACACCTCTCACTCTCACACCCCAATGTTATGTCTTGTTTTGAGGAAAACCACTAATGCCTGTCATTTCCACTTTGCCGTTGCTTTTGTTAGATTGCTGCTTATTGATTTATCCATAGGTCTTCCACAATTACTTTACACATGCAATCTCCCAAAGGTGTCCTCTTGTGCTAATGTTACTGGCACCATATTGCTGGCATCATTGCTGGTGTTTCATTTTCTTAAGACTTGATCTTCTTGAGTTATAAACAGACATCATTGCAGCAGCGTTAAGTAACTTTCATTTTTATTAAGGGAGCTATTAATGGAATTTGTCCTTTAAAAGCTATATCTGAACAACGGACTAGGGATACAGAATCATAGAAACTAGAACAGTGAATGGTTCAAAGGGTAGAATGATGACATGGTTCAGGTTGGGATAGGTTTGGAGAAAGTTTTGCTGGTGTTGGGCCAGTTTCAGGGTTAAAACTCAATGTGGTACAAGTTGGATCAGGTTCAGACAGAATTTTGTTAACTTTTTACTTGTTAACAATTTTTGATTCAGAACTTAACTATCTAATTTGTGTCAGGTAAGATTTGGAGGAAATTTTATTGGGGGGCCAGGTTTGGTTTGGGATCCCACTCAAAACTTGATGTGGTTTGCGTCAAATCAGATTTGAAGAAATCTTTGTTGGGGTCAGGATCATTTGAACTGAAACCTTGATGTGGTTTAGGTTGCCCAGCTATCTGAAAAGTTTTGTTGGGGTCAGGTTTCAACTCAAAACTTGTTGATATAGTTCAGGACGGATAATGTGTCTGTAAAAGGTTTGTCGTGGTTGGGTCAAATTAGGACCCAGAACTCGGTGGTTCAAGTCGGGTCAGGTTTGGAGAAAATTTGATCAGGGTCAGATCAAGTTTGTATGGTTCATACAGAAGTTTGGGCCAGTTAGTACTCAAAACTGGACGGTTTAGTTTGGGTCAGCTCACGTTTTCAGAATATTTTGTCAGAGACGGGTCAGGTTCACACTTAAAACCTAACGATGTGGTCTTGGTTGGGGCAGGCAACTAAAAATTTTTTGTGGGCTGGTTCAGACTCAAAACTTGATCATGTGTTATAGGTTGGGTCACATTTGGATAGAATTGGATAGAAACCAGTTTCTGATTTAAAACCTGGTGATCTGGTTCTGGTTGGATCACAATCGTAGCAAATTTTGTCTGGGTTCTGTTGGGTTTGTGCTCAAAACTTGATGAGGTTTGGGTCGGATCGTGTATTTGAGAAAGCTGTGCCCAGATCGGGTTGGGTTTGCTCTCAAAACTTAATGTGGTTCTGGTTGTGTCAGATATCTGAGAATGTGTCATGGTTGGGATGGTATACTTATTTATTCTGCTGTGTAAAAGTGTAGAGGTGCTTGTGTGTATATTTGCAGCATGTGTGTGTGTGTGTGTGTTGTGGCTCAGTGAGGTGTAATGCCCTCTTACCTCAGCGCAGAGGAATGCGGGTGACGAATGGAGCGGTGTGAAGTGAGAGAGTGTGAAGAGAGAGCCAGCGTTTCACAGTGAGTCTATTCATTCACACTGACTGCCCTGCTCCGGCCTGCTATACACACACAAAGACTCTGAAAGAGAGAGATACACACAGGGCTTTAAAGAGCACTTCAACTTAAAAGACGCTTGCTCTGTCTGTTATTACCATGTTATAAGACACAGTATAAGTGACTTGCACTGTATGGTGCTGTAGGAAGCCTTGGTAATAAAGGTGTAATAAATGTAAACCTAAAGCACGAACATGTAGATACTTAAAAATTTGCACTGCTACATGGCAGCTCTCTTACTTCACTCAGCAGATCACTTTAGTAGCATTTAAAGACAGAAATGATAGTTATAGTAATTTTTTATTGACATTTAGTTTAACTCAGTTTTTCAAGTTATTTATAAATATCTAACAAACCACACTTGATTTAGTTCATCATGCCCACAGAAGCATCTGAATGGAGGAATCAGGTGGATCTGATTAGAGCTGCAGTAAAACTTTGCAGCAGAATCACCAGGAGCAGAACATTTTGAGAATGAGTTAGTTGGACACTGTTGCTGCACTTTTGGCCGACCTCTTATGTTCTACACTAATAAATATACCATTCATTAAATATTGACTAATAAAATCATGTTTACTTCTGTAAAGTTAGTTTTGCTTCCTGACTTTTGGCCAGTAGTGTCCATCTCTGTATAGCTCATGCTTTCAATTTAATATCCCGCCGCCTCCTTGTGGTCAGCCCCACCCTCTTCGCCCACCAGTGCAAAAGTCTCAAGCAATCTCTAACTGCTTTCAGTAATATTAAGCCAGTTTTAAGAGGAGTGTCCAGATATGAGATGACGAACAGAGCCGATAATAGTTTCTTAATAATTAACTAAACTGAATGAAATCAAGAATGCAAGAATTATGTTAAAGGAAAAAAAACACAACAACAGCAAAAAGAATGAGTGGAAGTGCCTTTTTCCATGCAAAAGGAAGTTCAGGCTAGTGGACAGGTTACTTTCCATTTTGAAAAAGTGAAAGTAACATAGAGACTTTCATCACTTCATTCAGGAAACTTGAACAGTTTGGTAGCACAAGCCACGACATAGAGCACCTATGGGCCGTAAAGCACCCTCTAGTGGTCTGGGGGCCTGTACTCAGTGGGAGGCAGTAGTTCATTCCGGGCCAGTAACGTCATTTTGTAACAAAAAACCAAAGCAGAAAAAAGACAAATTTAATAATAATAATAAATTCATTCATTTCAAATCAAACATTTTCAAATTATAACTGATGTAAATACCAATAGAGATGTAGGCGAATTAAACACCGAAACTGATGATCTGATCTTTTTCATTGCCTGATTTTCAGGTTTTCAGTGTCATAAAATTGTATTTAAAATGTTGATTATAGTTTTATTATGGGCCGCTATTATTTGCAGTTACAAACAGATGGACCTTGGGGTGGAAAAGCTTGAGATCCCCTGATATAGAGCATCAGTCCTTTTGATGTTTGTCCCAAAGTTCTAGTTGCTGGGACACAGCCAGTCAGGTTTTTGCAGTGCCAAAGACAGAGACAAAGGCAGAGACCACAAATGATGGTTGAATGAGTTTATGAAGTTCAGAAAAAGTGTAACTTGAAAGGGTGAATAAAATAATGTTGCGTAATCACGGTCCGAAAAATCACATTTGGTTAGCAAGATATCGCCAGGTACACACATCTGAATTAATTTATTAACATCCCAAAAAAAGGGTGAGTAAAGGCCCTCTTGGAGTGCTGTAGTGTGAGGAGTCTGGCAGTATCCTTGGCTCTCCTAACGCTCTCAGCTGCCCAGTCGTTTCCCCCCTTTAGCTGGGCCCTCGCCTCAGTATCGGGTGGCCCGGTTCAGCGTGTCCTCAAACAACCCGAGCGGTGCACAGGAAAGGGGCCCTGATGTGGGGGGAGGACCACCTCCGTCCCAGCCTGCAGTCCGCAGCCCGCACTCCTCAGCACTCCAGAAGCTGCTACAGCGGCGGATATGGGCTGGAAATGCAAGGGTCTATTAGGGCAGTTAGACAGATGTAATGTTTTATGGTGTCATAAAATTAGGCATGATTTATGAGTTATGGGATACAGTAAAGCAGCTTTCAAGAAGCTGGCAGTGTCACACAGATGGATTCGTGCACACATATTGGCCAGACGTGCATAGTTGTACATAGAATGAGACAGTAGCCAGACATGTCAACATATGTGCACATGCACACATACATACACATGTTCGGCTTTATATCTTATATGTAAATGATATCTATGACAGTATATATATGTGTGTGTGTGTGTGTGTGTGTGTGTGTATATATATATATATATATATATATATATATATATATATATATATATGTTATCATTTAGAAAGAAACAAACAAAAACGTTTTCAAATGTGAGTCAATGGAACCAGGCTTTTTTCCTAGCAATTTTGAGCTGTTTCTTTTGGTTCATTCATCATAACATTTAAATGTAAAGGGCAACAGGTGTTTTCAAATTATGGCAAAAACTGAGGAATGGAGATACACAACAAAAATGGAGATACAAACGCATTAAGAAGCTTTACAAAAACCCAAATCAAAAGAAGGAAAATGTCCTCAAAACATAGAGTGGATGGTTCTTCAAGGCAATTAATTCCATTATTTTTTAGCTCTATTTTCTGCTTTGCTGTTGTGTTTCTTTTTAGCCTTACTTGTTTTTCTGTATTTTTCATATGAACAGAGATTATAATTTGCCTGTCTGATGTCTCTGATAGAAAACATGAAGTAGTTCCAAATTGCCAGTGTTTTCACCAGTGCTTTCATCTGCTGACCTGCTCCTGGTAAAACGTTTTCCAACGTCTTTCTCTTTTGGCTGAATTTTCATCTGAAAATGTTCGGTAACGGAAGTTTTGAAGTTTCTTCCTAAATACAATATAGGCCAGCTTCATTTTTTTCCATGATTGTTATTGGAAGTATCAATGCTGTAATCTTATCAATACCACTTTTGTTAAGGAAGTAAAAGGTTCAAAACTCATGACAGTCCTGCCCTCCTACCACACAAAACAGCAAAATTTCATATAAGCCTCCACATCACGACAGCGTGCACACAGCCAGGTAGCCAGAGTGTCTTACACTCTGATTAGAACTTACTAGAAAAGTCCATCCTCCTGTCCTTTTGGATGAAGGGGTTGATGGCTGGGTCATGTAACTGATCCTTTGCTTTTAAATTCATCAACAATTGCTTCTCAAGCATTGTGATGACAATAGGCTGACCTGAATAAACTCCCTAAATTGCGAAATCCATCTTTGGCCCAAAACCTCCTCTCTGCGCAAAATAGCAAGCAGTCCAAGCAGCAGAGCTTCTGCTCCTTGGTTGATCTTGTCATCCAGGGGGATCGTAATCGTGGTGTTAAAATGCCCCTCAAAAGCCAAATTAAGCTCTGGTGTAGGTCATCCTTTGCTGATTGACTTCAACTTTTTATTAAAAGTTAATCTTAAAAGTTTATTATTTTAATGTAGATAATAAATTTGCATTGTCCTACTCACTAATGGTAACGTTACTCTCGGCTTCCATCATGAACCAACGAGCCAGCTAGCTTGTCACAGCTTCATGTCCCCACAGTAGGCGGAACTTGTGATAAAGTTAGCGTTAACAAAGCTCAAGCATTTAGAGGGAAGATATGATTGGTCAGTTTTACTGTTATTTGAAATTGGTTTCATTAAATTACTATTTCTTGGCCCCCTGTAAGTTTATAGCTGGACTAATCAGCATCATTCTTTCCAGCAACAGCAGAGGTAGCAAAACTCTGATAGGGAGACAAAGGGGCTTCTTTATTTTAACCTGTTGCCTTCTTGTACAAATTGAACAGGAAGGTTTGAGGGATTTATTTGCTTAGATTGGTAGTTGTTGATTGCCAAAATATGAGCAGATAAAATTACAACTGCTCAATTTTAAAATATTATTTTTAGTTTTTTATTTAACTTTAGTAACCAAAAGGAAATGATGTGGGGAAAAAATATTTAGCGTTTGTTAAAAAAATAAATAAATATTCAAAACTACTGGACAAAATCTGGAACATTTTGTTGGTTGTTCCTGAAAACAGTTAGCATTGTTTTCTTGTTTTTTTCCTTCAAAATATGAACATTTAAGTCTTATAAATGTATGAAAACAAGTACAAATGCACACACACATACACACACACACACAGACACACACACACACACAGACACACACACACACACACACACACACACACACACACACTGTCGGCCTGTGCATGCATGGCCTGCTGTTCCTTTGTTCTGTGGGCAAATATCCTCACTGTGCACATGGCTTCTTATGGAAGTGAACATATGATTGTGATTTTCTGGCTGCTGCAGTAAACGCAACACACACACACACACACACACACACACACACACACACACACACACACACACACACACACAAACATCCCAGCCCTGCATCCTGACACACAGCTACACACAGAGCGCTCTGTGGAATGCCAAGCAGACAGCCAGCAGTAACACAATACCAGACTGTGTGTGTGTGTGAGGGAGCGAGAGTGTACGAAACAGAGAAAGGAAAAGAGCCCGAAAGGGCGAAAGACAGACATGGGGAAAAAGCAAAAAAGAGTGGAGAATGAATAAGGGAAAATTGTTTGAAGAAGAGTGAAGGGCAGAAAGGAGCCCTTAGAAGCCCACAGTTATTACTACCATTCTTCTTTACCTTTGATTTACATTATATCTTACATTATTATGTACATTATTTGTACGTATTTACATCATTACATAATTAATAACTACATTCTGTATTGAAAGGTTTGAGTCTGCACTTCTGATTTGTTTCCGTGTAAATGACTCAAACATAAAGTTGGCTGCGTAACGCCTACAGAGACATCAGTAACCTCAAATGCAAATGTTCTCTTTGTGAACATAGATGTGCTGCTGAATGAAAGTTCAGAGCCTGCACTTTTGGCAGAGCTTCTCTACTAGTTTTCAGTGAGGTGCAGATTAAAAGTAATGGAATGATACATATGAAGAGGGTTTCATGTACCCGCTATTGAGGACTTAAAGCCATAAAATGATAGTTTGGGGGGGGGGGAAATGATTCACACAATTTTCTCCATTGCTCCAAATGCAGTTAATCAGCCAAGACAGGGGTGTCAAACTCAACCACCAAAAGGACCATAAAAAAAATCTCAAAAAATCTGTGGGCCGGAGAAAAATGTATTTATTATTTATTTATTTTTTAGTTTTAGTTTAATATTGTGCTCTAACATGAATTGGTCATTGTTTATTCAAAATATGCAGAAAAGCTCAGCAGTAAAATACAGGCACATATAATAGATCTTGAACTATTACATAAATACTTGAAATATTCCAAATTTAAATGTCCTTTTAAACCTACTTATTTGCTTGAACTAGACACCTGCCGTCCTTTCTTTGGTGTAAGTTCATTCATTTTTGGGTTTCTGAGCTGCTGAGATGGCATTAGGTGTTCATGTTGGTTGAACTGCAGCTGAAATGGTTGGTGATATGACAGGTGTGGAACTGTGTAGAATTGTTTAGAACCAAGGTATAACCACTGTCTCATAGATAGATGTTGGGGTAGGAGATTCAGAATGCACAGTAAGTTGCAGTGCATGCTGGGGACTGTAGTTCAGCTCATTGTGAATCGAGCTAATACTAATAGAAAACTAAAATACTTTTGCAGGCTGGAAGAATTGTGTCATGGGCCTGATCCGGCCTTGTGTTTGACACATGGGAGCTAAGACATGTTTGGTTTGCTTCTGTAATTTAGTTACTAACAAATAATGGTAGCTTGTAGCCCTACCAGTTAGCACTGTGCAAACTGCGTGCCTAAATCATTATACTTTTGCATTATACTTAACATTAAAACATGTTAAGTTGTTAATCTCCAATATATGTGCATGTGTGGTTTCTGTGTCAACACTGTATGATATGCATTCTTTGCTGTTACCAAAGTACAGAAAGGCTTCAGCATGGCTGCTACTGCTGTCTTTGCGGTGTCCATTTTTATAGATGACAGTGTCAGACAGTGTCAGAAACCACATAAGCAGCCACTCTGAGGTTACTCATCAGTTTGGCATAGTTTGATGCAAGTATGAGATTAAAGCATGTGGCTTGCATGGCAGAAATTGGAAAACTGTATAAATGATATTTTTGGCTGAACCATAGAAGAAGCAAGGCAAGGAAGAGCAAGGAGGAGAGACATGAGGCGAGAGTCACAGAGAGGAAAAGCCAGAAATTGTGATGGAAGAGGGGGGCTAGTCTAGTCTAGAATGACCTGGGGTCATACGTCCACTCTCATCAGCATCAAGCAGGACAGGCCATCATGTGACAGCCAAACTGCCTCTTGATTCGTCTTTTGATGGCCCCTACCGGACCATCTGACAGATGCTCGGTATTGTTTTATAGTCTGTATAGTGTCAATTCCTTCATTCACATTTATTTTTAAAAATTATTTTGACTCTTGTACCAATTTCAGATTTCATTGATGCACTGGATAATTTCCTAAGGAATCTTAAGCGGTCAGAGATTTACCCACCATCTGGTCTGGTGGTCAAGAGACGCTAAAAAAAAAAAATCCAGAGTGACTCAGCACACGTAAAAACTGCCTCACAGCTTCCAGGGAGCGCAATCTGCGGTCTGTAAATCAAAGTTGTTTAGGAAAGGCTTTTTCTCCGTGAAGTGTGTGTGTGTGTGTGTGTTTGTGTGTGTTTGTATATGTGGGGCACATTATGAAAAGGAAATACTTAGATCTTTGTGTGTGCGTGTGTATGTGAGCTTGTTTTTGTATATTTACAGGACAAAGAAGTGCCAACTTCATAAGGAAAGCTGAGTGAAGCTACAGTAATAAATGGCAGAACCATTGCTTTTTGGTGAATGAGATTAAGATCAAGATTAGGTTTAGATGGAAGGTTAGACGTTGAAATTCTTATAGCACATAGATATGCACATATCATTGCTTTCTTTGCTTTCAAAGTAAGTTAATGGAAAGAGTTTTCATTCTAAGTCATTTTGGAGCATTTCTATTGGTCCAGTCATCATGAAATTTTCACACAATGTAAAGGACAGCTGCTGAGTTCAAAAAGTAAAAATGTATATATAGTAATATGCAGATGTTTGAGCAACACTGGTTAAATGACATATTTTGTTGATTTTCTAAGTGAGAATAGGTAACACGTCCTCTGCAGGGAACAAACTCAGATATGACAAATTTTCTGCTAGTCAACTAAACATTTTTTCCCCGTTTTGTATTCTAATGTTTTATACTAATGTTGTTTTCTATCCGGTGATGACCAGAGGAGGATGAGTTTCCCTTTTTAGTCTTGGTTCCTCTTAAGGTTTCTTCCTCTTGCTCCTTCTGAGTTTTTCTTTGCCACTGTCACCATTGGCTTGGTCATGGGGGCTCAGACATGGATTTTTCTGTAAAGATGTTTTGTGACAACACTTGCTGTAAAAAGTGCTGTATAAATAAATTTTGACTTGACTTATCTTACAGATAAAGTAAATTCATTGATTATATCTTAGCATTGGTGCATGTCAAGATCTGGGATATACTAGACGGTAAGTTGGTTCTTGTAACCAGCATGTTGGATGCAGGATAAATGGGCAGGAGTGAAGATCTAAGCAACTATGATAATGGCCAGACGTTTGAGTCAGAGCATTTCAGAATCCCTGTCAGCAGTGATGAGTACCTACCTACAGTGATCTGAGGAGAGACAAACTTGAGCAATCAAGGCTCACTGATGCACAAAAACTGTCCTTTCTGGTCCAAACCGACAGAAGGGCTACTGTGGTATGAGGCACAGAAACTTTTAATGATGGTTTTGGCAGAATTTCATCACAACACACAGTACATCACACCCTACTGCATATGAGGCTGTGCATTTGCAGGCCTGTCTGAATGCCTGTGCTAACCCTTATCGAAAGTGTCTACAGTGGGCACACGGTGTCAGAACTGGGTCTGGTCCAATTAGTCTCCTTTTCTTTGACATTGTGTGGACCATCAGGTACATGTACACTGTTTGTCTGGGGAAGTGATGGCACTAGGATGTACTGTAGGAAGAAGAACAGCCAGTGGAGGGAGTATGTTGCTTTTGGCAATGTCTAGCTGGGAAACATTGATGCGGCCGTACATTTGACCTGTACTTGGTCCATAAACGTTGTTACGGACCAGGTACACATCTTCAAGGCAGTGGTAATCTCAAGTGTTGTTCACTGTGGCCTCTAAAGTCTCCAGATCTAAGTCCGATGGAGCATCTGAGTGATGTGCAAGCAGTCTGAGCTATGGCATCTCCACCTTGCAATTTAGAGGACTTAAAATACATACTGCTAACATCTTATAGTAATATAGCCACACTAATAATAGTGTAATAATAATATGTCCTACAGTGCTAGAAACCATATGAGAATTCTACAATATGGTATGTTTATATATATGTATATATATATTTATGTGCATACATGCATGCATGACCTCACGTCCTGGCATTGTACGAAAATGACTGTGTGTCTGTGAGGCAACTGGTGTTCAGTATTCAGTCCACGCTGCAGACAGTCTCAGCTGTATAATGGCAAGTTGACTGTTGGGGGTAGACGAAGGGGGAATGAAGGAGGGATTGTGGTGGTGTGTGTGGTGGGGTGTGTGTGTGGGGGGGGGTAACGGACGTGGCGGCGCTCCAGAATCAATTGGCGGTGTAATGAGATGGCACAGTGCCAGGTAACCATGGAGCTGCCCCGGCCTGCTCTCCTCCAGAGAGGCTGAAAATTAGAGTTGGGTTGGGGGGTGAGGGGGGGGGGGGGTGTTTGTAAGTGAAGGAACAGCAGAGGGAGAGAGTGAGGCTGAGATGGACAGAGAGAGGGAATGAGGGAGGTGCAGAAAGATGGGAGCACAAAAAAGGAGAGAAAGTTTTTCGGGGGTTGAACTGGGAGCAGAGAGAAAACGAGGGAGGGGAATGATGAAAAAGAACAGGGAGAGAGAGAGAGAGAGAGGGTGCAGAACAGAGGAGAGGAAGTTTTTTTCAGGGTTGGACTGGAAGCAAAGGTAGAGAGAGAGAGACAGAGAGAGAGCCTCTCATAGAAGCACTTCAGACTATCAGCATTCCCTCTCAGCGTTCTCCATTTCTCTCTCTCTCTCTCTCTCTCTCTCTCTCTCTCTCTCTCTCTCTCTCTCTCTCTCTCTCTCTCTCTCTCTCTCTCAAATGGACTGGAGTTCACAGTTTGTAGAGAGAAAAGGGAATGGAGGCTTAGCTGGAGGGCAAATGAGGTCCTATATTGTTATTATAATGTCCTAAGACATCTTTTTACTGGGAACCTGGCAGGAGATGAATCAAAAGATTGTGGCCTTTAGAGTCCCCTCAGCCCCTCCCTCTCCCTCACTCTCTTTCTTTCTCTTTCTTTCTCTGTCTCTCTCTACTTTGACTCTAAATATAATATACAGAACCAATCAGTCACATCAGCAGGCCGCCCATATCTGAAATACGTTAAAACTCTAGTCTGGTTTAAGTCTCATCCGTCGCCACCCACGTTCTGAAGTGTGTCCCAGCGCACACACCCCAGTGTTTATGATCCACGCTCTTGTCTAGAGGGGATTTAGCCATTAATGGCATTCTCTGAAATGCATTTTTTAATTTTTGGAAAATATGATGGACAAAAACATTATTTTTTCATCATCATTATCATTATGTAACATTATTTTTTATTGTATGTTATCATATGAAAGCTCTATATATTTATATTGATTTATTTTACTATATAATTATGCAGTAGGACAGCTGCATTTTAAAATATAAATAACATTTTATATGATTCTGCTTTTGTGTACAGTTCTGCCCCAGTTTGGCCCCATATGCCCCCTACAAGGCAGTTTGGTAGTATAAATCAAATTCAATTAAAAATATAAACAGAGGTTTAAGTAAACAGCCAAAGAAGGTTTATTACTACATTATCAAGTCATTCTGAGAACATAAAGTTGAAATGAAAGTTCAAACGAAAAATCACTTTCTCCACAAATATCCACGTGCAAAATTATTCAACCCCAAGTCAGTACTTTGTGGGATATCCTTTAATCTTTATAATCTGCAGTTACTATTTCCAGTAGGTGCTCACAAGCGTCTGAAATCTCTCTATTGGAATCTTTGCCCATTGCTCATATTCAGAAGCTTCCAGCTCATCAATGTTCCTTGATTTGTGTGCCGCCATAGCTTTCTTTAAATCCCACCAAAGATTTTAGCAGGATTAAACAGGGGACTAAGATGGCCAATCAAGGACATTCTAGGATGATCCCTGAACCAGGCTTTGGTTGACTTACATGTATGCTTGGTTTTTTGCCTTGCTGAAAAGCCCAGTGATCACCAAGCTTCAATTTTCACACTGAAGTCATCACATTCTTCTCAGAAATGGCCTGGCCTTTTAAAGAATTCATGATGCCAGTCACACGATCAAGACTGCCACTTCCTCCAACAGCAACACACCCCCACAACAGGACTGACCTACCTCTATGCTTGACCAAAGAGATGTTCCTTTTTTAGGCCAGACATACCACTGATACATGGGTCAAAACAGTTCTAATTTAGCATCATCACTCCATGAAGCTGTCTCCCAGAATGTCCCACAGGCCTGTCCAAATTCCTTCATGCATATCCCAAACTTTTGTCGTGTATGTGAGTTTTGATCATAAGTGGTGTGTGACAAGGTGTCGGGAGTATGACATCCTTGCTTTTGCAGTGTTCACTATACCTTTTTTTCATGCCTTCATCAGGTCATACTGCAACAGCTGTTCTGTTCAAATGTCTGATTCCTCTTTTTGAAATTGTACTATTATTTCTACATTCAAGTAGACGTGCTGCTGTATCAAAAGTTTTAAACGTACGTATGACACTTCCAGCTGTGTCTCTTGGAACTTTAAATGTCTGGCATATCTGCTTTTAGCCATTACCTTTTTGGCCCAATGAAAACATTTCTTCTCTTAGCTTTTCTGAGAGCTTTATTTTTTTTTTTTGCTATATTTGCTGCTGAACTTGAACACATGCATGGGTAGGTTTTATACGTGTGTCACAGCTGAAACTAATTAAGTATTATTACAAAGTTTCCAAAGGCTTAATTGTTTTGTAGCACAATTTTCTAGCCTTACAAAGTAGCAGTGAATTAAAAACCAGCATTATTAAACAGGAGTTGAATAATTATGACATTGCTGTTTTAAGAGAGTATACTTCTACTCAGAAATATAACATCATAAATGTTTAATTTCAAATTGAATAGGTCACTCAACTTATAAACATAAAAAAAATTCTGGGTCTTCAGAAAAGCTTGAATTTACTAGGTCCACTCAGGTGCACTTTGCAGCTCTGCATTTATAGGCTTTAGTCCATCTGTTTCTCTGCAAACATCAGTGTAATAAACAATTAATGCCACAATGATTTTTGTAGTCACTGTTAACTTATTTTTTTAACGTAAGTTTGGACTTTTAAGCACCAGCCTGAAATGTCTTTACTGCTGTAGCCCTCTTGCTGAAGTTATTTTCTGCTGCTGCCATGGTGAGTTTGTTCATCACTGAAGGACACTGAGCTTTAAGTAAGCAAAACACACTGATTTTGGTGGCAGTGTTAGTAACATTAGCGCCTGAGGGCGTCTGATCAAAATTATGCGGTTTTCTAGGTTGATGTGAAGCCTGCGTTCACATGATGCAAATGATATTATAGAATCATTAAAAAATTATAAACACATTCTTATAGTTATAACAAATGTACAGTTTATATCATGAAAATAATGTCTTTTGTGAAAATATGAGCAAATAAGATATATGATGAATCATTATCAACAGAATACTGAGATGTGTGTGAAATGTGGACTCGTCAGACCACAGAACACTTTCCTTTGCATCAGTTCATCTCAGATGAGCTCGGGCCCAGAGAAGCCGGCGGCGTTTCTGGGTGTTGTTGATATATGGCTTTCGCTTTGCATGGCAGAGTTTTAACTTGCACTTGTAGATGGAGCGACGAACTGTGTTTACTGACAGTGGTTTTCTGAAGTGTTCCTGAGCCCATGTGGTAATATCCGTTACAGAATGATGTCAGTTTTTAATGCAGTGCCGCCTGAGGGATCGAAGGTCACAGGCATTCAATGATGGTTTTCTGACTTGCCGCTTACTTTCAGAGATTTCTCCAGATTCTCTGAATCTTTTGATGATATTATGGACTGTAGATGATGAAATCCCTAAATTCCTTGCAGTTGCATGTTGAGAAACGTTGTTCTTAAACTGTTGGACTATTTGCTCACGCAGTTCTTCACAAAGTGGTGAACCTCGCCCCATCCTTGCTTGTGAACGACTGAGCCTTTCAGGGATGCTCCCTTTATACCCAATCATGACACTCACGTTTCCAATTAACCTGTTCACCTGTGGAATGTTCCAAACAGGTGTTTTTTGATCATTCCTCAACATTCCCAGTCTTTTGTTGCCCCTGTCCCAACTTCTTTGGAACGTGTTGCAGGCATCAAATTCAAAATGAGTGAATATTTGCAAAAAACAAAGTTTATCTGTTTGAACATTAAATATCTTGTCTTTGTAGTGTATTCAATTGAATATAGTTTGAAGAGGATTTGCAAATCATTGTATTCTGTTTTTATTTATGTTTTACACAATGTCACAACTTCATTGGAATTGGGGTTGTATATATATATATATATATATATATATATATATATATATATATATAAGCTAATGTGTCCTCATCTGCACCCACATACTGGGCGCAACTTTACTTTAATATGACTATTTTTTGATTAATGATTATTTTTATTGCAATTATTTATTAAGTTTAACATATTGGGGAAAAAATAAAATGTATAAAGAAATACAAATTTTAAAGAAAAACATTTTTCCCAATAAGCTAAATGTATTATGCAGTTATTGTGCATTAAAATGTTTACAAGTGTGTTCTCCATCAAGGATGAGTACTAATTTTCACAGTATTAACACACTCAAACATACACTACATGGCCTAAAGTATGTGGGCACCTGACCATCATGCCTATATGAGCTTGTTTGACATCCAAAATCATGGATATTAATATGAAGTTGTCCCGAACTTTGTAACTATAACAGCCTCCATTTTTCTGGGAAATTTGTTGCCATTCAGTCAAAGGAGTGTTTGTGAGGTCAGGCACTGATGTTGAATGAGAAGGCCTTTAAACTCAGTCGATGTTCAAATAATTCCAAAGTTTTTCAGTGGGTTGTGGTCAGGGTTCTGTGCAGGCTGCTACAGCTCCTCCAACTTATTAAGCCTTCCCGAAGCTTTATGGACCTTGTGCACAGGGTCATAGTCATTCTGAAACAGGACAATGCCTTCCTCAAACTGTTGGTACAAAGTAGTTGGAACTATTGAAAGCATATCATTGTCTAAAATGTCTTTGTATGCTGTAGCATTAACATAACCCTTATAGGAATTAAAGGGCCAAGCCTAAACCCTGAAAAACAGCTCCAGACCATTATTCCTTCTCCACCAAACTTTACTGTTGGCACTGTTCATTCTAGTAGGTAGTGCCCTGGCATCCGGCACACACAGATTTGAGATTCATCCATCAGACTGCTTGATATTAATGCGTGATTCATCACTTCCCGTTTCTACTTCTCCACAATCCTGTGCCGGTGTGGTTTACACCACTCCACTCTGATGTTTCATAGTGCATAGAGATGTTAGGCATGTGTACAGCTGCTTGACCCTGAAAACCCATCTCATTAAGCTCCTGATGCACAGTTCTTGTGCTGACATTGCTTTCAGAGGCAGGAGCTCTTTAGTGAGTGATTCAACAGAGAATAGGTGGTTTTTACATGTTACACATTCAGAAGCCTTGTGAATTTGCAAGGTCTGTTGCTTTGTGAATGAACTGTTGTTCCTTCCATTTTAGAATAAAAGCACCTACAGTTGACCGAGGCAGATGTAGCAGGTTAGACATTCTGCAGGCTGACTTGTGGAAAAGATGGCATCCTGTGACAGTGCTATGACATTTAAAGTCGTAGAGGTCTTCAACACTACCTGTTCTATTGTTAGCATTGTTTTTTGCATGGTTGTGTGCTTGATATTATACACTTTTTAGCAGTACAAGTGACCGAAACACCTAAACTCAGCAATTAGGAAGAGTGTCCACATACTTTTGGCCAAATAGTGTATATATTTTTATCGCAATCAAACTTTGTCTGTTAAAAATGGGAATTTTACAAGGGAGGGAAAACCTCCTTTAATTTGGATGGAAGCTAATGGAACAAGATTTTTTTTTCTTTCATTTATAGAGAAAATTTAACACAAAGTAAAGAAAAACAGCGAAATGAAAACAGGAAAAATCTGAACAAATTTTTTGTTCTGAAAGTGATAATATATGCTTATAACTATATAAAAGGTGTTTTTAGATGTTTTTGTCATTACATTTTCAGGAATTCAGGTATTTATATTGATGTACAGTATAACCCAAAGTCTGTGGCTGAGGTAAAAGAGAGAGAGAGAGAGAGAGAGAGAGAGAGAGAGCCTCTGTCCCACCCACAGTGATGTTATTACAGGGCTCACTTCAACCAACCATCTTACAGTCTCAGTACCAGCTTACTAACTGCTCCGAATTCGTCTTTCAGCACTAATAATTCGTCACTCCCTCAGACGTCTGTCATTTCCTTTCCTTTGTCATCCCTTTCCCCTCTTTACCATTCCCTCACTCCGCTGGTGCTGTGTGGATTTACTGGCTGGATGAAAGGCATCAGTCAGTTTGATTTCACTGTAGCCTCCTGCACTTCTTCATCAGCCTCTCTCTCTCTCTCTCTCTCTCTCTCTCTCTCTCTCTCTTTCTCTTACTCTTTCTCTGTCTCCCCCCCCCCTCGCTTTCCCTCTCTTCAGAGCTGAGATGTGTTAATACTGTTAGCTTGGCAGTCTTCCTCCACTGATTAGCGTGTGTGTGTGACGGTTGCTGGAGATGAATTGAAATTAAAGCGTGATTAATATCGTAATTAGGTACCCCCCACCCTCTTTCAATACTCAGCCCCTTCTCAGCAAGCTCCTCTCTCTCTCTCTCTCTCTCTCTCTCTCTCACTCCCTCTGTCAGTCTCTCTCTTTCTTTCTGTCTCTTTTCTTTGTGTTTTTGGCTGACTGCCTGCGTTTCCACACTACTCCTACTCTTGTCTAGAGGGGATTTAGCCATTTATGCTGTTCGCTGAAATATCTGTTTGTGTTTATGTATTATGAGGATTGTCTGTAGAGGAGCCCATTTTTCTACAAAATATGTAGTAATATTTAATTTATAATTTAACAATTATATATTTTCATAATAAATATATTGATGTGTGTGTTTGTCTGATACAGTAATATGTAATAAATAATAGTTATATGTTTATACTGTATGTGAATATGTACAGTCAAATGCAAAAGCTTGAACATCCCTGGTCAAATGATGTGTGTGTGTGTATATATATATATATATATATATATATATATATATATACATACATACAGACTATATAAAATACATGCACACTCTTGTTTATACAAATAGGGGTGTGTGTGTGTGTGTGTGTTTTATATAGTCTAAGTGCAGCTGTATGATCACAGTGGATATAGCTAGATTGAAGGCAGGCATGATACCATTTGAGAGGCCCACAAAATTCAGCTAATGTAATCTTATCAATATTTTAGATTTTACTTTGTTGTTTTGGTTAAACAGTGCTTTTTTGACTAATATGTCAGTTCTGAAATGTGACATGTGAAATATGACTGTTTCTCTATGTTCAGTGTTTCTTAAACACACACAAACAGCATGTTACTGGGCATTTTGTGAATGTCGTCAGTACTTCAAGAGCACAGCCCAGCTGCATGTTTGATTGTAAAAAAGAGCACAATTGCCCTGTTAAGTTGGATTTAGTGCAGCATGATAAGCAGAACTAAAATATACCATTAGAATCGTTTGTTTTTTTTTATGGTCCACAGAGGCTGTTAGCTGTTCCTATAATTTTCTGGCTTGTTATCTTGAGATAACGAGTTAATTATCTTGTGAGAACTTGTGAGATCACAAGATAATTAACTCATTATTTCAAGATAACAACTTTTGTTTCTCGAAATAGCAAGATAACTAACTCGTTATTTAAACACAACTATCCTGAGAAAACAAGATAACGCGTTATCTCAAGATAACAACTTTTGTTATCTCGAGATTACAAGATAGCTAGCTTGTTATTTCCAGATAATAACTCTGTTATCTTGAGATATCAAGATAATTAACTGTTTATCTCAAGATAACAGTCTAGAACAATGTAACTACCTTATGTACTTGAGTTTTTTATATTATTGTTTAAAATGTGACTCAGTTGGTACTTTTTTTCACCTGTTCCAACAGATCAGATGTCACAAAGATTAAATATTGTGACATATTATGTATGGTGAACATTACTTGAAGTATTGGAAAATATTTATTTATTTATTTGATATGTATTATATTTTTGTCATATTGCCCAATGCTAGTCTTATGTAATATAAATACTGTAGTATAGTGTCTAATAATAATCAGTTACCTTCATAGAAACGTTTTTGTGTGTGTGTGTGTGTGTGTGTGTGTGTGTGTGTGTGTGTGTGTGTGTGTGAGTGTGTGTGTGTGTGTTGAAACAATATGTGTGTGTGTTGATAAATAATATGATCAAATGCACTGAAATTCAGTGCTGGAGAAAGTGGCATGACACGCCAGCACACGCTCCATTTTATGATTTATCATTCCTCAAGTCCAGCTGGCACTCTTGCTTGAAAAGGGCTGTATGTGAAAAGTGTCCTTCTGTTTTCCTTTTCATCTATATAATCTTTTATGGCCAAGAAGGCATGTCAAGAGGTGTTAACAGCTCTTTGCTGGCAAATCATCTGGCTGTAATGAAAGCACAAGGTGAGGAGTGTAGTACAATACAAACAAATTCATACTGAATCTACAATAGCATTCATATCATTCAGGAATCTTTAGATTCTTCAGAAAGATGCAGCCTGTGGAAAAGACCAGTGGCCTCTTAGTATCGTATCTTCACTTCAGGCCTTCAGTTCATGCTTGAAAAAATGTTCATTCTTTTCTCTTTGAATAATGTGTTGCTAAACCGTTTTTGGTCAGATATTTGCACGGCCACTCATGTTCATACTAGGGCCTGACCAGAAGCCGGCCGACATTTCATTGGAATGGTTCTACAGCTTTATCAGTGTTTTCACTCCAGTAATGCATCAGGAGTGCTTGTTTTATGTTGTAATAAAATTACTCACACACATACGACTTCACACACAAAAACAACTTTCTGTGACTAGAATCAAATGATGAATTGAGATTTCTGGGAAGCTCCATTTCCAGTGCTACAACATTTATATTACAGAGACACAGGCATACACATTCACTCACACTTGAGGGCGATTGAGAGTGTCTCATTGGCCTGACTGCATGTCTTTGGACTGTGGGAGGAAACCCACACAGCCCCCTCTCTCCACACAGAAAGGACCCTGGACGCCCAGCCTGGAATCGAACCCAGGCCCTACTTGCTGTGAAACGACAGCGCAGCTGAACCCTCAGTCAAATTGCAGTACTTGCTTCCTTTTAGTTTCTCAAAGTGATCTGCAGGTATATTTTTCCACACCTCAGGAACACCCAAACTTCAATCTTAGATGTTGGTTGCGTTTACTGCTTCTCACAATCGAGTAATCTCAGTTACAAATTGGGACCAGTGCATAAAACCTTCATGCACATCTCAGATTTCCAGTGTTGGAATTGCAGTGTTTCATCTTTTTCGTCCTTGTCTCAGTAACAGCTTCTTGGCAGCTACACATCCTTTCAGACTCATAGTTGATGCTGAGTTGTCTTCTCACAGTGGAAGGATGGACAGAACCACTTGTTTATTTCAGATCTGAAGCAAGAGTGGAGCTTGATTTTCTCCTCTGTGGTTTACCTGCTGTTAACGGTTTTGGTGGTCTACCAGGTCTTTCACAGTTGTTTCTGAGCAGTTACTTGAGTGAATGTTAGCGTCTCTGAAGGGGAACATAATACCCCTAATTTACTAGTAAAAGCAGCTTTGTTGGGAGATTACATATTGATAAATTGAATATTATCCAAAGTGTTGGTGGCTTTTGTGTAATTTTTGGTTGAATATATGTTCTTTGCTTTTTTCTAACTCTGAGAAATGAAGAATTTGTACAAAATTTTGTGGTCTTTGACTTTTGTGCAACAATGCAAGTAATATATTGGGCAATTATCATTCATGAACATTTATAGCTCCTTAAAATTGTTGTTGCATCGGTGCCAATTTTCTTATTAGGCAGACTCTAGTTCATAACAGTGTGGCCATTATCTATTGATCCTCCCCACTCACACTTGCAAGTAATATATATCTATGGTGTATGTTACTCAAACAGAGTGTTTGTCTTTGCAGGCCTAGAGTTGAGAACCAGGTTTAATTAGTGTGTTGTAGCTGCGGGTCACCGCTGACCTACTGCTGACCATTTTATAACCTCCTAGTCTAAGATCCACTTAGGGGTACACAGTCAGTGGCCCCAGGGGTGCCGTCACAAGGTATCAAGGGTTAGATTAATGAAGAACTGTAGCCGGGGTACCTCAGTCACACATGATGGCAGAAAGAAAGAAGGGTCGCAACAATAGAAGCTGCAAGAGCTTCCATCAGACGGCGTTCTCATAAATGCTTGAAGTGATAATGTGTGTCGTGGAAGAAGCTGCCTTGAGTAGAGCTCCAAACATATCTGCAGCTTGGCTGGGTTTGCACACCTGTTTTAATAAAATAAACATATGCTGTAAACTTGTGCACATCAGTGGAATTTTATGTCATCTTTTAATATGTTAAATTAAGCAAATCAGCTTTTTTCATGTAGACAATCCTAGGACATGTAGGAATGCATGTAATTTGACCAGGGGTCCCCAAACCTTTACTTATAACTACATTTAGTGAACAATTATCTATATAATATTTCTACCTAATCTAATGTTAGCTTTCTAATGTAAGCAAGCTAGAAGCTTTAGCTGGAGCATATTCTTAATTGTGTGTATTATATACTTGTCTCACCTACTGTCTACACTTCATTTCAGAATTAAGGGTCAGTGTCTCATTCATGGAATGAGCCTAGTCCTGGACTTGGGTTTAATCACAGTCTGGGAAATGTATTATGTGTGTACTACTATAGAATATATTGACATTTAAGTTTTGAAAATATTTCAAATATCATATTGAATAAATCTGTTTACCAAATCAGACCAAATCAGAATGTTTGTAAACATAAAGGTTGGCTATACTTCCGGGTGGATAACTCACATCCAACAGCTCAGTTTACTTCACAATTGACAGTAATTTCAAGCCTAACAGACGTAATATTGTCAATAAGAGTAAAATCTTGTACCCAAATATGCAAAGGATTTTACTTCTTTTTTTTCCTAGCTTTTAAAAACTGCTATCCCATTTTGGCAACACACACAGCAGAAGCAAACGAAAACCGAGCAAATTCTTTACTCTTCTAGATGAAGATGCCCAGCAGCTACATCACTAATAAGTGCACCAGAATGTAAACTAGGACTGCATGTTGATGCTATTTTTTGAGATATTGCTTTGTAGAGAGTTCAGCATGAAACACCGTAAGCTAATTGAGAAGCTGACATTCATGCTACTAGCCACAGAATGAGTGTTTTTACTTATCTTCATTCGTCACAGAGAAAAATAAAAGCCTTTTCTGATTCTACACAATTCTGTGGACATTTGTGTGAGTGCCTGCTCAGAATATTGCAGTAGTTACCCAGTAAACTAACTGGTAAGCACATTAGCCAGTTAGCCAAATTAGATGCTTTAGAGTGACATAAAATGACCACAGATACCAATAAATCATTAATCGTGGTTGTTATAATGGCCTTGTACAGATGGTCTTGTACAGGTGCAAATCACAGAACTACAAACATAAGTTAATTCATGTATGGGCCTTATAAAACCAAATACTTATTTATTATACCCTGCAATGGCAAATAAATTATATTAATTATATGAAAGAATAATCAAACAGGGCTTTGTTAAGAAGGTTAGAAAACTACTTGGTTTCCTTTTAATACAGAACATAGGTTTGGTTACTGTGTTTATTTAGAGATAGAGCGAGATGTGCTAATTAAGTAAGTTCAGCCAGACAACCAAAGTGAGTTTTGTGTAAACAAAGTGAGTTTAATGTGACGTGCGTCATTTGAGAGAATCTTACAGACGGAATTGTCCACAGTGGTGGTGACAAGAACCTGACTTCTGATATGTTTAATGTCTTTAAGAGCTAAATCACAAGAAGCTGTTAGTTGTGGGTGTCTTTGCCTGATGCCGGATGCCTTGTTTTTAGGTTTTGACTTACAACATTGAGCTGTTCATGACAGAAAGGTATATGCAGGCCGTGTGAGGCAAAATAGTACCTAAAGAAAACTTTTGTTCTGATTTATCACCATTTTACCATTAACATGTCCTCCGGGCCAAAGAGGAAAAGGACTGTCTGGATTGTTATCAGCGCAAAGTTCAAAAGCCAGCATCTCTGATGGTGTGGGGGTGTTTTAGTGCCCATGGCATGGGTAACTTGCACATCTGTGAAGGCACCATTAATGCTGAAAGGTACATACAGGGTTTGGAGCAACATATGCTGCCATCCAAGCAACGTCTTTTTCAGGGACGTCCTGCTTATTTCAGAAAGTCAACGCCAAGCCACATTCTGCACGTGTTACAACAGCGTGGCTTCGTAGTAAAAGAGTGTGGGTACTAGACTGGCCTGCCTGCAGTCCAGACCTGTCTTCCATTGAAAATGTGTGGCGCATTATTATTCCAATACAATAGAATTCCACCTTCAACTCTTCAACAATTAGTGTCCTCAGTTCCCAAATGCTTATCTAGTGTTGTTAAAAGGAAAGGTGATGTAACACAGTGGTAAACACGACCCTGTCCCAACTTTTTTGGAATGTCTGGTTTAGTTAACTTTACGCAGTTAGTTTCTCAGGTTTAGTCAGCTTTACTCAGTTGCTCAGGTTTAGTCATCTTTACTCAGTTAGTTATTCAGGTTCACTCAGTTACTCGGTTTAGTCATCTTTACCCAGTTAGTTATTCAGGTTTACTCAGTTACTCAGGATTAGTCAGGTTTACTCAGTTACTCAGGTTTAGTAAGGTTTACTCAGTTAATCAGATTTAGTCAAGTTTACTCAGTTACTGAGGTGTTCTCAGTTTCTCAAGTTTAATCAGGTTTACTTAGTTACTCAGGTTTAGTCATGTTTACTCAATTAGTTACTCAGGTTTAGTCAGCTTTACTCAGTCAGTTACTCAGGTTTATGGCCGTCCACATCTGATGTGAAATGGTTAGGTAGGCTCCATTATACCTACATCTGTAAGTTTCCTCTCTCTCTCAGTGGCCCAAAGAATGGAGGAGCTGTTCAACAGCTGGACATGCATGAGAGAGAGAGTGGGAGAGAGAGTTGACAGAGTCAAGGCAACCGTGGGACTGGTCCTTGGCTCACCAGCACAGTAACAAACAGATGTTGCTTGTCATTTGCTTATTGAACAGGCAGCTGGTTGACAAAACCCAGACAGATTTGGTGACTTCAGAGACTGAGCTATCAGTGCAGTTGCTTTTCTTTGGTAGGTTTGCTCTTTTCAATTTCCTGTTTCCTTCTTTTCTCTGTTTTTGCTTGTGGGTTTTGTGTGAGGGTCCCTCATAGAGATGACATTGGTCCAATACCCAGTATCAGTATTGGGCCCATACTAGCTAGCCTGACAGTATCCCTGCTTTTAAAGAACACGCAGCTGTTTATGCTTGATTATAATAATAAAATAATGCTGTTTGAAAACCAAGAAACTAGCCATTCCCTGAGGATATTTATTAGAATATATGACTTCAAGAATAAAATCTGTTTCTGAATTAAACTCGATGGTGGTGATCTTCATCTTTACTGCTTTATGACAGGAAAAAGTACATTACTGTAATATTTTACTTTGTACCATGTTACTCCTAACAATGACAACAAGGAACAACAGAAATATTATGCTAGGACTGCAAATTCTTTGTCATGAGACTATTATTAGACTATGTATTATTAAAATTACAGTGTGAGCATTTTGGGGATTTGGTGACCTCACTGGTGGAAATGCGTGGCACACAACACATGGAAGAATATTTTGTAGCTATGGTGCTGTTTAGGATCCCTTCGCCGAACGGATGAATCTGTTGATTGTGAGCACATTGAAAGATATTCAAAGAGATCTCAGTCAGAACTTGGCGAAGGAAGCGTCTTCTGAGGATGTAAGTTATCCACTATTGTCATCATATGTATCTTCATCAGTATAATGTAGGCCTGGGCGATCGCGGAGATTGCCGATAATGGACAAGTAACCAGATGGTGATGTGGAAAAGGCAAAAGTTGCTGTTTTGATTAAAAACAAAAAACAAAAAAAACACAGAGTACTAATTACCATATTAGAGAGCACTAATTACCATTGAGCACCTACAAAATGCAAGGTTTGCCGGCTCATGCAGCAGTAGTCAGTTTCTGGGAGAGAGAAGTTTGTTAAGTAACTGCCTGTGTTATTTCTCGCTGCTAAGCACTGTAATGCTAGCTTTATAAAACAGGTTCCCCTTAATTTACTTTACGTGAATAGAATTGAAAATGATTGCCAACCTGCAAAGTGACGCACTGTATAAGAAAAAGCAAGATAAATGACTTGATGTTACTGCAGAGCAGCTAAGTTGTCGGTGTTCTCAGAAAATGATAAACAATATTAAAAATTTTAAAACGAGTGTTAAAACAATGAGTGATAACGGAGCCTTTAAAAGCTCTGGTAGAGTAAACTCGCCACTGACCGCTGCGTGTTATATACTGAGTAAAATGTGTAGTATTTTCTGTAGAGGTTGCGTGTCTCAGTGGAAGTACCGCTGTAACAACAGAAACCCCTTTGTTTTCAATGTTTCCAGCGTGTAGGCATGACTTTGGAAATCACTTGCAGTCTGAAGTTTCTCTAGCAGGAATCACTATTAGAACAAAAGTCACCGTGAATCTGCAGCGGAAGAAGCTCCTGAATGCACGTTTACAATAACATTTATTATAACATCAGGTGAAGTAGTTCTCAAAAGATGTTGGGCTGCTCAGTATCATATTATTTAATATGTGAGTTTTATTGAAGATTTTCATTAAAACAGTTAATGTTAACATAAGGCATATAAAATGAAATACAATAGAAAGTAGTTCAAAGCCGCTGCGAACTGCCTGTATATGTTTTGGGGTGGGGATGTGGGATTGATATTATTGATGATGGCTTTTTTGGGTTTTTTTTTTTTTCGAGCTAGACCTTATGTAAAGATGTATTGTGTGGTCTGAAAAACTTACAGTATATCACAAAAGTGAGTACACCCCTCACATTTCTGCAGATATTTAAGTATATCTTTTCATGGGACAACACTGAGAAAATGACACTTTGACACGATGAAAAGTCGTCTGTGTGCAGCTTATATAACAGTGTAAATTTATTCTTCCCTCAAAATAACTCAATATACAGCCATTAATGTCTAAACCACCGGCAGCAAAAGTGAGTGCACCCCTAAGAGACTACACCCCTAAATGTCTAAGTTGAGCACTGCTTGTCATTTTCCCTCCAAAATGTCATGTGACTCGCTAGTGTTACTAGGTCTCAGGTGTGCATAGGGAGAAGGTGTGTTCAAATTTGTAGTACAGCTCTCACACTCTCTCATACTGGTCACTGAAAGTTCCAACATGGCACCTCATGGCAGAACTCTCTGAGGATCTTAAAAGACGAATTGTTGCGCTACATGAAGATGGCCAAGGCTACAAGAAGATTGCCAACACCCTGAAACTGAGCTGCAACACTGTGGACAAGATTATCCAGCGTTTTAAAAGAGAAGGGTCCACTCAGAACAGACCTCATGTTGGTCGTCCAAAGAAGCTGAGTGCACGTGCTCAGCATCACATCCAAATGCTGTCTTTGATAGATCGGCGCAGGAGTGCTGTCAGCATTGCTGCAGAGATTGAAGAGGTGGGGGGAGGTCAGCCTGTCAGTGCTCAGACCATACGCTGCACACTACATCAAATTGGTCTGCATGGCTGTCACCCCAGAAGGAAGCCTCTTCTGAAGTCTGTATGGATTACTGGAACCATGTCCTATGGTCTGATGAGACCAAGATTAATTTATTTGGTTCAGATGGTCTCAAGCATGTGTGGCGACAATCAGGTAAGGTGTACAAAGATAAGTGTGTCATGCCTACAGTCAAGCATGGTGGTGGGAATGTCATGGTCTGGGGCTGCATGAGTGCAGCAGGTGTTGGGGAGTTACATTTCATTGAGGGACACATGAACTCCAATATGTACTGTGAAATACTGAAGCAGAGCATGATCTCCTCCCTCCGGAAACTGGGTCGCAGGGCAGTGTTTCAGCATGATAATGACCCCAAACACACATCTAAGATGACCACTGCTTTATTGAAGAGGCTGAGGGTAAAGGTGATGGACTGGCCAAGCATGTCTCTAGACCTAAACCCAATAGAACATCTTTGGCGCAACCTCAAGTGGAAGGTGGAGGAGCGGCCAAGTCTCGAATATCCACCAGCTCCGTGATGTCGTCATGGATGAGTGGAAAAGCATTCCAGTGGCAACCTTTGAATCTTTGGTAAACTCCATGCCCAGGAGAGTTAAGGCAGTTCTGGAAAATAATGGTGGCCACACAAAATATTGACACTTCAGGAACTGTCTCTTAGGGGTGTACTCACTTTTGTTACCGGTGGTTTAGACATTAATGGCTGTATATTGAGTTATTTTGAGGGAAGAATAAATTTACACTGTTATATAAGCTGCACACAGATGACTTTTCATTGTGTCAAAGTGTCATATTGTCAGTGTTGTCCCATAAAAAGATATACTTAAATATCTGCAGAAATGTGAGGGGTGTACTCACTTTTGTGATACACTGTATCGTGACACCTCTGAATGCATCACTTAATTTTTTTTCAGATGACCTTTTATTTTAAATGCTATGTTAGCTAGCTGCATTAGTTACTTGGGATTGAGTAGAGCTGCAGTGTGAAAGAGTGAGTTTTGATTCAGGTCAGAAAAGCACTTCTGTACAGTATGTTTCATAGTTTTGATCCCCACTTGGCTTCTGCCTCTTTTAACAACGGTCTCTGTAGCATAGTAACAGCAGGCATCACATCCAAGGCTAATGCATCTAAAGAACTCACTTCTTGAACTTTACGTCTTGTTTGTGTGTGTCTTTTGATTGGCTGGCTGAGCTGTAGTAGAATGTCCTCTGAAGCTGGACATACATTCGGGTATGTATTCCAGATAAACAACTTCCATTTAACCTGTTTAATTCAAAACAATGCTCTCTACAGCCAACTACCGAGCAAAAATGTTGAGAAAGTGTGCTGCAGCAGCACTGCTAGCTAAGTATAACCAGGATGTACATGGATGGACAATATGGTCTCTGTGCAGCTTGTTTGACAAAGACTGTTAAAAAATAACGTTTATACTTCACAATTTGAATTCATTAACAAGTAAATTCAGCATGTATGGAGTTTTTTTGCCACTGGTTTGTTAGCCTATATGTGCTCACATGTGTCAGAGAGGTGGTTGTGATTGCGTGTGTGTGTGTGTGTGTGTGTGTGTGTGTGTGTCCAAAAATGGAAAATGCCAAAGCGGAACGTTTAAAATGACCTTTTGCTTTATATGCGACTGCCATGGCTTCAGCCACAATTCACTGTGTGAGCTGATCTCATTCAGTGCCAGCTTGAGTCGTTTGTTCATTAGCATAGCACCATACACTAGGCTTACATGACACAGTATCAGGTGGTATTTGATGTCAGTTGTGGTGCTTTTCTTACAAGCACGGTATTGGACAAATACCCAATACTAATGTCAGTATTGATGCATCCCGATGGTATCAGACATGAAAAAATGGTGCCATCTGTAGTCACTTATTGTCTCATCCTTGGCCTTAGATGATTCGATTGAAGAGACTCTCCTTCAAATCTTTGCCTTTTCAAAGGAACAAGATCCAATCGATAAGTCACCATAAACAGATCCTCAACCACAGAACACAAGACACTATTGTTCTCCTGCCATTTGAGTTGATTGTGCATTAGTGAGTGATTAAGGGCCGCTGTGAAGGAGCGTAGCGGGAGTGCTTTCTGAAACCATCTGAAACCTCGACTCATATGGAACAGTGGTGGGCTATCAATCTCTCTCTTTCATATCGTAATGAATGCTATTATACGCATGCAGGGTAAATCCTGGATGGACACAGTACCAAGAAAACTCCTCAACCGAAACTGAAAGTGTGTGTTTAGATTGAGTGGAGGTTTGAGAACGTTTGTGTGCTTAAAACCTTATGTATTATTACATTTATGCATTATTAGTAATAAATCTGTCTTTATCTCTTCAATAACTGGTTCATACAGACCAAGCATATGAAAGGAGAGCGAAAGGGTGAAAGTGACCCTGCATTTGTCAGCCACATTGGTGCATTTTTACTACCCTTGCCTTTCATTTGTAAAGAACTGGCAGAGCTTCCAGATGAAAGCAAAACCAATATGTAGATGTTACCTCAAAAGTCTTTAGTAAAATGGGGAAAAAAGGGTTTTTTTTTCACCACAATTTGAAAACACCAGCTTCTGTTTACATTGTGTGATAAATGACATGTTTTGTTGATTTCCTAATTGAAGAAAATACACATTATTATAGGGTACTTAAATATGGCATGTTTTGGCCAATTTTAGTGCACAGATTCTGTTTATTTGCTAAGTTTAACATATTAGAAAAACATAACATATGAAATGTTCCAGAACATTTTATATTTTATTTTTTCCCAATACATTAAATCCAGTAAATAAACAGTAGTTAATGTGTTCTTATTGCCATTATTTACAGAAGTGGTAGCGACTGTAGAACACAGTGTTTTACTGTGTTGCAAAGTTTTGCTATTTGTAGAGTTATTAGAAATGTTGCACTTAATTAGCTAGGTAATTAATAATAATAATTATGAAGAGTATAATTATTAGGGACAGTAGTAGTACTAGTACTATTATTATTATGCTACAAAAATAACTATTAATACTCTCAAAATATAGTAGGTTTTATTATCGCCTGATCTTGTTGTACTGAGCAGCTTCTCTTATTGCAGTCCGTCCTCAATCTGGTTTGAGCTCCCAGCTTTGTTTATCTTGAACTCAAGCTGACCTGCCTGTGAGGCGCTGTGTTCCTGGGTTATTTCAGAGAGTTGTCTCTTTTGATCTGGATCTCAATTGGGGACGTTTATGAGGGTTTTTTTTTATCATTTGATTGTTAATAGAGGATGTTTTTAACTGATGCTTCTTGGTGTTGCTTGGACAGGAGATCAGTTTCTGTCTGCTTATGCCATCTGTAATGAACATGACATCATTTGAAGTACCCAAGCAATATAAGAGGGCTCTCAACTTCTTATTTTATGTTGTAAACCAAACCAAACCACAGCATTTTTAACGATAACAGTTACATTTCCCCATCAATTAACAAACTATGAATTAATAATTACTCCTGGACCCAAGCAGTAATAGCATGATGTATTGCCTCAGCCTTTGTTTCTTGTTTGCTGGGGGTTTGCCCTCTGTCCTGGTTCCCTCTTTGTTCACCCTTCTGCAGGGGCTTTTTGCAGCTTGGCATTGGCACAGGCAGGGCAGGTGAGGGGCAGACATTGGGGCTCAGCAGCTAAATCTGTTTATTCACATTCAAGTGAAGCTGGTGCAGTTGGGGAGGTTTCCAAAAGATCCCATCATGCTTCTGGTCTCACATCCTTGCTTTTGTCCCGTTTGACATTTTTGACGTTTTTGACAAGCACAGAAATGTGCTTATAGGATAGCTGGTTTAAAGGCCAAGTCCAGCACAAAAATGCAGCCAACCTGCATGGACCTGGATACAATAAACCAGCGGCCTTCAAGTCCAGATCCTTGAATCCAGAATTTTCCAACCTGGATTTTGTAATCAGTGGTTGCTGTCGCAAGGTGTAAGGTGTCAGTTAGTTACAACAACAGTTCAGTCAACCACCAGTGATTACTTGAAGGTCCAGATTTGTAGACCTCTGTATTAAACCAACCCTATATATTGAATATGATTACGTAACTGTTTATATGCAATTACTCATTTACAAAGTTAATTACTTTGTTTTAAATTATTATATTTTAAGTGTTTTTTTCTTTTATATAAATGGTTGCAACTGTAACAACTGCAATTTCTCTCTGGGATCAATAAAGGATTCTGGTTCTGATTCTGATTCTGAATTATGTAACTGATCATTCTGCATCACCACTCTGCACAACTGTGGTAAAAAAACTAGTTTTCAGTTTTCAGGCAATTTGGAAAGTTAAAGGCATTTAAATTGTAGTTCATATTCATGACATTGTGAAGTGTAATAATATATCACTGTTAATATGTAAGTAAGTTTTGCATGGTAATATCAATGAGTGAATTGAACTTGTGTAACTTACCTGGACATGATTGAGTCACGTGTTTGTAGTAAGGTGTAATCGATGATAGTTTTACAGTCGCTTCAAAATGTGGCAGTTGCAGTTGACTTTAATTGACAGTTGAAAGCAGGCATTCTGAGACTGCTGACCTCACAGCAGCGGTGCTTTGCCTATAGACTTACTGGCCTCTATGATTATCTATTGCCAAGCTACTACTACTTTGACTTTTTGTCAAGATGTACAGGTAGGTAACGCTATAGACTAGAGGTCTGAAATAAATGTATGAATGTAGAATATAACAGAGTGTTTATGACAGCAATGATTACACTCATGAAAAACAACTGGCACAATTAGTTTGCTAGACTACTCTTTGCATTGACAACAATTTGGCAGGTAGTATTATGGCAGGTAGTCGATGTCTTCATTTTGTTTAAGCAGTTGATGCTGTAGAAGAACCTTTTTTTCAAGAGGTAGGTTTTAAGCTGAGCTTTAATGGAGGAAAGTGAGGGATGGTCACGGAGAGATTGTGGTGACGAGTGGTTTGGGGACTGTGACTCTGAATTTAGGGACAACTAGACGACCCGAGTCAGAGGACCTAAGTGTACTGGTAGGGCAGTACAGGTGTAGGAGCCCGGCTAATTACGCTGGTATCAGACCATGTAGTGACTTGTAAGTTAAAAAGAAGACTTTAAACTGGATACGAAGCGGGACAGGTAACCAGTGTAACTGGTATAGCATTGGTGTGATGTGAGCTGACTTTTTAGAGTTGGAGAGAATTCTAGCTGCTGCGTTTTGAAAGTACTGAAGAGGGTGGATGGTTTTGTAAGGAACACCAATGAGAAGGGACCATTTCAGACTATATGTGGTTGAAAGCGCTCATAAATGTCTAGCAATCCAGGTGCATTTGCAGTAATGTCAAGAAGGCGCTGGGGGAGTGTATATGTTGTCACACCACGTGATGTCTACACCATGTGTTGCACTGAAAAGAGTCCCCCAGCCATGTTAAGTCACGAATGTGGAAGCCATATTGAGATTGAGAAACAAATGCAAACCTACAATCAACTGCAAAACACATGCAGACTGACCAATAAAGCAAAAAACATACCCGAGCGCAAAGCAAGTTTATGCGAACTGAATAATACATGAAGAGAAAGGTGAAAAGGACCCTAAGATGGAGCAGTAGAGGCAGTCGAATATGTTTCGGTGTCTGAGGGGAGGTGGACGGGCAGCCAGACTGTGACCGACTGACACACACACACACAGTCGACAGACAGAGGGAGGGTTGGGCAGCCTGTGCCAGCGCCTGGATTTAGATGGCCATGTAAACAAGCAAATAGATATTGAGACCGTGACAGACAGACGGACAGATGAGCAGACAGATGGACAGAGAGAGACAGAGGGGACAGAGACAAAACATGGTTAATTGCGGGCGTTTAGCGTGGCTTTCTGTGGGGAACGCAAAAAAATAGATTTCTTTGCTGTGTGGATCTGGGGGTGTTTTGGGTTGAGAGACGTAGAGAAAGAGAGAGATTTGACAGATCCCCTGTCTTTTTTTCCGGAACAGGACAGTGAGCATTGCTCTCTCTCTCTGTCTCTCTCCCAAAAATCATCTTCGGCCTCAGCCATTTTGATGAGGCTGAAGAAGTACACCTCTCTCTCTCTCTCTCTCCCTACGTGGCTTGGATTGGATGCAAGCTGGAAGGGAAGGAGGAGGAGAGAGAGGGAGAGAGAGACGGTGCAGCTCGTCTGAGAGGGAGAGACATTGGCATATTTGCCGAAAAAGAAATCCGGTGTGAAAGCAGTCCTTTTTTCAGTCCTTCACTTTTTCTTTTCTCTTCAGCATTCTGCTTCGTTCTTTTTTTTCCTAGTCAGAATCTTCTGTTAAGCTTCTATTATTTTGTGTGGCACGCTCTCTCTCCCCTTCTCTCTCGGTATCTCTCGCTCTCCTCCACCGTCACAAACTTTCCCCTCTGTGCTTTATTTTTCCCTCTCCGTCCGAAGCATTCCTCGCTCTATCTTTTTTTTCTTGTTGTTATCCCCCCGTTAAGTTTTATGCATGGGAGTTAAAGACAAAAGGGGAGACCGTGCACATTTTGGCACCGTTGAGGCGAGTCAGAACCGCAGCCAAGGACCCTGCTGTGATCCAAAAAACTCGAGCACAGCGAAGCGCCAAAAAAAAAAAAAAAGAAAAAAAAGAAAACACCACCCTTTCCTTTGCTTGGTCACAAATTCCACTTTCCCTGTAGCCTGGGCAGTGGTGAAACTCCTCCTCGACCACATCTCACCGCGTTCGACCTTTTCTTTTTTCCGCCTTCTCTCTTCCACGGAACCTTTTTTCACAAACCCATTTTTTCGGGGCTTTTTCGCCTTGGCCGGTAAAAACGTGGATGAGAACGGCTGCACAGGAGGGCGACCGAAGGGACAGGGGTGTTTTTTTTTTTTTTGTTTGTTTTTTTCCAGCTTTTTTTCTGACAATGAGTTGGCCATATTTTGTTGTTGATCTAGCGCCGGGACTTTGCGGTCATAGCTTTCTCTGTACGCTCCCCATTCATGCCTGGACCTGTCTGAGTATTAAACGATTTGATTTTGTGAGTAAAATCCTTTCTTTCGCTTTGTTCTAATATGCTCTTTCTCCTTTCCTCTTCCAGATCTCCTTATTTAGTTCATTTATTATTATTATTATTTTTAATTTTTTTTTGATGACGGAATCGGCCTAGCCTGCACCCCGAGCCGGCCTCCATGTTACCGCCAAGAGAAGACTGTGGCTGCTCCTATTCGGACCACGCACTGGTCAGCGCTGTGCCCGCCGCCTCACGCCGCCGTCCTCCTCCGGTACGCTCCTTTTTCTTATCCTTTTTTCTTTTTTTTTTCTTCTCCATCCTTTCGTTGTCCTTTTTCGTTCCAACATAACCCTGTTTTTCAGTCGTGTCATGTTTACGATTTGGTCCAGTGTTTTGCTGTTTCGCTTGTTTGTCCGAAAGCCGCCACCACTGGCAAGATCGAAATAATAAAAAAAAAAAACACAAATCAAAATAAAATGTTTGTCCAAACATTTGCATCTCTGCAACATATACTGTTCAAATATTCTTTCTCATCTCCAGAAATATTACTTTTTATAACTGAAGTACTCATAAGTGGCCCGATGCAAAATGACACTTCTCAAACGTTTCACCTTGGTTTCCGTAGAATACATGAAACAGTTTATTACACTCATTTTGTGGTAGTTTTGCTTGTCAGCTGTCCGTCTTGACCTGTGCTTTTCTTATTGCCAAATAATACAACACTACTGACTAAGGGTTAATCCTTCGACAGCATTCTCCATGGTGAAGCATTTCGAATGTGAAATCTAGTTTGATTTGATTTGCAAAGCACTTGGCTAATACTTCGCTCCATTTTCTTTCCAGGATATTTGACATTGGACAAATATTTCCTACATACCTGCTGCCCACATTGCAAAACTCACCATTAGGGTTATCATTTCATCTGATTTCTCTAAGGGAGTGGCAGCACGCCATGAATCATGGCATAGCTAAACACAGCTTGCTGTACTTACTTGCCTTCGTCCCAACCAGGCAAGTCTTTGGTGCAGAGTTTATGATGCCAGCATAACACCGGTAATAATAAGAAACTTCTGCCTCAACACTGCAGCCCCTTAAACGAAATATCGAAAATCAATAGTAAAATAAAGGTCAAACGACTGGCAGTAAACAGCTAAGCATGCTAATTGACAAAGACGCTGCACTAGCGTTGCTTCTTGAAAAGATGTTTTATCGTCCAAACTTTGTACGGACTCTGCTGACGAACATTTTCGACTGTGAATTTTCAGTTTTCAGAAAGGGATAGGTGCGTTTTTTTGGTGTGGCATGGTTGTGAAGCGTTAGCCACACTGCAGTGCTTTGAGGCTAGCAACAGCCTGCTAACACCATGCTAACATGTGGCTGTGTCCTTTCATAGTGACCTTCGTCTTTACACTGTATCTGCCGAGAGAGGAGACAGGAATTCAGCATTTCCAGAATTAATGGCAGACAGTGTTGATGAGAGCTCTCGAGGTGCTTTCAGAATTTTTTACTGAGCTCATGAATCTCTCAGTCACATGCCTTTTCATTTGCGGGGACACACCCAAGCACTCCATGTCCAACTTTTCTTTATTGAAAACATTGCAATGGTAGTTTGTAATGAGTTGGGGCAACGACCTAGCTTCTCATTATGTTAGGGTTTTCATCTTGTTTGGTCTGCTTTCATGACCCTTTGGAACAGAGGTGGGTAATAACTAGTTAACCAGTTCCGTTTACTTCACTGCATTTGCTTAAGTACGATTTGGATGGCGCATTCTCAGTTGGCGGATTTTTAGTTGGACTTTTCTTTTTTTGTGGAAAGGAATGTACTTTTAACTCAATTAGGTTTTGCCACTCAACATATCTCATTGTGTATTTTCAGTTTCTTTACACTTTACCGCTGGCTGCTCCCACGCAGCTCTGCAGTTCATTTTAAAGTATTATCATTTCACTTTAGAGCAAAAGTCGAATGACGAGAAAAGTACTCAAACCTTTGATTCAGTTATTAAAATATGCTGCAAGAGCTATGTAATATTAACTAGGTACCTGCGTAGTTTTTGAAAGTACTTTTGCACTCCTACTCAAATTTGTTGTTTTTTTTTAGTATTTGAGTTATTATTAGGCTGCAATAACGGTACTTTTACTTGAGGGTGGGTTCAGGGTACTCTTCCTACCTCAGGTTAAACACTTTGACGGATCTAGGTTATTTGATTTATATTTATGTTTTGGCTAATTGTTTTGACAGATCGAGGGTATTTGACTCACACAACATTAATAATAATATCTGCCGTTTTATATGAGACATTCAGCATTGTGGTGAATATCGTTTTCAGTATTAATTCTAGACAACAAAGAGACACCTATTTTACAGTTGTATCCCTGAACTTGTTCTCATTGATCTGTCTTTTTTTTGAGACTTTCCAGGTCTTTTCATAAATGGAATTGAGAACGATCTCTTTCTTAGTCACATTACTGTATCGTCTTATATTAACTTCTGTAAACCAGGTCAACAGATTTTATTTATGCCCTTTTCCCTTTTGAACTAGCATACCCTAACCACGCCTTAACGTGGCACAAGTTTTGTTAGCTTGTGTTACAGCTGCATCACCTCCAGCACTGCATATACCTGTGTATTGTATTGAATTGTGGTGCGATCAGGTAAAAAGTACGGAAAAGGAGAAGGCTTCTTCTCGGTCAGAGCGATACTGCCAGCTGCCACAAACCCGTAGATCCGAACTTGTGGTGACTCTGAGCACAAGCTCGCGTCTACAGGTATGTGTCTGCGAGGTCACTGTGACGCCCTTCCTCTCGTCTGAAATGTTCATCACGTTCTGGAAAGTTCCAAGATCACCTACACTCTTGGCTATCCTGAAGATACTGAATGTGTTAGGCCTACTAATTTGATGGTGCATCGACAGAAGCTTCCTGCCGTAAGAAAACCTTGGAATTTTACCAGGGAATGACAAAGCATATATATGAGTGCTTATACAAAGTAAAGACCAGCCATTTAACTCCATGAATCTTATTATTCAGTTATTAGTCTTGAAACTTAGTATAATGTACATTAACGTAGTGAGATTTGATTCAAAATCATTTTAGACCATTTTTAATTGACAATTCGTCGTTGGAATGTTCATACAGTGTAACAATTGCTGTTTTAACTCTAGCTTGAACCCTAAGCTTGTTGATCAGGTATTAATTTTAAGATTCATTAATTAGTTAAGAATAACTCAGTAACATAATAAAAGTAAGGTATGTAAGAGAATGAGGAGTTAAAGTGTGGGCTGCAATGAAAAATGACAGGGTTTTCCTATGATGGCGATGATAGGTGTACATTCTCTGTTAGGGTGTTCACTCGTTTTGTTGCTTCTGTTCCTTTCAAGAAGAGTTCCTGTCAGGTTCCTACCGCACCCTTGCTGGAGCGTGGTGATGACGTTGTCTCGGGATGAGGTAGTAGGTTGTATAGTTTAGAGTTACACCGTGGAAGATAACTGTACAGCCTCCTAGCTTTCCCTGAGTAGACGCCCTGCTTTATGCTCAACAGGGCATGTGCTGCCCTAGAAATGACCTTGAACCAATAACCACCACCATGGCACATATGTATCTTTTCCATCATGAATCTCAGCAATATGTTTGTATACTGACGGAGTGACTGAGTATAGAGACTGAGTGTACTGCTGATTCATTTGGGGATTTTTTTTTTTTTTTTTTTTTAATTTAACCCTAAGAAGTCAAGAGTTGCTTCTCTTTGTCTGTACTTTTCAAATATGACACATTCAGTTAAATAGCAAGTTCTGCAAAGAATTTAATGTTCAGCATCTACAGGGACAGGTTAATGTCAACTTTCTGCTTTTTGTTGCCAAAACGTAAAGGACGTTCTTCTTTTTGCAAATGAGAGTCACCCCTAATTAAATTCATTAATTTTGAAGATTTTCTTCCACTCACAAACACAAACATTGTCTCATTTGAGACTTCAGAACCTGTTCTTTGGGCAGAATCTCTCTGCTAGAGTAAGAAATGAATACTATTGAATTACACCGCTGTTTGTTGTCAATCATGACTTCTGAGGGCTAAAGCACTGTTTCTTTTAGCTCAGTGTAAAAGTTTGAAGCTTACTTTTATTTCAAAAAACTGCTAGAAATGTATTGTTTCCTTCAGAGGGCCACCCGATCACTGTACAACACGTTTTTATATGGTGTTCAACTTTGATCTGCGTTCCCCATTTCTTAAGGCAAACATGGGAACAATGAAATCGTTGCCTTCCTTTTGTTCATTTCTAGGGCTGCATTTAGTTTTCTGTTGTCAGATTTAACTTTAAGTCTACACAGGACTTTTTAGCAGTACACCTGCTTTTTCCAAAGTTTCTGCAGCACTAGCTCCTGTTTAATGATTTACTCGGATCAATATGAGACTTGCTATCACACGTTGCGTAGCTGAAACTAAACAGTGCTGTCTTTGATAGCACATGGCTCTTCTGTTTCACTCTTTTTACCCAAACATTGTCATTTTCTTTTGAGTTTTTTCAATATGTATTTCTTCATAGATCTTATACTCCGATCCAGTTTTACAAATGTATTTTACATGTTGATGTACTTGCCACATACTGTTGTTTGCTAAATTTGGTGCAATGAAAGTGAACACACCTGAATTCGTTTTTCTTAACCTTCAAACATAACATGGATACACGTATGGAAATGCGTTTCATCATTTTGATGCTGGTACTCAGTAGTTGATGGAGTGATTTCTATTCAGCAAGGGCACTAGTGTGAGATCAGGACTGCAGTGTCCGCTCCATTGCCACTCCTCAAAGCTGCAGTCTAATGCGTCAAACAAAAGAGGTGAGCACCAAGCCCATTTTTGCTCTTCAGAATAATGCAACGCTGATTGGCACACCTATGCCAGGCACACCTATCCCAGAAATTCAGAAACTGTGTAAAAATCAAGAGAAACTTGCCTTTGTGAAGCGCTTTTTTGCAAATGCTACAGGTTGCATATTATTGTTTATTAAAGGGCCAAAACGTAATGTGGTTAAGATTAGAGTTTGGTTTATGGTTACTGCCTATTACATGTAGCTTCCTACATCATTGCTGTAGGAACAAAGTCAAAACTTTACAGGAAAAGGAAAAAATGTAAAGAAGTTAAAATATGGGATGTAATGGAAGATGCAAGTAGTTTCTATTTTTCTGTTCATCATAAAGTTTGAACAAAATGCAGGGGGTAACTGGAGTTTTCAAATTGTGCAAAAAAAAGTGTGAAAAATGCCAAATGTGGAGATACAAGGTTTTTACAGTGATGGCATATACAGTGCCAGTCAAAACGGCTATTAAGTACAAATTTCGAAGCTATTTTTGAGAAGTCATTGGAAAACAAGTAAAATATAATAGAGAAAATGGAACTTCCAACAACCATGCAAGACCTGTCACTAACAGATAGAAAGTATTTAAAACTTGAAATTTTGAGAGACAGTCAAGTTCCATTCTTGCTTCAGATCTAGAAAAATCCACTTGTGTTTCTATGAGAAGACAGCACAACACTATGGTTCTGAAAGGATGTGTAGATTTCAAGAAGCCCTTCCTGGGAAAAGGAAATGGGTACAAAAAGAAGAACATTTGCAAGTCAAACAAAGAACCTTAGAACAATACACCCAGCTCCCCAGAGTCCAGACCTTTACATCATTGTATGTGTTTGGGATTATTTGGATTGTTTGTTTTTATTTTAAAAGACTCTCCCAAAAAGAAAGGTAGCTGTATTTAAGATTAAGCCTGAACTCACAAAATACTGAACAAATGATATTATATTTAGCTGTTGAGGCTTCTGTGTAATTTTCTGATGCATGTGTCCGCACGTCACACATCTCTGCCACCATGGCACCTTCATCAAGGTGGCACCGAAAAGAAAGAAGCCGCGAATTTCTTGTTTATTTAAGCCATGTGGTCCAAAAAAATCAAAAAAGCATTTTTTAGCTGTTAGCCTGCAGGGTTTGTGTCCCACCAGCTAGGAAAGAGCTTCTCTAAAGCGTACGTAATCTCACTGATTCATGCTTTTGGGAATATCTTCGTCATGCGCCTCTGTGAGAAGGAAGATTACAAGGCATGCTGAAATAAACGCTTAAAAAAATCATAAACGCCTCCTGTCTCCTTAAAAGAAAAAAATACCCACAATGCTCCGGGGCATTTGCCCAGTAGCCAAATGTGTACAGAGTTCAGTCCTCCTCACCAAATCGCAGCCTCTGCTGCTCCAACGTTGTGACAAAAAATAGCTTTGAGAAATGCAAGTCGAGACGGAAGAAGCTGAGCCAACAGAGAGCTAGAGACCCTAGCCTCAAGCTAGCATGCTAATGCTAGCACGGGTTGCCTGAGTCCGCTGTTTGGCCCACTGTTCCGACCAGCATGAATGGGCTTATACAAGATGTTGTTTCTTGATTGTGAAAAAGTGTGAGTCCTGATGAAAATGAAAGCTTTTTTATTGAGAATCGTACTGCAGTAGTAATACTGAAAGGCTGATTTTGAATGCTGCTGTATCTGGGGTGGACGAAACAAAGCGGGAAGCACAGCAGTGTCTGCTGGAATGGCCAACACCTCTGATTTCTTTTTCTACAGTCCAATTTCTACAATGCCAAGACTTGTGTTTCAATACCACTAGTGAAACCAGCACTTCTCCAAGCCAGTTCAATTCAGGAAGCTTCATTGGCATAACCTTATTTAGATATAATATTGCCAAAGCCTTTAAATGCACTTAGAAAGCTAAACGAATTAGAGTGAAAATAGGTAATGCATCGCACTTTGTATTGCTGTTACCCATTTAGGAAAATGTTATGCATGTATACAGTTTAGTGCAAAAGTCAAGAGACCTCTCATGATTTATTTAATTTCCATTGTATTTAAAGCCATTAAGTACAAGCTGTGTTTAAAAATTAAGAAAAAGAAAAACATGTTAACAAGGAAAGTGCACAGAAGCGTCAATAACTAAGCGTGATATCAGGTTTTCAGCAGTCAATGTGTCCACCCTTTGATTTATTACAGCTTCGATTTTTTACGGGAGACTTTATTTCAGTTTTTAAAGAAATCAGCATGAATATTTTTCCACACTTCCAAAGAACCAACTTAGAAGTTGGTTGTATTTTCTGTTTTATCACAATGCAGTTAACCTCAAAAGCACTTAATAATGGTGAGGTCTGGACTCTGGGTTTGGCCAGAGATTCTGAGAACCCCAGCAGCTTCTTGGTTTGATTTGCAGAGTTAGGCTGGATTTTGTCCTATCTTCCCAAGATGAAAGTGTTGGTCTACCACAAGACTATCCAGTCTCACCGTAGGACAAGCAGGAGCTCACCTGATTCTGCTTGTTTGATCAGTTCTTCAAATGACTATTCATGTGTGCTTCTTCTTTGTTGGGGTGAAAACCTGCAGCCACACATGCCCTTTGTGAATAAGATTGGACACCCCTGGTCTACCAGGTGTTGCATGGTTGTTAGGAGTCCCATTTTCTCTAGGTTTGGAATCTTATATGTAATATACATTTCTGTTTCTTTTCCTTATGATATACATTGTTGAGAGTGGGCTTTACACATACAAACAATTCAGTGCTGCAGTATAATACATTTTTATTTGAGAAATAAAACAGTATTTTCCCATTCCTTATGTCGTTGATGTCCTCTACCCATCCCAGGCCAGGCTTATTTGCTGGGTAGCAGTTGTCTGTCCTGTCGGCCAACAATACTGCTATTGTGGGAGGAGACGGGTCCATGAGAGCAAGCTTTAGACATGACATCACCACGTCCAGCTCAAAAGCAGTGGATTCTTTCTAACCTACTGACTGTAGTACCGTGTTTCAGGGGCAGACAGGGTCACCTTGTTTGGTCTTTGTGGTGCAGTGTGGAGTTATGTGGCATCTGTGGCATTCACTTGAGTGTGCATCCATTTTTGGTGGTTTATTGTGCTCATTTGCTGAAAATATTGAGATGGTGAATCTCGATTTGTTCGTTGTTACGTGCTGTTTACTGTTTTATTTCTATTTTATTTTTATTTGTTCAGTTTTCTTATACAGCATGTCTCTTGTCAGCATGAATGCGCTCCATCTCACCTGCAGTAGCAGTTAAGGTGCAGTTGGGGGCCCCCTGTTGACTGCATTTGGTGCCTGCAGTATCCTCATGGCTGCATGTGTCTGGTTTAAAGCAGTGGTCTTTAGTGTGTCCTTAGCCCTTCCTGTACTCGAGCACAGCTGAGGTGCATTTGCATGGAATACTGGGAAAATCTTTAAAACTGAGAGAACTTTGCATGTTTGTGGAGTCATTTGCCGTGTACACCTTTCAAAATCCAGTTCTGTCCCCTTGATTTTCCAATTTAGCTGTAGGTTTATGGAGGAAGTCGCAGAGCAGGGCAGGTCTACTCTTGCTGGCCGGCTGTGTTCATCCTAATGATTGAAATAGAATTATAGCAATAATAAAGATCCATTTAACTTGAATTATGCAGCTGATCAGTGATCAGCAGGCTACATTCATTTTGTTGGAACCAGTCTGATACCAGCCCAACATCAGTGTGGGCCAGTACCAGCAGAAAATGCCAGCCAGATCGGATATTGAAGGAATAAAAGAACAAATTTGATTAAGTTGTGTAACAGATATAGCATAATGTAAATCAAAGTCACTCAAGTCATTACAATTCCTTTATTCTAGTCTAATAGTAAGTCTGTTTAACTCTTTTTAGTTCCTTTGTATATATTTAAGTCTAGCAGTGCAGTGTATAACACACAACCTTGACTGTTCTATTGCGTTTATACAACAGTTAAATAAATAAAGGAAAATATTAATAAATTGGTCCGTGAATGCAGCATTTAGTATGTTTTAATGTTTGCAGTTCCTTCCGCCAAATAATAGTTCCTTAACAAGCAGCTTGTTGCTACATGAGAATAAGGACCTCTGCTCGCTCACTCACTGCATAGCCGGCAGTTCATTCTCCAGGTCCTTACACTAACTTCCCAAACTGTCATCACCGCTGAGCAGCTTTTTTGTTTTTTATTGCGGCAGTTTTATGGCTCAGTCCGATTTGGTCAGATTCTGAAGATCAGACTAGATGGCAAAAGGTATTGGGTTCATTCTGGCTGATTCCAGGTTGTTTAGCTGTTGTTCTGTCACAGCTGCCGACTGAAAAGCTGCTCAGTGTTGATGACAGTTGGGGAATTTAGTGTAGTCTCATCTTCAGCTGTGTGTCAGATTTAGAAGTATCCATTTTCTGTTCGTGTGCAAAGTAAGAAGTACAAACTCGTAGCTTAGCAAAGGCGTCTTAGCAGAGTGGTACAATGTTTGTGAAAAACTTTTGATGTTATGGCGAAATTTCAGTACGGTTGGAATGCTTTTCAACCAATCAGCTTGTGTAGCTGGAACTAACTGTTGTATAAAAGAGGTTAACACACATGAGTTTCTCCTATAAAACAAGACTGCGAATCCCAAACTGAAACTACACCAGACCTGTTTGTACTTTAATGCACGCTCAAGAAACAGTCAATACGCAAGTTCTGAATGAACAGGGGATCGAGACACATGTTCTATGATTTTACTACCAGCTCCTAGCTGATTTGAAGTTGTAAAGTGGGTCCAGATATTATAAACAGTATTCAGCAACCAGCTCCTCTATCTCAGGTTATTGCCTGTATCATTCATTCAGTAACATCTCACACTTCTGGATTCGTGAAGGTTTTCAGTCGAAATCAACAGTGATTGAAGGTATGATAAGGCCTCCATTCTGACTGATTCGTTTTTTTCTTTCACACTACCAGATCATCTGGACTGTGCCTTCAGGTCAAGCTCCCAACCTGGAAATTCCCATTTTCGATTGTGAAAATTTGTCAGAAGAGGCAAATCAGGAGAAAAATCATCTGCCGTAAGCCCAGCTTTAGGGTTTCAGTATCAGTAACTGTACTGGACAATGAAGTTGTAACTTGTCATCTCTTATGGTCACACTCCAACTTCATAGCATCCCCTCCACCTCCACCACCACCAACCCCACCGCCTCCCAAAATATTCACCTACAGTAATAACAAAAGGACAGTTGGTGTCCCTAAAAACCTCTCCCATATGGCTGGGTGGAGCAAGTGCGAGGGCTGAACATGTCCAGGAGAGGGGAGTCAGCTGCTGCAGCTGTATAGAAGCATGAAGACAGCATGGATTTAGAACATATACATGTCCGCACAGTCATGTTTTTAGCTCTTTGTGAAGACTTAATGTCCTGGAAATGATGGAAAGCAAGGACATATTGACATTGTGAAGACTGTGATTATTCTTACTACCAATTTGAGAAAATAAAAGCCGAACAATTTCCTTTGGGTTCCTCACCTTAAAAATGAAGTTTTTCATATATATCCATCACCGTCCTATGTAACTTATACATTTGTTTCATAGTAGTAACCAAATAATGTATTGTAGTTACTAAATAGTAAGTCTTTAGGGCCAAGAGCTGAAGGTTAGATGTGGCGGCTAGCATTTAGCTGCAGTCATTCAAAGGTCAATGGAAAAAACCCACAAAGATAGAAATACAAATGTGTGTGTTTGTTTAAAATATTTCATTCTAAAATTGTCCCCAAATAGTTAGAAAGGAAGAGCTGGAGAAAGAAGGATAGAGGGAGGGAGGGAGAGAGAGCGAGACAGAGAGAGAGAGTCTGGTGAGATGTTCACCCCGTCAATGATTAGAGCCTAGTATGAGTTGGCCGTCGGGAAGCCTCCTTCTCCAATGTAATCTCCCTCCATCCCCCCTTTTTCGTCCCTCCTCTCTTCTCTCCTCTTTTCTCCTCTGCTGTCTTCCTTTCTCCTGCCGTTGCCTCCCTCTCTCCATTTTCCCCTCTCTCTCTTCCCTCTATCCATCGCGGTAGCGACTGAAGCCAGGCGAGATTAAACATAAAGCCAAAAACACATCATATGGCTTCTGCCTCAGTTTCTCCTTTTATCTGCTGCCTCTCTCTCTCTCTCTCTCTCTCTCTCTTTCTCTCCCCCCTCTCTCCCTCTCTCTCTCTCTCTCACAGACTCACCCATTTGTGCCCTCCCTCTCTCACCATTCTGTCTTTGGGTCCCTCCTTCTTTCCCTCTCCCTGTTCCAATCACTCCAGTAGGGTGAGTGAGAGAGAGAGAGAGAGAGAGAATAATGAGTGGAATAATGTCGAACAACAGGGGAAATTCCGAACTTTTTTTTCTTCTCCGGAAAACTTGAAAGAGAGAAAGGATCACCCGCGAGGGCGGCTGTAAGACGAAAACCACCTCTTTCACTTTGTGTGCCTCTCTTTTTCTCTCTGTCCTTCTTTGCTCCCTCCTCTCCTACTCTCACTTTTTCATTCTTTCTCTCACTCTTCTCTCTCTCACTCTCTCTCTCTTCTCTCTCTCGCTCTCTCTCTCTCTCTCTCTCTCTCTCTCTCTCTCTCTTCTCTCTCTCTCTCTCTCTCTCTCTCTCTCTCTCCCTTTCTGTCCTTTCTTTCTCTTTCTCTCTGGGGCCTCCTGCACTAACTGGTATCAGCTGTGGGAGGAAATGGAGGGATGATTTCTATTCTTCCATCCATTCTCTCTCCCTCCCTCTCTTTCTCTGTCTCTATTCGTCTTGCTCTGGTTATCTCTCCGCTGGATGTTTCGTTAGGCTTTGTCCGCAGAGAGCGAGAGAGAATGTGCAGAGGGAGACGGGCAGAGTGAGGGAGCAGCAGGATTAATGAATGGGACGGAGGGAGAGAAGGACGGAGAGAGAGAGGATGACCGAGGCAGGCGACCACATGCTCTTTCCATCTTTTGCATTTATTTATTCCTCACTCTGTCTTTATGCTCTTGTGTTTGGGCCATTTTTCGCTTTGCTCGGAGTGAATCTGCAGCGGCGGCACACGTGACCTGTGGTGAGAGTGTCTGTGTGTTTATGTGTGTTTGCATGAATGCATCTGTTTAGTTGATAAAAATGATGGCAGAAAGACAAACGTAGCTGCTATCAGTCTTGTACACTCAGTCTGCTCGGTAATAGTCTGCTGTGCATTGCTAGTACTGCCTCATCTCTCTCTCTTTCTCTCTTTCTTCCCCTCTCTCTCAGTCTCTTTTTTCTCTCTCTCATGCAGTTCTTTCCGTCTCTGTCTATCGCCCTCTCCTCGTTCTGTCTTTCTGTATCCTGTGCTGTTTCTGTCTGCTTCTGTCTCTCTCACACCCTTTTCACCTTGTCTATATTGTTCCCTCTGTTTTAATTCAACCTTTCTTTATGTTTTTTTTCCTGCCTGACACAGGTGTGGAATAGGTTTGAATTTCCCTCCTTTTTTCCCTCCTTCACATTACTCCCGCTCTCTCTCTCTCTCTCTCTCTCTCTCTCTCTCTCTCTCTCTCTCTCTCTGTCTCTCTCCCTTCTCTCTCTCTCTTTTCTCTGCAGCTGTAGGCTCCAGACAGTGGTCAGACATCAGTTGTCTGACCGTGCACTCTCCTTGCCTTTCTATTTCTCTCTTCTTTTTTGGTCTTCTCTTTTCTGTCCTTCACTCCAGCCGGCTCTATTCATTTTTCCACCACTTGACACAGAAGTGCCTCTCTCTCTCTCTCTCTCTCTCTCTCTTTTCTCTGCAGCTCTAGGCTCCAGACAGTGGTCAGACATTAGTTGTCTGACCGTGCACTCTCCTTGCCTTTCTATTTTTCTCTTCTTTTTTGGTCTTCTCTTTTCTGTCCTTCATTCCAGCCGTTCATTTTTCCACCACTTGACACAGAAATGCCTCTTTCTCTCTCTCTCTCTCTCTCTCTCTCTCTCTCTCTCTCTCTCTCTCTCTCTCTCCACTCTCTCTCTCTCTCGCTCTCTCTCTTTCTCTCTCTCAGACATGCAGTGGACTGCGGCACCCAGTCAGTCACCGCTGGCGGCAAAGTAAGTCTACTTTTTTGTCTAGCGGGTGTGTGTGTGCGTGATTAGAGCTGCCATAAGCTGTGAGCGTATGACAGTGTCATCTTTTTGCTCTGGTTTCAGAGAGGGGGACAGGGACAAATATGAGATGAGTTCTAGTTTATCTATAAATATGCGGTTCTAAAGAGTGCGAGCTTGTCTTTCCATTTGCTGACTGTGTTGACTCAGACAGCCTCAGCCATCACTACGACTGCTGAATCGCTCTTTTTTCACTCTGAGCTAAAGATGGATAGTGTTCAGCTCATGTAAGATTTCAGGATAAATAGAGCGACAGAGGCGTCTCGTTCATTGTAGTTTGCGTACATCAATGTGTGTCATGTTCATTTTCAGGTCTGTGTGTGTGTGTGGCCAGCACGCGGCGGCAGTGTGTGTGGCATCGCTCCTCCACGCATGTGCCAGTCCGCTGTGCGCATGTGTGTGTGTGTGCGTGTCTTTTGTGCGAAGCGCGGCATGCGTCTGTATGAGAGAGAGAGAGAGAGAGAAAGGCAGAGTTTTAGCATCACGCTTCGCCAGGACTCGAAAGAAAGGATGCTGGAAGGGAATTAAAAAGAGAGAGGGAGTATGGAGGAGAGGAAAGATAGAAGAATGGATGGACGGATGGCGGTGGCATGGGTGAGCAGAGGAATGGCGTTTCTCTCTCTCGCTCTCGCTCTCTCTCTCTCTCTCTCTCTCTCTCTCTCTCTGTCTTTATTCACTCTTTCTCTCTCTCTTTCTTCGGAGCGGACCGTGCCTCTCTCCTTCCCTGAGACCCTAACTTGTGACGTTCTGCCTCAATGTCCACGGGTTGGGTTCTCGGGAGCTGTGAGGGGCACTCACACATCTGACCCCACACTGGACCGGACCGGACCGGATGATGGACGAAAGCAGGGTGGGAGGATGGGGTTGGAGGGGTGAATAATTCAGTCACGTTAACCCCTTGATATGCAGTTATTCAGGCCCCCAGGGCACTGAAGCAGTTGCCCATTAGCTCCTATCCTAATTGAGTTTTGAGTCATTCTTTTCAGGGAAATGCGTTGAAATGATCGTCTGTGGTTATCGACCGCATGCTACAGATGCTAGGTTGATAATTCCTTTAAGGCACACTACTATGAAACTAATATGCAAGTCATGTGGTTATGAAAGAAGGATTGGAGTGTGGGTGCACATGCAGGCCTGTTGAAATTAAGGAGTTAACAGTGACAGAAAAGCTACAGGCAGTAAAAGACAAAGATAATGAAGGGAAAATAGAGAGCAAGGGACCACGCAAGTCAGGCGGAGGTGGCGGAATGTAGACCTTAGGGTCATGTGATGGAGAGAGAGAGGACGAGAGAGATGTGTGTTTTTAGGTTGGGGTGATACAGGGCCAATGTGGGATTGGCCCGAGCGTAGCTTATGTTTAGAACGTGAGTCAGGAGACTGAAATGGCTGCGTGTGTGTGTGTGTGTGTGTGTGTGTGTGTGTGTGTGCGCGTAACGACATCTGTTACACCCTAGATCCACACCCAGAACAGTGTATATATATATATATGTGGGTATGTGCCTTAGAGGTGGGCAATATGACAATGTTTATCATTATTGTGATAAACTATGTTACAATATGCTGTCATGAGCATTTTGTGGATGTGGTCAGTTCTTAACCCCTTAAGATGATACAAAAAAAATAGCCTTTTCTGTTTAATCCACTTTTACTTTTATACTTTTACTGTTATTTCTGAACAATTATTTTGTTTATATTTCGTTTGTGTCAGGAACTGCCTTTTTGAACAAAAATGCATGAATAGGAATATCAGCTTTATTGCTACCTGGTTAAGCAAATCAGTAATAAGAGCTTATACCAGTCCCTTGGTATTGACATACTGCATAGAGGTTTAAGTTATAGTGAAATATTTGTGATATAACTGACAGATAAACAGCATTATGTCTATGATATAATACCCTTGAAAATAGCAGAGTCCCTGTTGCCAAGCAGGTTTTTTTAGCTTTAATTCTCTTTTGTGATTTTGCTTTTGTTATCCAAGACCAGGTGGTTAGCTTCCTTTTCTATACGTCTGGTTTTTGTCTGGTTAATTTTTACAATACATTGCAAATTTTATGTAACGAAAAGAAAACAGAACAAAACAGTTGAAGCTGTGTAAGATATTGTTTGCTCATTAACTTTATTAATGCTAACAGCAGTCACATCTCATGACATTTATGGAAAATGTAGAAATATTGCCCAGTCCTGCATCGAACAAGGAAGGTAGCTTTGATCGTATTTTATAAGTGATAGAAAGTATGAAAGCTCCGGTCCTATGTGCTGAAATTGATAACATAATTTTACTGTTGCCAACAGACACATGCAGCGCGACTCCTCTGACTGCAGATTCAAATGAGCTGCTCTCTTTTTCTTTGTTGGGTTAAAGAACACTGACCAGCTACTTTTTAAATGTAGAACGTTAGTCCTATTTACTTGGATCAGTGGGTGAAATGTTGAATAAAAATCATTGCACTGATCATATTGTTTAAATGCACTGCAGGAACGCAAACCCCAGAACTAAACTAAAAAACCATGTTGTGAAAATGTCTTCAGGAGTCATATAGAATAGAGTGTATTTTACCATATCGCCAGCCCGTAATGTTTTTCTCCCTCTCATATGTGTCAGCGTTCTTACCTGTGTCATGTTCACCACCTTGAGAGCAGCACAACGTACTGTTTTGAGCGTAACACTGACAGCTCGGTACACTTGTGTTTGACCTCATAACAACTTTCGCCAGTGGAATGGATAACATGCAATGAGTGTGCTTTGATGGAGTTTTCCCTCTCGACCCCCGTTTTTGTATGTTGCGGTCATCAATATGTGTGTGTCTGTCTGCATGCATTTAAAAATCACAATTCTGTGGCTCAAACATCAGCTGTGTGAACAAGATGTGCATATGAACACCAAATCAGGGTCCATGTGTGTCCAACATAGTAACAACGGCATGGAGAGAACCAAGGAGAGAGAGAGTCAGGTGTGTGTTGGACAGAGAGAGAGAGGAGTGAGCGTATATCTATTGATGTGAAGTGTATTGATGTATCGATGCAGCCACTGTGCTTTTTGCTATGTGTGTGTGTCTGTGTGTGTGTGTGTGTGTGTGCGCGCATGCGTGTGCATGTGCTCCGCAGGCCTGGCGCGTAAGATGGAGCTCTGTCTCATCGGCTGTGTTCCAAACTGCGCTCTCCTCCCTCTTCTAGCGCCCTGCGTCATGCACTCCCCCTCAATGGAGGCTCCTTCTTCGTCTCTGTCAGAAAAGGCAGTAGAGATGAGTCATTTGAAACACAGCCGTGAGGACAGCCCTGTCTGGATCGCATTCTAACTGACACAATAACACACTGAACTGTTAACATGGACCACGCACTCGCGAAAAGCTTACGTGGATACAAAGGAGACGTAGCTCATTTTGAAAAGTGATTATACCTGATTCTGCACTTTTTTACCTTAAATCTAGTGGACAGTTCACAGTATTGCCAAATTAATTTGCCTATTAAACATGTGGAATGTGTCGTGATATTGTATTTTTTATTTTTATTTTTTTGCTAGGTATGTTTCGCACGATGGCCAGTAAACATTCGTTAAAAGACATCTCTTGAAATAAGTGGACATAACCATTCTTAATGCCCAAGCTGGGCTAGTAGTGACAGTACCGTAATTTACAGCTGCTAATGTGCTAATTAAAGTTGCACAATAAATGTCCAGCCTTCAAATTGAAATCTCATTAAAATATTCAGTTAAATGAGATAATGAGATTTCCCTTTGAGTCATTCATTAAGGTAAAGGGAAATGGAAGATTCTTTTTATTTTTGCATTTGTATCTTAATCAGCCATGGTGAATATAATACTATAGGTATATGCTTTTTGCTGGTGCAGACTAAATATGTATGTCTGTGGTATCTGGAGTTCAACAGGGTTTCATTGTCCTACTTTACTAGCAGGAAAGGCTTGTACAGTAGGTCATGAGAGAAGGAGAGTATGCAAGAGAGAGATTACTCCAGAGCGACTGGGCTTATGTTTTTTTTCATTCATCACAGTTTTAATTCTTTTGTTCTCTACTTATTTTATATTTGCACACATGCTGACCTTAAACTCACACGTGTATGTTTCTCTGCCGTCTGATCCAGCTTCAGCAATGCCCTGCATTGAACCATCACACAGTGAAGCGGGGATGTGGTGTGTGTGTGTGTGTGTGTGTGTGTGTGTGTGTGTGTGTGTGTGTGGCAGTATTAGGTACTGCCACACACATTAGCTGCTGCAGTAGTGGCAAGGCAAGAAGCTGCACTTGTGTCCAGAGTTTATACAGTTACAGTACTATATATATATATATATATATATATATATATATATATATATATATGTGTGTGTGTGTATAATATATACAGTACTGTGCAGTTCTGTCTTAGGCTCATAAGTAAATTAAAGTGTGTTTTTGCCTGTGCTGGGCTGGCAAACTTTCCAGGGTGTATCCTGCCACCCGCCCAGTGACCGCTGGGATAGGATTCAGCACCCCCCCAGTGTGACCCAGAAGGATAAACGATTTAGAAAATGTGTGTGTGTGTGTGTGTGTTTTTGCCTGTAAAAATACTGTGGAACATTAGAAAAAATACAAATAATTAGAAAAAGACTCTCTGTCTCCAGTTAGTTCTTCCCCTCGATATCCCCAGCCATTGCATAGCTTAGTTAAATTCCACCAACACACCTGAATTAATTTAATGAAAGATTGATTAAGCCAAAGGAAGTATTGGAAGTTTATGAATAATACCAGGAATACCAGGATTTGTAAAGTAACAGACTTACAAAGAATCACTATTCATTAGCATTACTTATTAATTAATGTAGCTTAATGATATTTGTATTTATTGGAATCTTAAATATACAAAAATAAAACAAAGTGTAGGCTGTGAAAAACCTTTTGGCACTTTTTTCCCTGATTTCATAAGACTAATAAGAATGTATGTCTGTATATACATCGTCAGAGATAAATTATGAAAGGAAGTTAACACCGTTAACTTAATAATGTATTTCCATCTGTAGCAGTGCAGGCTGAAGCTCATCCTGCATGCTGTATATTGTTATAATAGTGTGCTTGTTAATATACAGTTCTTTAATGGCCTTTAAAGCAATACCTTCAGCACCTTCAGGAGAATATGCTGGACAGCGCTTGCAGGAGACCTAGATAAATCAACAAACAAAAGCAAAGTGAAAAGCAAGAGCAGGTGTGTCTGAACATAGTTGGAAACTGAATGTAGTTGCAGGAAGATAAACCTCTAGAAACAAAGTTGGAGACCAGCGCTATAGAGGATATGTTTAATTCCAGATTTCTTCTGGGTGTCCCCAACTACCACATAGACTTATTAAACTCCTTCACACATAATGAAGTATCGATTAGTTGAACCAGCTGTCTGATGAAAACTACAAACAATACCACATTTCCTCATGGAAAGGTCTGCAAATGGTTAAATGACATATAAAATCAGTACATGGTGAATTACTAACTGTATTTATTGTAATATTACTGTTTTTGGAGCAAATAAATGTGTGTATACATATACCTTATTTATATCACTATTATGTTTAATTAAAATTACAGTAAAAAGTAATGTTCCATCTCGTTACTACAAAAACATACCTTAGCAAACGTTTCAGTAGTGACTGTCCCATAGTGACAGTTTTAGCTCATTTTAGCAGAACTCAAAAACCAGTGCTTGACCAGCAAACACAACTTTGAGTACATATAAAACATACTGTTCATTAAACCTAAAAAATTCTTAAATGCAGAAAAATGTTTTATGGTTCACCACTGATTTTCAGACGTTAGGACACATTTACTTCAAAACAATGGGATCTAACTGTTTAGCATGTGGCCGTGAGGGACAGGGATGCAGACTCACTTCCCGCTACCTAAAATTTGGGGGTGTGGCTAAAATAAGGCTCCAATCAGGGGTTTGGGTTTGGGACAGCCACCTCCCAATAGAAAGCACTCAACAAATAATGATTTTGTGCATATTTAGCTCGATCTGTAAAGGTCTGTATATGTTTTAAAAATACGATTTTTTCTACTGTGGGACCACCGTTTGAAAGAATTCAGTAGAATCATGCTTATATAAGAGTATTAAGATTAATACTTTGCTCTGTGCCAGTCTATGTGTCTCTCCTTATTGGTGTTGATGGGCTGTACTCCAGCAGCAGAAATTTGGGGTGCTGCGTTATGTCTCTCACTTTCTCTCTCTCTCCCCGTTTGAGTCGTAGTAGTTGGTCTGCAGTACCACTCCACACCCTGGGAACGCCCAAATTTTTACCGCAGTACCGAACTGCCTCGCGCTCCACCAGAATACACTACACACACAATTTACACACACACACACACATGAACATGTATTAACAAAACCTGTTTCACAAAACAACACAGCACACATATGCACACATGGACATGCGCACATGCTTAGGCTGTATGTGTCACTATAGCACATGGAAGATCTTTAAACAGTGTTTGTGCGTCGTTATTGCGTCAAATATTCCTTCAGTAATTTGCTCTGAGCTTCTGTGCGATATTCGTTTTTTAGTTCCTCACTATATTGTGCTGATATATCCGCTTCAGTCATGTGGTTGATTCTAATAATTCTGTGTGCAGTGGTTTTGTTATGTTTTCAGCACCTTACTAATGTGTGTTTACATGCATTCCTGCTTGTGCGTGGTGTGCACAGCTTCAAATCTTGCAGCGTGTGTGTGTATGCCATTGCAGTAAGAAGACACCGTCGTCCCTCACTGACAGACGCTGTCCTCCTCTGCCATATGTTCAGAGTCGGTGCTGAGTTCCATGCACATTTCTAAGGTCCGTCTGTGAAAATGCACTCTAAATCGATTATTAAAGGTGTAGTAAGTAGTATTTTTCCATATTTTCGCAACTGTCACGAATACTGGCCTACTGCCAGTCACATGGAATGTGGCTTGTCACGACTTTGTGATATTACATCTGAAAAATCCTCCTACATTTTTGCAACAATGTAATTTTTGTCTCAGCGTTTCATCAGATAAGGAACTCCTTCTCATTTCACCTTTAATTAACCCCTCAAACTGTAAGAGCCTACACTTCGCTCATAAGTACAGGACTTACATATTACTTTCATAGTGGGTCTGAATAATAAGTCTCAAAGGGCCCATTACATGAAAAATCAAGTTTTCGGTTAACATTAATAAAGTTTCAAAACGTACCATTCACTTCCCAGTCCATGTAGTCCACATATGGGAACTAGCCTGTGAACACAGGCTGGTTTGAATGAATTATTACTGTGATGTCACAAGATTTCAGATCCAAAATTTCAGGATCACTAATAGTTAGCTGAACTGTTGTACAGAGTTGAAGGCTTCTGGTTTTAGGACCATTTCACCGACTTGGTCAGAGTTGAAAACGCATTTCGGACTTTTAACTGACTTGGACTTCAGACTGAAATCCTTTTCCTTTGATTGATTCTCTACCTTAATTATGTTCGTTTTATTGAAACAAATTCTACTATTTGTTTTGTTACTACCAAAACATTCACAACACTACTGAAACTTTATCAAGTTTCATTCATGGCAATTTTAGCTAATTTTAGCATAACTCAAAAACGCTTAACTAGTACATGACTAACAAACGCAACTTTGAGCAGTTGTACACACATTAAATCATATTTTTCATTAAAACCAACAAAAAAGTCAGTTGCAGCTTATGTTTGTTTTAGTACTGATAATTCTGAATGTTACACACTGCTTTTCAGACTTTGGAACACATTTACTTCAATACAGTGGGATTTAGCTGCTCACCATGTGGCCGCGAAGGACAGGGATGCAGTCTCACTTCCTGTTCTAAAAAGGAGGGGTGTAGCTAAAATAAGTTTTTATTTTTTGAACTTATAAATTAAGCTCTTGATAAATCTAAATATTCACTTTAAAAACTTCACTTTAAAATAAATTAAACACGTCTTTTAAGAAACTACATTGAAAAAAATATAAGTGTTATTTTTACAAGTTAAAATAGAAAACTTAGAATATACCCAATAAGTGATAATTATGTTAAAGCTAATTTTGTCCATTCTTAAGCTTTTTGAGTGGGAGAAAAACATTCCCTTAGAGTCAAGACCAATGCAATTATTTAATAGTTAATTATTAACTACACAAAATAATGGAAGTAATTGTGATCATTTATTGTTGACAGCACTAATGTATATATATTGTTGATGAAGAGCAGGGCTACACTGTGGATGGAGGGCCAAAATTTTGGTTTGTAAGGTGTTTGATACGGCTTGCCTTAAGCCAACCCTCTCATCCAATGAGAGAGCAAAGATATTTTACATAATGTCTAAATTAAGTAAAAATCTCATTTTTATTTTGAAGTATCTTAGTAATAAAATATAGTGTAATGTTATAAAATACATTTTAAATAGCCTGATTTGAAACCTACCCACCTTCCTCATTCATGTACTGGCTATTTGGGCCTCAGCCCACCCTGTAATTGCACTTTGAGCCATCAGACACTAAAATCTTTGAGCATCTCTGATGCAGAGACTCGACCTGCACTGAAATATGTAAAGCATTCAAATATGTATGTGATTTCCAAATGAATAAAATAACGTACACTAACACAGTTATTGCCAAAAGTAAACTGAAAGCCCAAACTCTTTATTTATTAATGTGGAAACAGTTAACATATATGAATCAGGTAAACTGAAATGTACTGCATTCTTGAGTGCGGAGAACAGAGTGAATGGCATATGGATTTTTTGGAGTGGACATACTCGGCCTTGGCTCGGTCCAGCTGATCGTCCAGAAAAGCAACACAATGGCCAGCAGTGAGCAGCGAGTTTCAGTCACGGCTGAATTAATACGAGGCCTCTGCGCTCCTCTGACTGTACAAAAAGGCCTGCTGTGGACTCTTTTGGTTAACGCATGTAGGCCTGTGGGCTTTATTTGTGTCCTTGTAAAGTACATGAAGGCTTATGTTTGAGTGGGTGGACTGAAAATATCTGCTATTGGAAATATCCACTGCTGTGGTTGCAGTTTGTGCTATTTAATCCTTGCATTCGTTCGCATTCTTTTCATTTTTCATTCGCTCCCTCCCTCCCTCCCTGTCCTTTACTCCTGCTCATTCTCTCTCCCTCTCTCTCTGTCTCTCTCTCTCCCTGTCCTCACATGGCTTTTGCCCTACTTTGCTAGAACAGAGCTGAGACAAGCCAGCCTCCACAGCCAGAGGCAGGCACAAGCGCCAGAGAAACACCCCATCCAGAACACTGCAATGGAGTGTGCGCGCATGTGTGTGTGTGCAAACCAAACAATAGATCTGCACAGAATAAATGTTGTAGGTGATCAAAACGTTTCCATAGACACTTGGGAGTATTTCAGAGTCCTTTAACTGTATCCACTGATGCGGGATTGCAGTTTTTATCTCTGTCAGGTTGGCCGAAAATGTAAAAATGTATTTTTCACAAAATGTATTCCTGCCCATATTGCTGATAAAAGTGGACAATGCGGTAAAAACCTTGCAATGGGTGATGTTTGGTATGCACACCGTTCCAGTATATTCTGTTTTCTGCTGAGCAACAGACAGAATGCACCATCCCCTCAGTGCCACATTTAAAACCAATAAGTATGATTTTTGTTTCTTAATTCAGTATTTGAGAAAATGAACTAAGGACACATCCTACATTTTTCTTTTATGTTGTATGTTAGGTCCGCTTATGATGTTTGTGTGGTTTTATGTGCCAAAAATATTCATGATGCATTTTACATGGCCATTTTCCAACCTCTCTGTATTTTTTTAGAATTAAAATGCTGTTTTTGTTACTGCTCCTGTTAGACTTCTAATTTTCTGATTGGCTGCCTTGTATTAGGCCTCATTTAGAAAGCATTTTGGAGTGAAACGCTTATTGTAACTTCAACATGAATGGGTGGGGCTAAACTGTTTTAGGTTGAATAGGCCACTATAAGCATATGTATTGATTTTTGTGACACTAAAAAAAATTTATTTCAAAGCTGTTTTCTAAGTGAGTGACTCTACTAATTTTCCATGACATGATCCCTTTAGAGTCGACCTCAAATTAAACCTTTTTACAAAATTCTTGTTTTTCTTTAATATTTGACAGAAGTGTAGTGACTTTTGCCTGCCTCTAAAACATCTTTTGATTTTTGATTATGTCACTGTGCACCAGTGAGTGGAAAAAAATAATATTAACCAGTAATGTCACATTTCACCTCCTTCTCCTACCCACATATCAAGCGAAATGCTCAACTAGCTCAGCCAAAGACCCTAAAACCCCTGTTTCGTTCTGTAATGTCAGGGTATGGAAGGAAAATGCTATGATTTTTTCCATTCAAGTTGACATTCACTGGTAAACGTAAATGAATGAAATTAGATGACATCAATTCAGCTGCCTGTTCTGTTATGTGCTGTTTACAGATTCTCTATAAATGATCTAAGACTTTATTCACACTGCAGAACAAATCAGATTAGTTTCATATGAGTGACTGTTTAAGACCATCTGTTTTGATTTCAAGCTACATGTGACCAGGTTTGATTTGTATGGTATACTAGTCTCATTTGCTTGAATATGTCTGTTGGTTGCCATAGTAACAGTGCATGTATGCGTACACTGACCAGGTAAGGCAAAACTTAGCAAACCAAATGGAGATAACAAGTTAATAAAATGACTGTTATATTTCACAACAGCATTTAGTGATTTTATTAACTACAGCCTGAACAGACCGTGACGGGTGTGTAGGCTGACCTGCTCACCATACGGCTAACAAGCTAACGCGATTTTTTAAATGATGCTGTCGCTGTAAACTACAGCATGCAAAGTAAAACGTAACGTAAATGTCTTAAAAGTTTCTACTCTCCATGTTTGGGCTGTAGTATTAAAATGTGCACGGCTAACTTTCTCATCGCACATTTTGACGTCATGAATGGCCCGAAAGATGGAAAAAACACATCAAATCCAATCTGACCATTCACAATGAGTCGCACATCTAGATGTCCAGTCAAAAAATCTGATCTAATGTGGCTTTCTGCTGTTCACACTGCAGAAAATCAGTACTGCTCAAACAGGATATGGTTTGTCTTAACAAGGCCTAAATCTGTACTTGAGATAGTTTTGCTGTTGCAGAAGTGCTGGCCACACCAACACGACACCCAAAACAGGCAGTCCGTGATGTCGTTTATCACAGTAACGATAATTCATTGGCTCTAGCTTTCTGTGCCGTTTCTACGTTTGCTTTCTTAACATTAGCTTCAAAATGAAAGCCATGGCTGGCGATGTTGCGCAGAGAGCAGCTGCTCAAAATGGCGTCTCGGTGCTTCTGGTGTAGAGGAGGACCAGAGGGAGGACATTAGGAAGTGATGGACTGGACCTGCTTAATGGACACTCCCTCTCTCTCTCTCTCTCTCTCTCCCCCTTTCTTTTTCTCTCGCTCCCTCACTGCCGCAGGCCGCATACACACTCACAGATCTCTTTTTTATTAGTGCCGTCATTACTGTAATGCTGTTGCTAATATTACCCTTGGTAATGGTAACAACACTATCGCAGATGGAGTTAGCGCACGAGATCAGAAGTATTCCTTTAAGGCTCCTGGGGCCGCACGAATACACACGCTCTCTCTTTCCAGTGTCGAGATGTGCTTTTCCGCCATAGAGGCAACACAAAAGTAGCTAATGTGTTACGGGAGTGCTTTTCTAACTCTTTTCAGCCTATTTTTTGTTTGTAATCTGTGCTCTCTGTTTCTCTTTCTCTCTCGATGTCTCTGTCCCACTGAGTTTTTGTTATATAGAATACCAGGAGGCTCTTCAAGCCTCTGCTGTTTAGAGCTGGCCAGCCAGAGATTGAGAAAATGGCCAAAACCCACCTGCTTGCTAAATAAGTCACCAGATAAGTTGGTAGTATATGGATATACCAGAGCTTTATATGATTTTTTTACTCTTTTTTTTTGTTCGTGAAACATCTAGGAATCTTTGCTGGTGTAAACGCTTCTACAGTGTTTAAATACCCGTCGCTTTTCTAAATCTGTTCTTAACTAATCTCTCCAAGCCGATCTTCCAATCATCTTCTTTCCCACTCAGATTGCCAGCTGTGTGCTCCTTCCTCTCTCTCTCTCTCTCTCTCTCTCCCTCTCTCTCTCTCCCTCTCTCTCTGTCTTCCCCCCCTTTACCCCCCTCCATCCAGCTCTCTCTGTCAACCAAAGTCCTTTCATAATGAATGGCAAGGTACGATAATAGCCTCACCGTTGCCATAGAAACCAGACAGGAGCCCTGTGTGTGCTGTAGCTTTTTTCTTTTTTTTTCTTCCCTCTTTTTTTTTTTTTTTTTTTGAGGGGGCAAATGATAGTGGAATGTGAGGCGAAACGCTCCCTCCCTCGTTCTTACTCCATGCACTCGTTGCACTGTACTCCCTCTCTTCTCCTTTCCTGCCTCAGCCTCTGGGTTTAGTCATTTTTTTTCCTTTTCCTTTCTTCACTCACTTTTTTCTGAAATTCTGACACAAAATAAATTATGAATAAGCTAATGTAATTAATTATTTACACCAATTATGAAACAACCTGTTTGAGTCTGGGTCCTAAACATGTGTCTGTGTTTTTCTTTCAGTGGGATTAAAATCTGTATGAATCAGAATCCTTAATCGCTTATCAGCGGGGTTTTCATCTACCATTCATAATGAATCAAGTTAATTAGGTAAACAGTTTGATTTTACTTAGCACATTAGTCCTAGCCAGTTAGCTTAATGATCTAGCTCCCAAATGTATCATTCCCATTTAGGAAGTATACAGAAAACATTTGCTGTGTCCAAAATTAATTGGAAAGAAATTTTGTTACATTAATATCACCATTTCAGAGATAGAAGGTTTTGAGTAGTGATGAGTAGAGAAAGAGCTACCTAATAAGTACAAATTACTGCTGTAGTCTAAGCAGCCAGGGGAAGAGAATGAGCTAATGATAGCAAAAAAAAAAACATTAATTTTCTACAAACTGTACAAAATGTTTTAGAGATGTCACTAAGACTGCATACGTTGAAAGATGTAGCATTACTATTCTGTGCTAGGGATGCACTGGGCTAGCACAATATGTGCAGACTTGCTAACATCAGCACTTCTGACCTAAAATGTAAATAAAATGTAAATATAAAATGCACTGTGAAAGCGTACTACAATAAAAATGTAATTCTAAGTTGCCCTTAAAATGTAGGCATTGAGTCCTGCTTACTGCTCAGTAGCCCCACAGTGCTTCACAGTGTTCTTAGCCTCTACTACTCATCAATGGATTTTCACTGTATCCCCCTCTACAGGGATTCCTGCTCTTACCTTAAACATCTTTCATATACCAACTCAAAAAGCTCTGTGCACAGCATCTATTCATTCGAAATCTTTTAATGGTCTTGCATAGGTGTTGGCAGGTCATTCCCCCTTCATACCACACCTGCGTGCCATCAAGTTACTACAGAGTTACCCAGCTGTTTTATTATTATTATACTATATATATACATATATATATATATATATATTATACATCTTTTGATGGTTTTAATAGCGTCTGTGAAAGAAACATTAACCAGAAATATGCAGCAGCATGCAAATAATATCAAAAATGTTCCTAACAAAAGGGAATTGTATCAAAAGGTCATTGTATCCGAATCTTCCTAATTAATGGCCTCTCTTACATCTTCAGCTATCAGCAGTGCAGTTCTATAATGCCTGTCAACATACTGCAGATGTTCCTGATATACAGTGAGGGGGAACCTTCAGACACTTCAGTATTCAGACACTTCTGTTTTTTGTTATTTAGCCCATTCAATGACCAGAACAACTGGTGAGTCAAACGTTTTATTACACACTTCTGTAACCTAAAAGTGGCATCCAGTTTGCACTGAAGTCCCTGTAGTTACTATATAATAGTTTTAGTATATAATAAGCCAGAATAATATATTGATTAATACACTAATTCAATATGTTCACTTTCAGTTTACACACATAATGTCTTTGGACTTATAAATATGATAAATATGATCAAAAAGTATTCATATGTTTACAAAAGATACATTATTCTGATAAGTAAAGATCACAAGGTTGCATAAAACGTCAGGTTCTAGACATTAATGCTGCAGAAAATAAACGAGTAACGTATATGGAACCTCAAATTGCACCTGGTGTCATTATAGAAGAATTTCCGTTGGATGGAAAGATTTTACACAGCAATTAGCAGGCATGATGAAGGTGAAAGAGCTTCCTGAAGTTGCCAAGGACGACATTATTAAACAAGAATGGAATGGAAAAAGCTGCAGAGCCCTACAGAAGACCTTAAACATCCCTGTCTGTACAATTAGTTTGATAATATGCAAGCGGGAAGTTGATGGAACCACAACATGTACACTGTGCAAGATTTCGCAGCGTGCTTATCATAAGGAAGGTAAAAGAGAAGCCAGCAGTTGAGAAACGTTGCAGGACGGCCTGAAAGCAGCCGGAACAAAAAATCTGAGCAAAATAAATAGAAAATTGTATACAAACTAAAAATCGCTATTTTTAAAATTTAATTTAATTCCTGATGAAATACAGTTAAACATTCTGCGCAGACAGATTTCACGGTTGGTCTGTCAGGCTGTAAACTTTTGGACAATCACAAGCAAACAAATATACCATGTACTTTTCTCAGTTATATTTTTATTGAGCAGAGTGGCTGATGTGATCGTTTATCCGTCTGGAAACAGGAATGTCTGTATAACTTTCTCGCTGCTCTGCTCCGCAGCACAAACGCTGTATGTATGATAGGCCAGCACATGGGAGCTGTAGCACTCAGCTGCCGCGTCACTCACGCATGCAGAAGCAGTATGTGCTACACATCATCGAAGGAAACATGAATGGAATGGTGCACTGGGACATAATAGAGGAGAATCCGATCTCATTGGCCAAAAAACTGAATCTGAGGAGAAGATGGACTTTTCAATAAGACATTGACAGTGATCCCAAACATACAGCCAAAAGAACTCAAAACCGGTTTCGGAAAAAGAAGGTGAAAGTCCTCGCATGACCCTTCCAGTCTTCTTCTATGAATCCTATTGAAATCCCAGGATTTTTAAATTGTGAGTCCGTCACAGGGACCCTCATAACCTTTGAAGTTGAAGTTGAAGATGGTTTGCCAACAGGACTGGACCAAAATCGAACTGCCTTCTTCATCTAAGCATCTCGAAGCAATAACGGCTTTGTAATAAATTACTAATGTTATTCATTTGTGGTGTCTGAACATTTATTTCCATTTTTATCAGCTTTGTTTCTGTAAACATACCTTTGTTAATGGTTGCACCTTAAAGTGCTGGTTCACTCTCAGGCAGAACACTCGCTGGGTTAATCTAAGTCATTAATAGTGCTTCCTTATTCCTGTGGAAGTGTTATTTAAATAAAATTGCACATTTCGGCTAACACAAAGAATGGCCACTCATGAGTATATTTAAGACGGATGTAATACACATCAAACATAAATGCAATAATAAATATTTTGTAAGTACATTTTAGGTGTGAAAAGCTTTAATTTAGAAAAATCTTCATGCGTTTTTCACAATAAATCAAATAGCAGTAAGGCATTATAACAGGATTTAACAGTAATCTCATCTTTTCAGAGGTTTAACAGTAACCTCATCTTTTCAGAGGTGCACTGTTATATATACTTGAACCTGAGATAAGAACCTAAGAAAAAAGCAAGAATGAAAAGGTGAAGATAAAACATGAATTAATGAAATAACAGAAACTAGACCTGTAACATCTGGACGGAAATGTAGAGTTTCAATCGAAGTGGGTTGGGACTGAATATTAAAGCAAAGCACACACAGCTAGAGATTACTAAACTACGTTAGCCTAGTGGACTAAAACTGTAGCCTTAATTAAACTGTTCGAAACAAGCATGTTTCATTTTGTTTGCACTGGTTATTCAGTATTTACAGCTTCCACCTGCGGAGGGGAAGAGGCACTAACTCTAGAAGCTAACATTAACAAAAAGCAGTGTTAACACTAGTTATTGTGATATAAACCAATGTGATTTCATTATATGCTAACTTTAGTATAAAATATGATCAGGTCCTGTGTATTACTTTTATTTCATAAGCAAAAATTTAGTAAAGGAACAACTATCAGGAGGTAAAAACTGCTAAGAGTGTAGCATTATGACATGGCTCAGGAGCCTATCAGTCTTCCCTGTGTTCAGCTCTGTGATGCATCATACCTTAATATGATACATCAAGGGAACATATGAAACTGTTTCCAAGGTAATGGTTACGTCATGAGTCATACAGGGAAGAACAAGGAGCACATTTTTGAATAGGAACACACTTGCCTCTGTTGATAAAAGTTCAATAAAGTAACATATTACCTGGCAATAAAGGACTGTTTCCAGAATTACAAAGGCACTTGTGATCTCCATGGCTCACTAACTAAGCTAGTGTTAATGATGCAAAGAAATGACTGACAACTGAACTAACATTGGAAGTATATAAAACAAAAGTGTCTAAATACTTGTTTCCCCTCACTGTACATTATTACACCTTCCTGTATAAGTTATGTATATTTGTACTTTCTAACTGTACACAATGATCTATATAACTTAACTGTCTGTAACACATGGCATCTTTGATATTTATTTTGTAGATTATTATATCGAATAGAGTGCTGTCAACATGTTAACACAGTGAATTATTATTAAATCTAAATTAAATTATTGATATTACTAACACTGCCATTTTAATGCACATGCAGAATGTGGTTTGCCATCTTACTGGAACAGCATGGGACGTCCCTGAAAAAGAGTTTGTCTAGGTGGCAGTATATGTTGCTCCAAAATGCATATACCCCTCAGCATTCATTTCACATGAGTGCAAGTTAGCAATGCCTTTGACACCAACACACCTCCAAACCATGACGGATGCTGGCTTTTGGACTTAATGTTGATAACAATGGTCTGTTTCCTCTTTAGCCCAGAGAACACATTGTCCATTATTTCCAAAAGTAATTTGAAAGGTGGACACGTTAGACCACAGCAGACATTTCCACTGTGCATCAGTCCATCTCAGATGTGCTTTAGCCCAAAGAAGTCGGCAGCGTTTCTGATGCTGTTGACATATGCCTTCCACTTTGTTGTCCTGCATTTGTAAATGTAGTGATGAACCATGTTTACTGACAGGGGTTTTCTGAAGTATGCCTGAGCTCATGTGGTTATATTCATCACAGAAGCATGTCAGGTTTTAATGCAGTGCTGTCTGAGGTATTGAACATCCTAGGCATTCATTGGTTTTTGACCTTGCCCTTTACATGGAGAGATTTCTCCAGATGCTCAGGTAACCTTTGATAATGTTCTACACCATACAAGGTGCACAGATCTTTGCCAGTAATCAAAGAGGAATGTTTTTCTCAATGTTATTGCCACATTTTTTTGGCAAAGTAGAGAGACTCCTTTTTACCCATATTTTTGGGTACTTTTTAAGATGTTTTTGGAAGATCTTTGCCCTCTGTTTTGGGACGTTTCAGGCCTTAGTTTAGGAATGAACCTATATTTACAGAAAATAATGATATTTGACAGGGAAAACAAACTATTTTCATTTATATAAAGATCAAAATGTCTTTACAAATCACTGCTTTCTGTTTTTATTTGCATTTGACCTACTGTCCCAACTTTTTGGAATTTATACATCTTGTATTTGACAAATAAAAAGAATCTAATTGCATTTGAAAGCACAAACTATGCGTTTCATGGTCATTTTAGGATGAATGAACGAATAGAAATGGTTCAAATTTGCTTGGAAGAAAATTTTGTTACATTAACTTAAATCAAAGATAAAGGTTTTCCCCCCTTTCTTCTAGAATTTTGCCATTTAGGAGATAAAAACTTTTGTTGCAACAGCTGTTATATACTATTATGTATAATATTAATTCCTTAAACGACATGCTTATTCAGTTATTAATCTTAACATTTACTATTTCATTACTGTTGTAAATTACTTGGGGAAACTATTATGTAAGTTATGCAGGTATATAACCCGAATAATTTCAAAGGGTTAGAAGAATTAAAATTCACTCCAGTCTCAAAGCTGTCCCTGATGTCTCTGATTAACAGTGTCAAATCAGCATTTGCTAAAATGCACAGGTCAGTTTTTGGTCCTGCATGTCATAATTTTGCTTTTAAACTAACAACAAATCCTCCATTCAAGACAGTTTACTGTCCTTTGCTTTAGTGAACTCAGCACTGGCCCTCAGAAAGCCCTGCATCTTTAGCAGTTTCTGCCTCTAGCTTTAAAAGGATGCAACCGATTAGATCAATATGAACCCCAATTCACTATGAGGTCCCTGTTTATAGTTAGAGTTGTTTCTGTTGTAGCTGCCTTGTTCTGGTACAGCAGTTATGCTACCTGGGGGATCCAGACATACAGTGGAGTAAGTGGTGGACACAGATTAATCATCAACACACGTGCACACACACACACACACACACACACACACACACACACACACACACACACACACACACACACACAGTCTCACACTCACATACATGCACACATACACCGTCTCCGTCCAGCTGTCGGAGCTGGCGGTGTCACCATAGCGACAGCAGAGTGCTGCTGAAGATCCTGGCCAACAGCTGCTCTCTGTGGAGACAGTATTGATTGAGTCTGCTCTAGCCCCACTCTACCTAAAGTGGGTATGTGCATGTTTGTGTTTGTGTGCAAGATGAACTGCGAGCATATCTACAGCTTATGAATACTGTGTGTGCTTAGGCAGAACTGTGCCTTGGGCCATGTAAAAAAAATGATAGTTCGAGCTATTTATTAAACACATTTGAATAAACATAAACATTAATACAATACGTTGTGGTTTGATGTTTGTCAGTGTGTTAGCATAACCACTTCCAGAGCTCTCCTTGAAGAAGTCCAGTTACCTTCCAATACCTGCTTCAGCAAATCAAGACTTCAGTGAATTAAATCTGGTGCAAACATGTGCATAAAACCATGCATAAAACCCCTGGGGGGCTTTTACCCTCAGGTGGTACAAGTGTCCTTCTGGTTGAAGTAAATAATAATTGTATTTGGAGCTATTTTTATTTTACATTTATTTCATTTGGTAGGCTCTGTTATCCAGAGTGACTTACAACTTGATCATTCTACATAGGTTGGTGAAGCTAGTGTTAGGAGTCTTGCCCAAGAACTCTTATTGATATAGTGTAGGGTGCTTACCCAGGCAGGGGATTGAATCCCACTCTACAGGCAGAGAAGCTAGAAGTTGAGTTTGAGTTGATTTGGGAGATCCAGCTCCACACAAGACCAAACAGGCCGATTGTCAAGTGCAAAGAACATCATCTTTGCTCCTCACAGAACAAGTAAATGGTAACATTGGCCTTCTTTCTATTTTGAAAAAGTGAAAGTTTGAGGCAGATTTGGGCTGTGTTTGGAGATTCTAATTCTTGGGATTATTGGGCTGCATTTGGAGGTCTTTTTAACATGTGTGAAAAAGTTCTGTTTGCAAGTGCTAGAGACGATTGTGATTGGTCGGTGAGTTCATGACACTGACGGAAGTTACATAATAGATTTTTTGGTGTACATGCTTAACTTACTATTGTTTCAGTGTATCATGTTTGGCTTGTAAAAGCCAGTATACTGTGAGGAAATAAATTTTCTAACATTAAAACACGTGAGATGCTACATTAATAATGGTTAGCTAATATTATGTAAACAAATAACAATATTTTATCACTTCTTTGTTTATATACTGTGAGGATAAATTCATATTTAATAAGGCATATTGAATAATAGCTTAATTGGCTGTAATAACACTTAAAGTCAATGTAATATGGAAATGAGAATGCATTCTTCCTTAATGTGATGTATTTTCAAGTAAAATAGGCTAGTTGGTCAGGAAATAATTGTGGGCAGGCCATGATTTTATCCTTCAGAATCTGATTGGACAATAAAAAGTGGAACATTCCGGAACGAACATGTCAAACTTTGACGGCCAGCAGGATCGTCTGTTTTGCAGAAAGCCAAAAAAGTAATTATCTGTTGTTTTTAAACACAATTAATTAATTATTGAAAGCTTAATTTTATAATGTATTTATTTTTGCTCATCAAGACAAGGCTAAACACCAGTTAGCAGGCTAGTTAGCATCTGCATTGCTCTTGCTTTTCTTACACTTTTACTGCATCTAGAGAAATGTAGTAAAAATTCAAGAGAGAAATACTTCAGGAAAAAACAAGTCAGGATAAATAAATATTTACAAGTGTAATCACCAAATGTTTGAGCAAGAGATGGACTGTGAATGTGGTTGTGTGTCTGTGTACGTCACTCCATCATAAGCTGACCCTCCTCTCAGCCTCACAGTGTACCAGAAAAGAGCACAAATATTGCCAGATATTTGAACCACCTCACTCCTGTTATGAACACAAGTTTTCAGTGTAAACAGGCTGAAATAACTGATTATTTTACATCGGGCCCAAACGCCGCAAGTGAGGAGAAGAAAGGAGGTCATCTCTGCTGACATACATGTGCTTGCAGTCAGGGGCAGAGCTAATGACAGGTGTTTTTGCTCTATGATAGGTCAGGGCGAGGCAGGAGGAGGAAAACATGCTAACATGTCACAACATCAGATGGCGTTTAGAAACAAACAGAAATTGCTGCACTTCAATCAAGAATTACAGAGAAACAAGAATTTTGTTTTGAAAGTGATATGATACAATGGATTGTGCTTAATATGGCCAATGACATGAACTAACAAGGTAATAAAAAGTGTGTATGTATTAACATTGTTTTTACAAAGCATACATTTAATACTCATAATTATATAATTATAAATGATTATGCAGCAATTTTTTTTTCTCCCCAAAAAGACAACACTTGTTGAAGGGTTTATTTTCCAAGAAGACATCAAATAAAAAATAACATTAATTTAAAAAGTGCAAGATATGTACCACATGTTACACATATGCGTTTGGCAAATGTGTGTTTTAATGGCTCAAGTAAAAAAAAAAAGAATGATCTTGTATATAAACTCTCACTCTTACCTTCTGTCTATAATGAGTGAGGGGATTTTCTAACATGGCTAAATCATTTCCTGCACCCGAATAGCTATGAGTAGCTGTACGGATCCCTGTCGAGTTATTTCTTTTGCCTGTACAGTCTCAGTTTGAAGCCTGTGTGAAGCAGTGGCCACCGCGACTCATGTTTTCTACAGTAAATGAGGCATTTAGGAGCATCTTCACAAATAAGTTACCTTTGGCACAGTTATTTGATCTATTCACACTGTCAGTACACGGTCAGTGTTCAATCTACCACTGTTTACCCATCACTGTTGTACTCAACTCACAAACCAAACAAATGATAAGTGCAACAAAGAAGAACTTTGTATGGTGTCAAATCCAAAATTCAAATGTGAATCAAAATTTGCAAGTGGTGAAGACCGCTCTCGCATGAGGAAAACAACTGTGGCGTGCGCGAGTGTACTTAATCTTGATTTCTGAAAATTCACAAAGACAGACTTCAGTAATAACAGGCAGCGTTTTGTCTAACACCTCTACAGTAAAAGGCCTGTTCCTGGTTTTTTATATGCAGCAAAAACACTGATGACCACTGGCAGCCAGGAAATCATGGCCTAGTTCCAGAAATCAGTAATTACCAATCATGTTCCGATCCGGCAAAATTAAACTCTTGTGCGAGCAGAAAAAACAGCAGTGTTGGGCTAATTTTCCTGGCGTGTGAGCGCTTGTCTTTCTGTGGAAGTGTTTTTACTCGCACAAGAATGGTTTTCCTTGGTTGCGAATTTTGAATTGGATTTGCTGCCATAACTTTGTTTCTTCCAGCTCAGGCTTGCTGTCTCTGCTCACCTTTTGAAACAGCTTGGCTACTCAACCACCCAAGGCAAACAAAGTTAAATATGCATTCAAATTTTCCTCACCAGAGTGTAACTGCCGCACCTTTTTAAGGTGGAACAGAAAATGAGAAGCAAGTACCTAAGTAGCTAACGTAAGGATTTAAGGATTAAGAATTTATTCAGTTTATTTAAAATACGTGATGTGAAGTCAGAACTAATCATGACTTAGTAAGAAATATTAACATATTAGATAACATAGTATCTCGTGTTTAAACTATTACAAATACATTAGTAAATGTCAGTCAACAGTTAATGTGGAAAGAACCTCAACTACTGCATTTTCACTTGTTCATGTGTTGTTCAAGTTAACAAATGCGTCTTAATATTAATTAGTCCACACTAAATGTATAAAGTATAAGCCAGATGTCATATGCTGTCATGACATCAAACACTGTGGCACATATCACGACGGTTACTGTTGGAACTGGAATTGGAGGAAATATATACAGATTTGTACAAATGTACTATCTATGTTTTAAACCGCAGTGAGAAATAACTTTTAAACAATTATTCATTCTCTTTTCCGCACATCCTCTTCGTATAGTTCTATTGAGTTTCACAGTCATGTAAGTAGGTTATGGGTCCATTCCTGCTATTTAATGATGGCTTAATTGGGTAAATAGATATGTTTAAGTTTTGTATTACCTAAACTCTTAACCTCGATTGTTTGCCTTTATTTATAGCTTTTCATATCTAGTTTGAAGATCCAGATAAAGTTGACATGACTGAGCATGATAAATCAGAACTTTATACTGTAAAGTTTATATACTGTTTATACTGTAGGCCTGTAAATAGGATTTTGCTAAATTTGACAAACATGCATGAATATGTTTAGTCTACTGTGTTGCTGGTTGTTGCCAAATGTACTCAAAAGCACATTTTTGCACCTAGCTAACAGTTGCTCTGTTTACATGCAATGATTTTTGTTAATGGGACTAAATACATTCCGATTATAGATTAAGATTGAGGTGTTTATGCTCACTCTGCTCAACAATCTGATGGAAAATCTCAGTTTACATGAAAACGACATGTAACCCGATCCAAAATTATGCACCTGCGTAGAGAACCACTTAGTGTAGATGTTACCATGACAATTAGCATCACATGAGTCCAGTCAGAGTGAGATGAGCAGCAGTGTGTTACCTATGTTTTCAGCTGGTGCTTGTCTTATTAATTTCAAATTTTAACTCAGTTACTTACTTTAAAATTATGACTCAGGAAAACATACTTCACATGTGCGTATTAAAGAAGGCCGAGAGGAAGACGTTTCTGAGACAAAAAAGCTGGACGCCCGTCCCACCAGTCTTTTAAAGTTCAAAGCATAAACTTCGTCTACTCTGCTTTCGCCAGAATCGCCGTCTTCAACATTATAAACTTTCTCTGTGACGCGACAGCACGTGCAGAATGTGCGTAATTTTTTTTGGAAATGTAATCAGATACAGCCGTTTACATTATTTTTCTTCTATTTAACAGGTTATTTACAGGTTTACCCACCTTGTTTATTCGCATAGAAATTGTGTTCTGAAAGGCCAGAATGGCCCGTCTATTCCTATTGATGTGTTTACATGGACTCATTGTGTTCCGATTGAGTTATTAGTCCAATTATTAATGGATTATCAGGTTGCCTGTAAATGTGGCTACTGTTTGTAGATTAATATTGTGTGCTAATCAGAGTTAAATTGGTTAGTGATGGGTAAGTAGGAAAGATGGAGTTTTAGTAGTTCACGGAACATTTTCCAAATCTAATTGGAAGGCTTCGAACACTTGGCAGTAAAATTTTGTGTGCTGAGACATTTTACAGATTTTGTTTGGGTTCGGTCCTATCTTGACTAGTCAGGGGGTTGGACTAGTCTTGGGTTTGAGAAAGGTGGTCTTGACCACAGCCCTATTAATATTGTTTGTCTTGTGTAAACTTCTTGAGAAGCTGGTGTTGATAACAGTGCTGAAGTTTTATAGTAAAGTATCATGCAATGTAGTTGCAGGCAAGTTTGACTTGCATAAACTTGCATAAACAATCATCTATATTTCGACTCCTTAATGGCGCTTTCTTATCTGGTAACATGGACAGGGTCCACATCCTCTCCATGCAGGCTCTCCACTGGCATCCCACAAGACTTGGTGCTAGGTCCTCTTCTCTTTTCACTTTATACTCGTTTTCTTGGTGTTGTAATATCCTCTCATGGCTTCTTTTACCACTGCTATACTGAAGACGCTCAACTAATGCTTTCTTTTTCATCTTCTGATACCCAGGTTTCCAGTTGCAAGACTGAGTAGCTATTCCCCTCCCCTGTATCCCTGCAACTACAGGTCCTCATCACGATCTTGCCATTTCATTCTAGAACTATCTGATCATTCCATCTGAAGATGCCAGAAATATTGGTGTGATTCTGGATGGCCAGTTATTGTTCTCAGCTCATATTGTGAACCTAACTTGGTCGTGCAGGTTTCTCTGCTGAACATTGACTTATGTCAAGACATATACATATACATATATATATATATAAACAGTCTGCAACCCTTTTTCACTCAAGAGGCCACTCAGACACTAGTTAAGTCTCTTTTCATCTCAAGACTTGATTAATCTAACTCGCTCTTGGCTGCTCTTCCTATGCAGACCACCAAGCCCCTTTTTCTCTAGGTGTCAACATGAACTTTTGTTACTAGCAGTATCTGAGCTCAGGACCAGTTTTCTCTCTGACCTATTTGTAACTAGCAAAGAGATGTTCTCTGAGTAGACAATGCACTTTTTGTAAGTCGCTCTGGATAAGAACGTCTGCTAAATGCTGTAAATGTAACAACTGCATAGGACTGCAGAGGATCCAGTGACATTTTGGGAGATGTGTACACTGGACAGAACACATCGACTTTTAACCTTTCTATTTATTACAGGATGCAATATCACCAATAAAACACAGCAGACCCATTAGATGGAATTCCTATGTATGGGCATGACGCTGACCACAGAATGACGCACAGTTTCAGAGATCTGTTGTTCAGTATCTGTTTTGCCAGGAACTAGTGTGTGGGTTCAGGTTCCATGAGTCTTATCGCTCCTGGGCGTCCCCTATAGTGCAGTGCTGACTGCCTGTGGAGATTTTGCCTCAGCCCCAACCCGTCACGCATGCACCACAGTACTGGAAATTCTGCTGATACAGATCTGGTAATAATTCACATTGTTGTTGTTTTGAAGAAAACTCAGCAGTAAAGGGGGTTATTATCTTGCTAAAACCAAGTTTTTTGTTATTATGAAAAATCACAAATCACTGTTTTTTATAGGAATCAATTGAATAAGTCGACAAAATTGCGACCTTGTAAATAGGAGATTGCCGGTTAGATGCCCTGCTCTGAAGGACGTCTCATATCATATGAGTTATTGCATGTAAGTGTATTATTTTAGGTTTTTAGATGAGACAACGAATAATACATTTGCTGTCCTCTAAAACATGATTAGACCATCTTTCTGGGTTAGAGTGCATGCCATATATTGTACATTAAATTTAATGTATGTTCAGGTTGCCCTTGAGCCCAAGATCTCTGAGCACAGGCCTACTCAGGAGTACTGGTAGTAAAGAAATCTGTGCAGAGGCTGGAATGCCTGGAGTAGAAAAGATGTTCAGGCTTCTTCTGACCAGGTTACAACAAGCGAATTGGAGAATTCCAATTCCGATTCTTCAAATATTCTGAAAAATTTGAATGTTGAGATGTATATCATATAATTCGCTGTGGTTTGATGTGAAACGGTTGAGAGAAACTTGGCAACTAGGATTTCTTTACAATGCTGGTGACAGGAGCAATTCTGTTTGCTGTTCAAAACTTGTTTTCTGAGTTTTATATTTTATGTTGATAATAGTAAAAACCAGAAAAATGTGTACCCTGGGTACTATTTTGCTGTACAGATATTGGCACTCCCCAAACATGAGAGGTGAGGGTTACATGAGCAAAAGGTGCTTCATCTTAATGCTTAATGAGACTGGAGAACATATGGCAAGGGATCTGTGACCACTCCTCCATACAGAACCTCTCCAGATCCTTCAGACTACCCTCTTCAGCTCAATCCACAGTTTTTCTGTGTGGTTTAATGCAACGGACTGGGATAACTGTGGCTAAACCTTGATTCTGTGGTCAGTGAACTACTATTTTTGTGTTGATTTTGAGGCGTGCTTTGGATCATTGTCCAGCTGGAGGATCCAGTCAAGGCCCAGTTTAAGCTTCCTACCTGAGGGAGTCAGGTTTTGATTTCATTTCTCCCAGTATTTAATGGGGTCTGTGATACCATGTATCCAAATAAGTTGTCCAGGACATGTGGAAGAACAACAGCCCTACAGAATCACTGATCCACCACCATACTTCACAGTGGGCATGAGGTACTTTTCTTTGTGTCTATATAAAATACTGCTTCTGGTGTTTGTTTCCAGAAATCTCTGCTTTGGTCTCATCTGACAACAGAACATGTTTCACTGAAAGTTTGACAAACTGTAGAAGCTTTAGTTTGTTGGTCCTTGACAGCAGAGCCTTGCTTCTGGCAACCCTCTCAAACAACTTGTGGTTATGTAGGTGGCAACATTAACATAGTTAATAAAAAAACATAGTTAGGTTGACATAGTTTGTGAGACTTTCTGACCACAAGACCTAACTTATTTCTGCAATTCCATAGCTGTGGTCCTTGGAGATTCTTTTGCCACTTGAACCATCCTTCTCACTGTGTGTGGGATCAGACGTACATCCTCTTCTTAGCAGATTCTGAACATCTCCAGTTGCTTTAAGCGTCTTTATTATTGCCCTAATAGTGAAAAGGGGCATGTTTAACTCTTTAGCTATTTTCTTGCAACAATTTCCTGATTTGTGCAGCTCAACTACCTTTTGTCATTTCTCTTCTCTTTCTCAAATTGATGGATGACTGAGGGAATCTGGTGTGCATACTTTGTTAGCAAACTTTTACCCTGTTCTTCAGTGGTCAGGACCCCCATGGACCCTCAGAGAGCAGGTACTATTTGGATGGTGGATCATTCTCAACACTGCAGTAACACAGACCTGGTGGTGTGTTAGTGTGTGTTGTGCTGGTACGAGTGGATCAGACACAGCAGTGCTGCTGGACTTTGTAAAAACTGTCCACTCTCTGTCCACTCTATTAGATACACCTGCGTTGTTGGTCCACCCTGTAGATGTAAAGTTAGAGACGATAGCTCATCTCTTGCTGTACAGTATGAGCTAATCATCCCATCTTTCATCAGTGGTCACAGGACGCTGCCCACAGGACGCTGTTGGCTGGATACTTTGGGTTGGTGGACTGTTGCCAGTCTAGCAGTGACACTGAGGTGTTTAAAAACTCCTGCAGCACTGCTGTGTCTAATCCACTTGTACCAGCACAACACACACTAACACACAGTGCTGAGCATGATCCACCACCCAAATAGTACCTGCTCTGTGAGGGCCCATGGGGGTCCTGACCACTGAAGAACAGGGTAAAAGGGGGCTTACAATGTATGTAGAGAAACAGATGGACTACAAGTAATTGTACAACTACAAAGTGCACATATAGAGTAAGTGGAGCTGATAAAATGGAAAGGAGTGTAGACACAAGGAGGTGGTCATGTTGTTCCTGATCGGTGTATATTCCCCAGTGAAACAGAAAGTCATGGCTGACCATTTAAGTGTTTCTAATCACTCAGGTGAACTTTGAAACATAAAATATGAATGGGAATATACTTATATTTAAAATAATTGTAATAGAATAATAATAAATTATTGGCACCCATGCCCTGTGATAGACTGGAGACATGTCCAGGGTGTATCCTGCCTTCCGTCCTTCCTCAGGCTCCAGTGACCCTGAGGGAGAAGCGGCTTAGAAAATGGATGGATGGATGGATGGATGGATGGATGGATGGATATACTTCAGTTAGATTTCACTCATAATAATTTCTAGGGGTGCCCCCAATTATGGCACACATAGATTTAAGAAAATGATTTATTTCATGATAAGATTTAGCCTTGAACTTTCAATGATTGTACCTCAAATAAAGGATAGATTTTTGATAATATTTTGAATGAAAGATCAAAGGGATAAGCTATAAAGAATGTTTTTTAACGGCTTGTTTTGCTCTTGATTACCAGGGATACCAATAATCTCACCTTTTTCTTCCAGAAGTTACAATGAGAAGTTGGACTAAGACTATAACATAATAATAATTAATAATTTACATTTTTTACGATTCAAAAGTCCAAAAGTCAAGACAGGCAAGTCCTGAGTGAATACCTGACTTCTGATTTTTTCTTTCTGAATTTTTAAAGAATGCATGGAATTCCTCTTTAATGTGATCTTTCAGGTCTAATGTAATCTGAAGACTTGGATTTATTATGCACTATTTCTGATTGAACTGCTTCATTTGGTTTCAGAAAGTTTAAAACATCTCAGAAACAGCCCAAATATCCCCTCCCTCCGCTTTCTTCCTCCCAAAACCACACTTAACTGTTACGTATAGTGACCTGTTCTGCCTACTCAGTAAATTATGAATGAATAGACTTGTAGATATTGCCTTTTCAGAAAAGCAAATTTCTGAAAAATACCACAAAAAGTGAACTGTGGTCCAGTTATGACCAGTTTTAAAGCTGTTCTGCTCTGATTAGAATATTTGATTATTGTATTTGCATTACATGATCCAGATTACGTGTCTCTAACCATCCAACATAGTGCTCACAACATAGTAGTTTTATGTATTTTTTTTCTCTCAGGTGACCCAAGAGTTTTACGCAATACTGTAGTTCAGTCATCTGCAAGTGTGCACACACCCCTTTATATACAGTGTGAGGCAGAAGCTTTAGCATTAGCTTGTTAGCCTCGTTAGCTAAAGTAGCCTTAGTTTAAATCATTTTAGATCATTTTAGGAGTTTAGATCATTTCATCCCTTAATGGGGTGGTTCTTGGACAGGAAATAGCCATTTGCCTGACATGCAGAATAACCAATCAAAGACAGGGTAACAGTTTACAATAAGAGTGAACTTCTATTTATGGTACTTAAGAGAGTAAAAAGCATTTCTACATAGTCAAGTAATGTGCCAATTAATCATTACCTAATAAAACAATTAAGATTTATTTGGATTTTATTAAGCAATTAAGCAGTGTATAATCATTACCTGCTGCTTATGTAATATCTCTGTTATAACTATGTAAGTATAACTAATAACTATATATATATATATCTTGACTAAATAGTGCTGTGAGTCTTACATTATACACTCTCTCGCTACCAGTTAAGATGATCTTTACTCATCCTGCTTCTTTTGTATTTATGCTAATTTTGTTTTGAGGAAGATACTTTTAGTTGGGTAATTATTGTATGCAAGTATCAAAACCTTTACAGCTTCAGTAGCTGCAGCCTCAGATAGCAGTATGTGTTAGTTAACATCTCCTAAGAACATCAGGCTGTTTTCATACCCAGGTCAATATCTAAAGATGCGCCACTGTTTGTTCTTTATGATATTGTATCTCTTTCGTTTTGTTTGGACGGGGGACTGCAAGAGCTAAAGTGGACTAAACTAGACATGTGTGTTTGACTGTTTATCAGATGTTTTGAAGGGATGTAAGCTCTGTTAGAAAAACTGTCCTGATAGTTGTAGCCAGCATAGCTTGCTAATACTATAGTGCTAAATAAAGCAACATGCCAGTAGGACATTTTTCTTACACTAAAATCATTAATGATGTAGGCTTTAAAACAATAGCAATAGGCTCTTATAAACACAGTTATACCTGAAAACGCCTGGCAAATTTTCAAGGTAGAGGACTTCAAACTTTCAAAATGTTAAGTTAGATAACTAATAGGTTACAAGCTTAACAGAGACAACTTCAGTTCATGATAAAGTTCTTTGCCTACCAGACGAGATTGAGGTTGCCAATTGTGCTTGTGATAACGGACAGATGGATCAGACCGCTAACCATTAGCTCCAGTAAACTCGGCCCAGCTCTCCTTTCATTGTTCTTCTATGGGGCTGTGAGCTGTAGCTCCTGGGGCCCTTCACTAGACCTTTCACTTGCCTCCCTTTCAGCACAGTGTGTATCATCAAAGACAGGATTACCGTGGGCCAACCCAGGGGGACAGACCCAAGCACCTGACAGATTTAAGCTCATTAGCTTCCATGGAAAAAAAGGACCTGTGCAGGAAGACATGGCTGGAGACTAAACATCTCTGATCTGTTAGCTTTCAGATGCTGGAGCATCACAGAGATAGAGAAAGACAAAGGTAGGCTTTGTTTATGTGCATTCCAGCTTATGAGATACATAATATGCCCTTCATATTTGTTACATTAAACCCATGGCTTAAAAACATATCCAAGTCACCTTTGATGTTTCATCTCTGAGCTTATACAGCTCAAATATATTGCTCCATCTCCATCATACTAGTAGCACGTACAACCATGATGGATACATATCCAGTCTGTTGATATTCAAGGCATGATTTCAGTTCAACTATTCATGCTTTGCCCACAGTTGCATTGTTTTGTGACTTTTGTTGGAAGAACATTGAGAGTCCTAACATAGGAAAAAATCTGTACCAAATCTATTCGAACACTGTGACCCTTCATGCAGATATAAAATTATTATTAATTCAAATGAATTATGAACTGTAAATGTGGGACTTTAATAAGCTAACACCCTTGTGCGTTGAATTAACGAAACTGGCAACCTCACTACATACCCTGTGAAAACCAGCAGGCTTTATCAAATGTGGTAGTCAAATGGCTTTAGCATTATTAGGCTGAAACATTGAGTAGCTGATAGTTTAAGATCATTTGTTTTATTCCTCTCCCCATTTTGGCCAATTCCCATCCCATCCATCCTCCGATTACAACAATGCTGTCAGGCTGGGTGAGTGAAGGCTAGCACAGGGTTCCTCTGAGACGTGAAGCACCACTCCATCAAACTGCTGCTAGCACATCAATGGAGAATTCAGCACACTTGGAGAAGAACACTACCTGACAATTTAATGCTAACAGCTTGGTTAGCATTGCGCTGAGTAGTAGGGGCAGAGGGAGCGTCACCCTAGGAAAATGGAGGACAATAATCTTTCCTTGGACTCTGATTTATTTCTGAATGATGTTTAACGTCTGTACAGTTGTGCATATAAGCATTATGTTACAGAGGAGTTACTGTAGTACAGTATGGAGGTTTGATGGTTTAGTCTAAGTTTAAAGTGTTAGGTGTCCAGTGTGGTTAATAAGCACTACAGCTCTGAGGAAAAAGTCGTTTGGTTGTGCCTGTTTTGATGGCCATGAATCTTCTAGGGGAGCGGCTGAAAGAGATAATGTCCAGAATGAGAGGGTCAGCTGGTGCACTTCATCACCCTGCTGTTGTAGATGTCCTGAGGCGTTGGCAAACTACATCCGGTTAGCCTCTCCTCTGTCCTGATTATGTGCTGGAGATTGGCTCACTCTTATGAGGTGGAGGAACCAAAATAGATAGTTATGAATGATATAAGGATGGACTCGAAAATGGACTAGAAAATGAAAATATTGATCTTTGCGTTACAAGGTAAGAATGTGCTTCCTGCTGTGAAGTTACTATTTGGAAGAAATTAGATTTTGTTACGATAGCACTGATATGTTGGTTTTGGCCACTGGTGTGCTGGCCATGCTGGTTGCCCAGCTTAACCAGCAACAGACCAGAATTAACCGGCATACATTTTTCCCATATAGAAAATCAGACCCAGAGTTCCTTACTTGAACAAAATGTCAACTACAAAATGATACCCAACAGCAGTGGGTGAAGAAAAGTGTGATCAATTAAAAGTTCGTAATAGACAAATCTACCAATCTAACTTGTACATTTGTGAAATAGTGGTAATTGGAGAGTTTCTACAGCTAAACAGTGTATGCCTTCAGCACTGCCCTGCCATCTGCATCAGATCCTGTGTGTGCTTATGAGACGGCTGACGTGCTATCAAACATGGCATTTTTCTACATCTCCCACCCTTCTACACCCCTGCTGTCTGCGGACGTTTCAGATCAAACCGTCTTTGTGCTTTCTTGTACTGTTGTTTCCAACATTTCCTCCAGAGACAAATCTATTTATAACTGAACGTCACCTGCCACCCGCACCCTCATCTTCCCCCATGCCTCTCTTTTTTCTTCGACAGTCATCCTCTCATCACTCTGTTTTTTCTTTACGGCTTGCCGTCTTTTCAGGCTACGTCTCCCAACAGCTCTGCGCGCTGTCTCAGTCCATGCCCTGTGTTTTCAGCTTAAGCATTACTGCAAGAAGAGGACGTGTGTAAGCACACCTGGGCTCCACGGTCATCCCTTTATCTCCACAAGCTCTCCATTCGCCAGCAGCTTGAGATGTGAAGCATGCCCCAGCGTTGAACTCATTATCTATCTCTAAGGAAATAGTTGATGTTGGTGCTGAAATTTATTTCTCCGTTTAGATGGATCACTTCCACACAGTTCACCTTATCCAAAACATAGACATTATTTGATTTGCATGAGAGAATCCGAATGATGAACAAATCACTGGTTTGAAGTGACTCTCTTCAGTAAATTGGCCTAACAGATTCAAAAGTCCGGCTGAATCAAACATCTTTTTAACATTTACATCCGTGTTGCATAATTTCTACGGGGCCCCTTTAGGGACATGGTGTGTTTTTTTAGGTAAAAATCTGGTATGCATTAGATACTAGTGAGCACCCAATGCTTTCAAGCGAGCACCATATACTAATACATTAAAAAAAAGAACAAATAAAGCAAATCCATAAAAATCTTACTACTTTACCAATTTGTCCCTTCCAAAGAGATTTAGCTAAATGTAGGATGCCTTTGCAAGATATAGTTAGCTATAACATATGTGAAAACTCTCATAAAGTCCCAGCTGCTAAATGAGATGGTACAACTGTCCATGCTCCTTTCAACTTTCCTAAATGGAAAGTAACCTTTTGTGAGGAGCCAAAGTTATCTTTGTCACTTGAACTTGAAGACATTTTGCCTGCTGTGTATAGTTTTGATGTAAAAAGCCACGTCCAGGCAAGTTAACATAGTTATGTATTTTGAGCAACTGAGTACTAGTTAGCTAGCTAACAGAGCAAAATGATACTCTTAGCGTAACGCGGGGGAGCGATGATGAGGCGGATGCATACACTGAGAGAAGTGAGATTTATTAGGGGCAAATCCATAATCAGGGTCTAAACAGTCCAGGGTCAAAGAGCCAACACGGAGAGATCGAGAGACAGACATAACGTAAAGGAACTCAGACTAGAAACACAACAGAGGCCAGAAGAAAGAACACCATACAAAGACCAGCCACTAGCAAGGGAAAACAGGGCTTAAATACAAGAACGAGGGTTAACAAGGAACAGGTGAAAACAGTCAAGGGTGGAGTCTAGAAACAAGGGGGCAGAACAGGGAAGAATCAAAAGAAGGAAGCACATGGACAAGACCAGATGTAAACAAAATCACATGGAGGACTGGGAGGGGCCAATCATGACACTTAGCAAACGCTGGGAAATTTGGTAGCTAAATAGTCTAAACCGAAGGGGAGCTATGAATGTGCTGTAATGTAAGTAAAGAGTTTTAAATTAGCTAGTTTGAATTAGCTAGTTATTCTGACTTTCACTGTGGAGTAATCAGCCCAGAGCTAACATTAGCTATGAGAAGTGCATGAAGATGAAGTCTTCTTTTTGCAGGAAAAAGCTTTTGGGCACTAACAGTTATGCTATTATGCAAGCCTTAGAGTTGGCTAAGTTAGCTAGCTAACTGTATCTAGCAAAGGTAGCCTACATTTAGCTACATCTGTTTGAAAGGGACAAATTAGTAAATTAGTAATCCATCCATCCATCCATCCATCCATCCATCCATCCATCCATCCATCCATCCATCCATCCATCCATCCATCCATCCATCCATCCATCCATCCATCTATTGTGGTGGTTGGCTAGTGTAGTGGTTAACACCTTTGCCTTCTACGCTGTAGACTGGGGTTCAATCCCCAAGTCGCCATATATACCAATAAGGGTCCTTGGGCAAGACTCCTAACACCACCTTGGCCTACCTGTGTGAAATGATCAAATTGTAAGTCGCTCTGGATAAGAGCGTCAGCAAAATGCCATAAATGTAATGTAAATATCTATATATATATATGCACACACACACCAATCATTATCACTTCCTTCTACACTCATTGTCCATTTTATCAGCTCCACTTACTATATACGTGCGCTTTGTAGTTGTACAATTACAGACTGTAGTCCATCTGTTTCTCTGCATACTTTGTTAGCCCCCTTTTACCCTGTTCTTCAGTGGTCAGGACCCCCATTGACCCTCACAGAGCAGGTATTATCGGGGTGGTGTATCATTCTCAGCACTGTAGTAACACAGACAGTATGTTTTACTGTGTCACAATTAACATAAACAAATGCATTTAGATTATTTAACAGGGCAACATAGTTTATATGCAAGTATTTGAATTTATATGCAAGCATGGCAAGTATTTGAATAGTTTGGGATGCTAACTGGTGGCTGTACTACCACTTTAAGTTGTTCTGATCTGTTTTTAGCTTTCCCCAGACTTGCGTGACATCTGTGAACCATCACACGAGCCCCAGTATCAGATCAGAATGGGTGCCACCTTCTTTGTAATCACTGTTCTGTGATCTCTGTACTGTCTCTTGTTTAGAGAGGCACATGCGTTTGGCATGTCTGTACCACGGCTAATATCTGAGCTCGGCATGGCTGAATGGATTTTTGTACTTAAGCTTGGTTATCAGCCCCATTGCTAATCCTCTCTCCCCAGCACATCATCAGCTTCCAGATAACTTCTAGCAAGCGCACCACAACACCACACAATGTAGGAGGCCTTCTGGGATATCTTTCCATGCTCTTGTGCTTTCAAACTGGCTGCAAACTGATCCAGTCAGTCCACTGATCGTATAAAACATATCATCTTAGATCTGCAGTGGGGTTCATTTACGTCACAAGGATATACAGCAGAATGTATTAACTCTTCATATATCTTTAAATCATCTCCATTACCACACCAAGTCTATCCAGCATTGTATTCTAGCCACTAGAGAATGTCCTTGTGTGGTCTGTTTCACAGATCAATACGTTTGTATGGATTTGAGCGCACACACAGTTTTGAGAAATTGTATGCCTATGTATGGATTCTTGCGCTATTCTAGGAGGTCTGCCATAACATACATGCTCTTTTGAGGAGATCAGTTGTTGGATTTTATGCCTTAGAAGAAGAGAGCATTTACTAGACATGGTATCTCATTGTTATGTCATATCAGGTTTTAGGTCCTACCACAGCATCTCTGCCAAGCTCAAGTCAGGACTTTGACAAGGTCACTCCAAACTGTCAATGTTGTTTCTTTTCAGCCAGTAAGATGTAGATTCGCTTTTCCTATTTGGATCATTGTCTTCCTGAATACATGATTATGTATTTGGAAAGATCAACAAACACTCTACTTAAGACAGAACTATATCCATGGTAGCTTTGATGAAAGCAAGCTGGCCAGGTTCTCAGGCAGTAAAACATCCATACACCTTCCCACTTCCATCAGCATGTTCATATGTTGGGATGATGTTCCTGTTGTGCAGTCCAGATGTTTTTTTTGTTTGTTTGTTTGTTTTTTGTGGTTAGCAGTGTGTTCTGCCTGCTTATCCAGTGTGTTTCCTGCCTTTCACCCAATAAACACTGGGATAGGCTCCAGCTTCCCCATATTACCTAGGAGGAAAAGCAGCTTCTAGACAAAAGAGTTATGAAGAATCATGAACATTGAGCTTGTGTGAGGCTAGAAAACCATAATTTCTTAGATGTTTTTCTGGAACCTTTGGTGACTTTCTGGATGATTTGCCTCTGTGCCCTTGGTGAAGTTTTGGTAGGTAAATTACTAGTGTTCCTTAGTGTAAATAAACATAAATAAAAATTTCTCCCCATTTTTTGTCATATCCAATTCCACCCACTAGTTAGGACTCCCCCAATCATATGACATCACCAGCACTAGGAGGGTGAAAGCTAAGACAAGCTTCTTCCGTGTCCTATTAAACACTTTTGGACAGCTGAACATGCTCAGAGGACAGCGCCAACCAGCACTTTTGTTTGGTTTTGTCAGCTAACAGACACCTCTGTTGGCTACCATCATACTGAGTGATGCACGGAGAAGGAGGGCTATCCTGCCCACCCAGAGAGATAAAGTAATATCGCTGAAATGTCTGGAAAGTGTTACAAAACAAAGCTCCAACTAAAGCCATTACCTTTAAATTGAGAACCTTAGGAACAATAGCTCTGATCTAGCACTACTGCATGTAAATGCTACTAAAGTTCTTCATTACAAAAATGTCAGGATGTCTACAGTGGAAATGGCAAGTCTTGGCAAGTGAAATTGTCTTTATCTAGTATCTAATATTTCTCATTTTAAAATATAGTTGTAAGCTTATTATAAGATTATTTCACTTATTTTTGGACATTTTCACTTGTTTGCATACTGCTTCCCTTTCTCCATCTGATTGATTAGTTTCTCATCTGCTTTAACATGTTTTGACCGAAGACTGCTGGCCTAATCACGCTATTTAAGGTAGAATGTCAGTGGAATATGGCCTGTCAAAAATAGAAATCGATCGACTTTCAAACATGGAGCCAGTGTTGTCGTTGTCACTTGCTCGCATCACTTGTTATCACTGTAATTCTTTTTGGCAGAGTTGTTACTTTTTTAATGGCTGGTTGTTGTTGCTACATTACAGTCTAATAAGGCAGAGTGATTGGGGGTTCCTGGTGTTTAGAGAATGCCTCTCAGCCAGTCACATCGCAAGGTCACTAACTGTGGTATATAAAAGTTTTTAATCTGCATTTTAAACAGAATTTCTCCACTTGTTTCAGTGAACTACAAGTTACAAGTAACTTCAGATTGCACCATGCCTCTATTATCACCTGTCATAACTGCAACATCCAAGGCTTAAAGTGGAAAGTGATTGTGTGTTTTAGATTATATGTCATTTAAAACAGTAAATGGAAACCAGTCTTGTGATGTATCTGCCTCATGTTCACCTTGAATTGCTTTAAGGGCTTAGGACAACTGACACTTCACCCCATAACATATCATGCAAACACTTGGAATAATTGGAATGGTCTATGACTATGAGAGGGACACATGACTGGTTGCACTTATGTGAAGAGGGTGCCTCATATAGCACTCAGAGACTAAATGTATTATACTGTATGGCCTTCATATTTGCCACATCAAATCCATGGCTGAATACCTATTGAACAAAGTTATTATTGATGTTTCATCTCTGTGCTCAGACATATTGATCCAACTCCATCATATTAGCAGCAGTAATTACTTTTTTCTGTAGGCCCAGTCCAGTCCTTGGATATTAAAGGCATGGACATGCTTTAATTAAATTTGATGTTGAATGACACCAAAAAAACGTGATACTTGGTAGTAATAAAGTACAGTTCAGCTTTTAATACCAAGGTTTATTTCCTGAGTACTGCTATTTTATACTAAAAGAATTTACACTATATGGCCAAAAGTATGTGGACACCCTTCCTGATTACTGTGTTTTTTTCTAATTTCTAATTCTAATTTCTAACGTGTACAAAATAAAGCACAGCCATGCGGTCTCCATGGACTAACACTGACAGCAGAATGACTCATGCTGAAGACTGACTTCAAATAGGATGCCACCTTTGCCACAAGTCAGTTTGTGAAATTTCTGCCCTGTTAGACTTGGCCTGGTCAGCTGTAAGTGCTGTTAGTATAAAATGGAAGTGTCTAGGAACAACACCAGCTCAGCCACAAAGCGGTAGACCACACAAACTCACAGAGTGGGGCCGCTGAGTGCCGAAGCGCTCAGCGTGTAAAACAGCCTATTCTATGTTGCAACAGAGTTCCAAACGGCCCCCAGGAGCAACATCAGCACAAGAACTGTGCATCGGGAGTGTGAAATGGGTTTTCCATGACCGAGCAGCTGCGCACAAGCCTAAGATCACAATGTTCAATGTCAAGCGTCATCTGGGGTGGTGTAAAGCATGCTGGACTTTTTTCAGGTTTGGAGATGGGCCTCTTAGTTTCAACAAAGGCTAATGTTAAGTCTATAGTATACAAAGACATTTAAGGCAATTATATGCTTCCAACTTTGTGGCAACAGTTTGGGGAAGGCCCTTTCCTGTTCCAGCATGACGTGCCACAATGCACAAAGCGAGGCCCTTTAAGACGTGGTTTGATGAGTGTGGAGGAACTGCAGTGGTCTGCACAGAGCCAGAAACATAAAGCAGGAGACAGGTTGCTGTTTGAAAAAATGAATGGGAAAGCTTGTAACGCACAACATGACATCCGTTTACAAGGAAAGTCCTGCCTGACAATAAAATGAGTCAGTCAGCTTGCTGTTTAAGCCGCAAATGGGAAAAGCTCCCCCTTGTCCCTCTTTGAGATGTGCACATGTGCCAAATTTTTACCAAACAGTACAAACTATTTATGCTTTTTGTCCAATTTTATGTCTTTTCTGATGTTTTTTAAATGTTAATGTGGTTTATAGGTCTCTCCCCAATCAAAGAAATAAGAGCCCGATCTTGTATAATGGAAAAAGTTGCCTAGGGGCATTGCCAAGATGGCCATTGAACGGATAGACTTTCCTATAAGGACCATGAGCACCATTGGAATGAATGTAGCTTGCAAGCCAGCATCAGTGCCTGACCTCACAAATGGTCTTTAGACTGAATGGGCACAAAATCCCACAAACATACTCCAAATCTTGTAAAAAGCCTTCTGAGAAGATTGGGGCTGTTATAGCATCAAAAAGGGGGGCAAGTCCATTTTAATGCTCATGCTTTTGGAATGGGATGTCCAACAAGCATGACTGATGGTCAGGTGTCCACATACATGTGGCCATGTTGTGTGTGTTTTTTTTTTTTATTGGATTGTGCTGTTTTATTGGCTTAAAATGTCACCAAGGAGAATCTTGCACAGTAAATATAATGCAGACTAAGCCATACTTCCAATACGGAAACCTGTGTTTATTTCTTTTTTATGGAAAACCGATGGGTATATCAGCAACAGTTTTAAATTTCAAATGCTCATCTTTTTTACGTTGTTACATCTTTAATGTGCAGGTAGATTTGAAAGAGAAATGCCACTTTATTGTTGTCAGGTCCTACTGGTAAATGTCAGATGTACATCATCCTCCTATCTACTGTATAATGTCTGTGGTAGTTAGATAATGGAAGCTTAAGTAAAAGGCCACATGCTACATGAAACTATGCCTTATCACATTCACAATAGACCTTGTGTTTATGTTACATGCTGGCAAGTGGAGCCATCAAAGTGCCATTATAATTATATGTATATGATTTACCTATATGACCAATAAAAGGAACTGTCACTAGTGAACTCGCTGTTGAACTCCACTGCTGTTTGCTGATGCATTACAAGCTCCTTTAAGTGCTTCATGTAGACCGACTGCGTAACCATAGCAACGGGACTTAATGTATTGTTATGAGAAGTCGCAAAGGTTTATGTATCCACCATGTGCTATGTAAAAGGATTCTGGTTCGTGCTGGAATGGGTTTGCTGATAATCCTGTTGTTTTGACTGTGGTTGAAGGAGAATCGCATGGCTTCTTCAGCTCTGGTTTTTAAAATCAAAGGTCAGAGGTCAGAGCCCCTGTACCGCTTCTGTATTGCTATGATGGGCTGCAGATTTCAAGGTATTTCAGTTTGGTAGTGTTTTTCTGACAGAGAGAGATGGAGAGAGAGAGAAAGAACTTCTCTCTATGTTGCCTTGCCTCTTGAAAAGGCAGGTACGCTTCCAAGTCCAGAAATAGATTTTTCAGCCCTTTAAGCCATGGAATGAAAAACGTAAAAAAAAAAAAAAAAAGCATTACAGAATGCCACAATAAATCTGAGATATTAAAAATCTGCGAGGCCAATGTTTTATTATTTTTTTTCATGGCAGTCGAAGAAAGTTGGCAAAGAGTGTTGATGTTATCTCTGTCTTTCCATTCTAAATTGTCCCAGCTTTCAATAACATGCTTAGCCTGATGCAACAGACAAGAAATACTAAAATAAATTGAACAACTTTGTCTTTAGGGTTATCTTGAAAGTATGTTTTTTTCTGATTTTCTAAATGTCATTGATGGTATGAAGTAAAATTGACCATTCCCAAAGTTTTGCCTCTGCTAGTTACTGATACCGTGTTCATCCTGTCAGTAGAGCTAAGAAACCTCATCTTAAAATTGTTCTGTAACATTATTTAGCATTAAAGTTTTAATGCTAAATAATTTAACTAAAGATATTTGCATGACTGTAAACTAATACAGTAGCCTAAATTAAGTTTAGCTTGTTTTAGAGCATGTTCAAAGTTTTGAGCTGTGAGTTTAAGTGCTTAAAATTTCAATTTAATACAAAACCTTTTTACCTTCTGGTAGGAAATAAAAACAATATCATTCTCCAAAAGATCAGGATTTCCAAATTATCACTCATTCTAGTTAGTATTAGTCTAATAATTAAACAAATTTACTGCCACTTTCTCACTGCAGGTTTGTTCTGAGGAGTTTTGTCAAAGGTTTTGTCAGAGGTTTTGCTTTCCTAAGGCATAGCCATTGGCCAAGAGGTGTGTCAATCATAATATTTCAAATGGTGAATTCATTGATCAAAACCGATTTTTGATGTTTCTAATATCCCTGCTTATCATTAATGTACAGGTACTGCGGTGTTGCTTAGAGCAGTTGTGATCTGGATGTGATAATGAGATATGTGAATGTGTAAAACCTCCACATAATGTAAAGTTCAACACCAGTTTTTCATGCAACCAGCGAAACCAACAACAATTAAGAGCCTATATTTTTAAGTTTTAAGTAGATAACTACTGCTTACATAGTTAACATTAGTTATCTTTTTGCACTTCATATTTTGTCAGGGTGGCACGGTGGCGTGGTGGGTAGCGCTGTTGCCTCACAGCGAGGAAGGCCTGGGTTCGATTCCCCGGCCGGGCGGCCAGGGTCCTCTCTGTGTGGAGTTTGCATGTTCTCCCCGTGTCTGCGTGGGTTTCCTCCCACAGTCCAAATTTTCTGACCACAGAACTGCTCTTGGCTGGACAGTATTTGGTAGTGGACTGCTATCAACCTAGCAGTGATACTGACTTGGGTGAAACCCCCTTTAACACTGCTGTGTCTGAAAGCCATATGAAGTTTGGAGGTCTGTAGTGATTGACTTTGCAGAACGTTAGCGACCTCTGTGCACAGTGCACCTCAGCATCCGCTGACCCCGCTGTCATTTTACGTGGCCGACCACTTCGTGGCTGAATTGCTGTCATTCCCAATCACTTCTACTTTGTTAGGATACCACTGATGGTTGACTGTGGAATATTTATCAGCGAGGAAATTTCACGACTGGACTGCACAGGTAGCATCCTATCATGGTACCAGTCTGGAACTCCTGAGAGCGACTCATTCTTTCACAAATGTTTGTAGAAGCAGTCTGCAGGGCTAGGTACTAGTGTATACACCTGTTACCATGGAAGTGATTGGAACACCTGAATTCAATGATTTGGATGGGTGACTGAAAACTTTTGAAAATATAGTGTATATAGTAGAGCTATAACTTAGATTATTATAAAATGCTTAGAGAAAATAGAACACAATATAGATTTTTCTAGTAAAATGGATAATGAGTATATGTGTACTATTGGGTGGGCACTATATCTCACCTATTGGATATAGGGTTGCTAGCCAAGTCACTCTTACAAAATATGTTCATCAAGGGTTCTTTAGTAAAGGGAATGTTTCGATTTAGATCCAGAAGTTCTACATTGAACCATTTCATGCTTAAATGGTTCTTTTCATTGTGAAATGGTTCTTCAAGTTGATGGATCAATCTGAAGAACTTCTCACCATACAGAGGACCATTCAAGCATGCAGGGCCTGGGTTAGATTTCCTGGCCAGGTGACCAGGGCTGGGTGACCAGGATGCTGTCTGGTTGGAATTTGCATGTTCTCACTGTGTCTGTGTGGGTTACCTCTGGGTGCTCCAGTTTCCTCCCGCAGACCAAAGACATGAAGTCACACCAAATTGCCCCTAGGTGTGAATGTGTATGTATGTTTGGTCTGTCTGCCCTGTGATGGACTGCCTTTATTGCAGAACCCTTAAAGAATCACCTTTTTTGACATCCTCACCTGACCAGTAGGTAAATATCTGCATTCAAACTTCATTCAAATAAACCATTTTGAGCCTTAATCTTTTTGTTTAATTTACTTATTGCTTATACATACATATCCTGCGTACACATTTAGAGAGTGGACATATAACTGTCTTGAAGGATTGAGTATGAATAGAAGAATCAAACGTACACAAACATTCAAGAGAAAAAGCTTAGCATTTCATATTCTAATGAACTGAAATAATGGCAGCATGATCTGTCTGCTTCAAAAAGGCCATTATGCAGATTATTATAGTGCAGCTTTCTATTAGTTTGTGCTGTATATGTATGTGTGTGCATATTTGTTTAGCGGAAAAGCCACTCTCACTTGTGCCAAACCCCATTCATTACTAATCGGAGGGAACAACATAATCACTCCAGGATAGAGCACATGCTCGTCAGCAGGAAACTCTTCTTTATGAGTTTATTCAGTGAATGGGTGGAAAGCAAACAACACTGGAGATAATGTTTTACTGTGCAGTTTAACAATTTGAAGACCAACATTCCAAATGAGACACGCTGTTGTTTGCCATGGAAAGATGGAAAGGTTATTTGATTACACTGCAAAGAGCGTTATATGTGACTGGTAAGAGTAAAAACAGTTAAAAGACATTGTCATTTTTTTCCTCAGGTTGGATTGGAAGTTTTTTTTTCTGCACATATTAGCATACCACGACACATTGTTGGTATTCAAGCCTTGACCCGGTACTCTGTGATGTCTTCCCACACAAATGAACTATTCTGAGCCACAGTTCTTAAACTGATTTTTAATGATTTTCACCCAGATCCTGCCTTTCCTCTGCAGTTTAGCTCACATGAAATGGCTGAAATGTTGCTTTTGGCTAACGTGGCACACTGTACCTGGTGAGAAAAGTAGATGGCTAACATGCTCATACATCCACTGAAGCTTCTGTAGAGGTTTTTTTAGCTACATTGTAGCTTTTGGTTAATATAGAACACTGTGCCTGGATAGAAAAAATGCTTAGTAGGTGGCTAATTTGCTCATTTGTCTACTGAAGCTCCTGTAGAGGTATGCTAGCTATAGTGTTACTTTTGGTTAATGTAGAACACAGTACATAATGAGAAAAGTGTATATATATATATATATATATATATATATATATATATATATATATATATATATATATATATATATATATAGATAGTGATTTTATGGATGTCAGTGTATTTGTTTAACCATTTCCAAGCCTCTCCTTGAGGAAGTCCAGTATTATATGTAGTTCAAAAAGCAACTCCTGGTTTGACCAATCAGTGCTTCAGTAAATTGTGCTCATGATGTAATTGATGATATTAACAAGTCTCTGTGGTGGCTGTGAAGGTATCAAGGAAAAATATGGACCCAAGAAATTCTTGTTACTTTTTGTTGTTTTGATGTTTATTTGAATTATGAATATGACTTTTTTCTGATGTATATTTTGATAAAGTCACTGCTGAGGTAAATTGTTAAAAATTTGCTTAGATTCCTAAAACTTTCGCACAGTGTTGTATGTCCACTACCTTAGACATATAAGGATGCTAGCTACCTTACAGATTAAACTATGTGCTGAAGTCTTTTCATAGTCTGTTGGACATCAATGCAGTCCTAATATTTTTGCTTACTTCTCATTTACCACCCTGCTAGAAAAACCAGTATAGACCATCATATGTTGTGTTTTGGATGCTGGCATCTTTATTTATAAAGCACTTGCATACTCAAAGGGCTTTACATAGAGGTGATAATATTTTACAAGAATAATCAAAACAATGATGCATCGAGTTAAAAAGAAATTCCAGAAGATATTTGCAGGAGGCCAAAATTTGCAGATCTTAGATTATGTGTTAGAACATAAACAGACAGACATTCTGTGATGTAAGAGAGTGCTTCAGGGTAATTCAGAGCCTTAAAAACTAGGAGCATAATTTTAAAATCTGTTCTGAACGATGCAGGTAGCCAGTGCAGTTCTTTCAAAGCAGGGGTGATATGATGTCAGTTTTGTTTTTGTTAGGATCTGTGCTGCTACATTTTATTGTTCATGCTTGTTAGAACTGCATGAACAGATTGGAAAAGGCCAAAAATTAGCCCAAATTCTAAAAACTAATGACGACATTTACATTTAGGGCAAAACAGAACTACACCCAGGTTTCACATTTTTGGTTTGGTATACAAAGAACTAAGTTTTTCATAAAGAAGCTTTCTCTTTTTTTTTGTTCCCCCAGTCAGTATTTCTGTTTTTTTATGATTTAATTGTAGAAAATTTTTCAACATCCACTGAGCTATAACTGACACACAGCTGATTAATCTATCTTCAGAGTCTTAATCATCAGAAGGAATGGAAATGTATAACTAGGTGTCATCAGCATAGCTATAAATATATCACCTAGAGGTAAAATGTGCAAAGAGAAAAGCAAAGGCCCTAAAACTGAACCCTGTGGGACTACACAAGAAATGTTAAATGTCTTTGAATGATTTCCCAGTGAAACCAAGAATTGTCTATGCATTAAATATTTAAACAATTAAAACTGAGCTTAAAGAGAGTTCCTGAGATTTTTTTTCACAATATTTAAGGTCGTGTTTTACAATCTTTATCTTTTAATTATGGCTAAAATGAAGACATGATTAAAACTTCTCTTATCTGGCATTAGACATACATTGAATTGTTTGAAAGTAACTTTTTCTATACAACTTAAAAAAGGAAGATTAGAAATTGGTATTAAATTATTAAGTATGGAAGGATCCATGCTACTCTTTTTCAGTAGGGGTTTCACCTGGGCAGTTTTAAAAGCATCACAAAATAAATCTGGAAAATACTAATGAGCCTGTGCCAGCCACGCATTTCATTACACTGCAGTGTAAGAAACATTGTAATTTACTTTAAAAGTAGTTTTTGTTTACCTGTTTGCCTCACTAAGATATGCTAATTTCCCCTAGCTTGGTATAAGGGATTTGCTGGTTATATTAGCATGAATAGTGGGTTCCACTTTAAAACATCTCTCTAGATTAAATGCAGATATTTGTAGCTCATACCAGACATTTAAGTAACATATTCTTTACTTTGCTTTGTATGTTATAGATAGGATGTTGACTCCTTTAGTAAAAATCAAAACTCAAATCCTGTCTCTGAATATTACCACCTTGCTAGGAAAACCAGCATAGCTAGTCAGCAGCAAAACCAGCATATCACTGTTGTCGGGAGAAAACCTTGTATCTCCAAAATATTAACTTTGCAGGAGAAGGAAAAAACCTACTCTGCTTTTAATGTAAGTCAATGGAACCAGAATTTTTTCCAAGTCATTTTTGGTCTTTTTTTTTTGGTCCCTTCATCATGAACTTTATACACAATGTGAAAGACAAAAGGTATTTTCAAATTATGCCAAAAACTGAAAAACATCAAAAATGGAGATACAAGGTTTTCTTCCGACAACAGCGATATCTTATGTTTTGGATGCTGGTGTGCTGGTCAGCAGCAATAGAAGCTGATATGAAGTTAATATAGATGTTAATATACCACTGTGACCATGCTGGGTGACAAGCTAAACTTGCACCAGAACAGCAGTAAACCAGCAGTAGACCAGGAATAGACCAACTTAGACCAGCAAGTTTTTGCAGTTTGTCCATCTTACACTAGTGAGGACAGAATATGGTCCAGTTTGCTCATAGAGAGACTATGTACATCAATAAAGTGAGTCTACTGAATCAGTTATCAGCACTTAAGTTTAATATTGCAATATGTCACATTTAACACAATCCTGTATGTGAATTGGCATAGGCGACAGTGAAAGTATGAAGGCTGGCTGAGTGAACATGCTCGTTCGAGTTGTCTGCAGGACTCTTGCTTGATGTCAAGCAAAGCCAAGTCACAAATCCCAACACCTAGTAGAATCATATGGTCTCTCTACTTAAAATTTGACAGTATGTCAGATGCTAATGTATGTCTGAGCTGGCCAGGAAAATGCAACTTGGTTTGCAATGTTCCTTTAAGTAACTTGTGGTTTGCAGTGCTAAACTTACTTCTGAAATGTTGAGTATTTACCTTAAATAACCAGGAATGTTGTAATAATGTGCAACAGTCAGCACATATTGTTTAGTTAATAATTTATATTGAGCTTATTGAGAATGTGTATTGCAGTTAGCTGGTGGTAACATGTAAAAGCATTCCACTGGCATGCAGTAAAAGTATAACTGCATGTTCCTTAGGCTATGTAAACCCTTTTTACTGTACTCAACCACACACACACACACATGATTGCTATCATAGGCAATAAACCACTTTTACAGTGTGCCTGGTACAGTATCACTATCATACAGTGGTACGCGTTGGAACCTGTTAAAACTTAAGCTAAAGTTAAACAGTACACCCTCGTATCCAGCTTTTTAGTTGCCTCCTGAAAATTGTACTGACAGCAACATGGTGCGATTCTAACCAAAGCAAAGTAATCTTCCACAAACACTTGGAAAGGGTTCACTGCATGGGCAGTTCATAGCTTTGCCCCCAAGGTTGAAGCCTTTCCAAAGGGTTTGCAGGGGCTTGCGCTGGTGTGTTTGTTTGAGCAGCTTGGGGTTTTGAAGATTTTCATTTTACATCAGTTCATTTCCGTCATACAGAGAAGTTTTGTTCTTCGAATCTGTCTTTTGTTCTTTTTTTCCCTTTTTTTAAAACTCTCTCTCTACCTCTCTCTTTCTCTCTGGCTTTGTGTCTCCTTGTCTGTCAGACCTCCCTCTCTCTGGCCTCTCTTTGCTTGGTGAGCCTTTCATTCCCCTGAAGTTTTGTTCTCCTCTACCCTCGTCTTTTCTTCCTTTAACTTGTGATTTTCCCTCTTTTTCACCCCATTTGCTTCAGCTACTTTCTCAGATCTTTCTAGTATTAAAAGTTTCTGTTGTCCCACCCTTCTCACTTTCTCTCTCTCTCTCCCTCTCTCTCTCTCTCTCTCACTCTCACTCTCTGCTCCCTCTCTCTCCCTGCTCTCTCTCTCTCTCTCTCTCTCTCTCTCTCTCTCTCTCTTTCTCTCCACACATACACACACATTCTTTTTAATCTTTCTTTGAACCTCCCGCCATCTCACTAATCTGCAGTAGACAGCTTCTTTTCCTTTTGGCCTGGCTAAAACCTCTCTACTCCTCTTTCCTGTTCTCCTGCTCTCTCCTAGTACGTTTCTTTCCCCCATGTTCCTCCTTTGCTAATCCCTCTCAAATAAAACCTCTTCTGACCTTTCCAGACTGATGAAATTTGTCTGAGAAATGCAGCTCAGTCAACTTAGTGCTAGAGGCTGAATATAACTTTTTGCAATTGAAGTTTTCAACAAAACACGTGCCATTGTTGTTTCGATATAGCACTAGCTCAGATGCAGCACGTACACAAAGACCAGACACCTATGCAGTCCCAAACTCCCTTGTTTCAAGGGACTCTGGCAGAGTCTTGGTGGAGTTACCATGGCAACCCTGACCACCAACAAAATGCCAGGTGTCCATGGCTGCGCCGCTAGCACCACAGGGTCTCCCATCCCTCCCAGCAGGGGCTATCGCTCTCCACACTCTTCCCATCGCGTCCGGAAACATGCTAAGCCGGTGCAGCTGAAGGGAGGGACATTTGGACGCCCAAACTTTTTGAACCATCACAGAGCTGAAATTAAAGGCACGGAAGGTCACCTGCCCAACTGTAACTAAAAGGGTTTAAACTCTAGACTTTAATCAGAATCAATCTGTCCTCTGTAATATACCAGAACCTATCAGACCAGCTGCCTTTTAACAATACAGTTTGAAGTGTCCTTCACAAGATGCAGCTGTGATTCCTTTCTTGATTCCTTTATGTTCCTTAGAAGTCTTTTGTAGACTTACTGTTGCTTTGCTATACTATATAAGGACCATTCTACCAAATTACTTTAAATTGCAGGTCCTCAGAAAAAAACAATTTAATTATGATCTATTTAAACCCAAGGAATTAACTTAGACAGTAACACGTTAAGTATATATGATAGTATCATATATAATGATATATGTATCATTCATAGGGTACTTGTACGTGAAGGGGCTGTCCCAACTCAGAGAATTAGATTTACATTTTTAAATTAAAGAATGGTGTCCCATGGTTTCCTGTCACTACCAAAACACAAAGAGTCCATGGGTGGAATCATATTTTTGCCACACCTCTGTAGTTTAGAGCAGAAAGTGAGACTGCCTCCCTTTCCCTCCTGGCCACATGGTGACCAGCTAGATCCTACTGTTGGATGTAAACATGTCCCAAAGTCTGAAAAATCTGTGTGACCTTAAGAATTCACACTACTGAAACATATTTTTCACTGTTAAGTAACCTTTTTTGTTTTACGTTTAAGCTGTGTTTGCTAATCATGTACTGGCTACCATTTTTGAATTATGCTCAAAATTAGCTAAATTTGTCACTACCAAAACATTCATTCATTATTTCATCCTCTGAGTTGCTTATCGTCATCGCAAGGGGTAAAAACATTAGTGTTATGGCTGTTTTTGTAGTGAAAAAGGAATATTCAGTCATTTATTTTAGTGAAATAAACATAATTAAAGCCAGGACATTTCAGTTGAACTTGCATATTACATATTGCATAGGTGACTAGGTCATAGTGACGTTTGATATAGGATATATTGAGAGAACATTTTCACAAATTCAGTATTCATTTCAACTGAAAGCTTAAGTAACACTTACTCACTTTCTCCTTGATCACTAACCATTATTAGACCTCTCACATTTACAAGAGGATCGGTGAGTTAATTTTTTTAGTTTAACTGGCAAAAATCTTCCCACCTGACTGGCCTTCTACAGAGCTGCCACCTGTTACTTATCATCTACAGATTGTGGAATTTCAGAATATAAAACTGTTACCATCAGTATTATGTATAGATAGTAAAACAATATAGCTAATATTGGTACGATTGTTTCAAAATGCTTAACAGAATTTCATGATTGGCCACTCCCAGTCCTGTCCATGTGTTTGTGTTTTGGTCTAATCCACGTGTTTTCTATTTTGATCCCCAGTCCAGCCCCTCAGATCATCAGGAACTGGTCAGTTAGTGCAGCCTAAGGTAAAAACTAAACACGGAGAGGCGGCATTTAGCTACTACGCTGCTCTGAAATGGAACCAGTTGACAGAGAGCATTAGAAGAGCCCCAACACTAGACACTTTTAAATCCAGCATGAAAACCTTCATGTTTGAGCAGGCCTTTAGCTCAGTTTAATCCACTTTTATCCTGTAACGGCACTCTTATGCTCATTCATTTAACTTCTTTTATATCTATTGTTTTAATCATGTTTCTTATTTTTATTCTAATTTTTATCTCCTTCTTTTAAATTTGATTAACTTCTTTTAAATCTATTGTTTTAATTCTGTTTTTTTTTTATTTTTTTAATTTACATAAATTTTATTTTATTTACATTAATTACATTTTTCTGTATTTTTTCATTTGTAAAGCACTTTGAATGACCATTGTGTACGAAAGGTGCTATATAAATAAACTTGCTTTTTTGTATTTAAGCCCTGTTTTTGTCCCTTGTGTTTGCTGGTCTTTGTTTGAATTGTTTGGGATGTTTGTTTGATGTTTGATGTATGTTTGTTGGATGTTTTGTTATTCTGGCCTCTGTCTTGTACTTCAGCCTGAGTTTATTTTGTCATGTCTGTCCCGCGATCTCTGCGTGTTGGATTTATGAACCTGGACTGTTCCGACTACGACCCTGGATTTGCCCAAAATACAACTTGCTCATCTCCGCGTATGCATCCATTTCATTGCTCCACATCACACAGAAATATGAAAATAAATCATCTGTAAAGTTCCTTAAAAGTCTGAAAATAGTTGGCTCTTCAGCTAGCTAAGGTCCATGCATCTCTTTTGTTTACCTCACTTGAGCTTAGTTAGCTAGCAGTTAAAAACTCGATAGTTACCTATATTGATCACAATTTGCACAGATCCATTTGTACATAGAAATCTTTGCTCTGTAACTACTTACTAATTTAAATATTGGATATCTTTATTTTAGCTAAAACCATTCTGACAAAAATGCTAGCGGTTAAAAACTGATGTTACTTGCCAGAGTGAGCAGCACCAGAGCCGCTTTCCCATGTCTGATGTGATTGGCTTACAGCTTACGAGGTCTGGTATGATTGGCTGAGCTGGCATAACACTTTTCCTCAATGATAAACAACAGAGTATTGCTTTCTGTTATGCTAGTAAATCTCTGGTAGCACTGGTGGTGAATTAGAGCAGTAGCACCTCCCCCAGTTTGCACCCTGCTATCACATTAGGTTGTGAATTTGGAGACATAATGTTATGTTAAAAAATGAAAAATAAATGCAAAATACTGTTGATGATTTAAAGTATAATATACTTCTATTTGGAGGGGTGACAAATAAGGGCTAAGGGGTAAGGCCCCATAAAACTGGCCTAGCAGCATCTCTGATTAAAGCATAATCACTCAAAGCAAAAGGATTTTATTGTAAAGTCTTTGAACCAATTCGCTAGAATGGTCTAGAAATGTATTTACACAATTACATGATTGCATACAGTTCTGTTCACAAGCCAGGAACAACCCTTTCATTTATTTAATTACCAGTCAAAACAGCCATTATGTATGTCAGTCATTTTTCAGGGTCAGGAAGAAGGCAGGAAACGTATTACAGAAAATTATATGGAAACCTCGACAACTAAATATTATATCAATTATATAATATCAAATCAATCAGTATAAGTTTTTGAGAGACTTGCGTTCAGTTCTTTAAAGAAACCTGGAAGGATATTTTGCATTACAAATTTCAGTGCATAAAACCTTACTCCTTGTCTCAGATGTTCAGTTTTGGTGCTGTAGGGCAAACATTCTTCTTTTTGGTCTATTTCTTTCTCAGTAAGGGCTTCTTGACTGCTATACATCCTTTCCGACTCATAACATTGAGTTGTCTTCTCACCGTGAATGGATGGACACAAACACCTCTGGATCTGAAGAGATTAATGCCTCTAAAAGCTCCCTCACAGAAAGTTATTATATGAAGTGGTTTTGCAAACGCTGCCTGATTCCTGAGATGTTGTTTTGTGATAGATTTGAGAATATTTTGGCCTAAGGCATTTTTTATATATTAATATTTAAAAATTAATATATTTAAATGTATTATATGAGATAATTTATATTTTTTTCAGTTTAACCACTTTCACCTTTTTAGCATTATGAACATTACGTATATAAAACACCTCATGAACACCGGTTCCCATTGCCAATAAGGTCTTCTACAATCAGCTATTTCACAACAAAACAGTGAATGACTTGAAATTTGCATTAGATTCAAACAGAAATGTTGAAAAATCTTTGGACTTTCCCTATAAGAGAGTTAAAGTGGCAGTAAGGTGCACTGAAGTAAATAGTGGACATATTAATACTTTTTAATACTTTAAGCTTTTCTGTAATTTTCTGTTCTTTATATTTGTTCTTTCTGACACTTAAAAATGAATAACTTGTACTTAATGGCTGATTTGACTGGAAATTAAATAAATTAAAGGATGGTCTCTGACTTTTACACTACTATACTATAGTCAGATACATGCACACACACACACTGTCTACGCCACTTATCCTTCTGGATCACAGGGGGACCTGGAGCCTATCCTAGCAGTCATTGTGCAGAAGGCCAGTCCATAACAGGGCAGACACACAGACATATACGTTCACACACTTACATCTAGGGGCAGTTTAGCATGTCCAGTTGGTCTGACTGCATGTCTTTGAACTGTGAGAGGAAACCAGAGCACCCAGACAAAGTGCACTCAGACACAGGGAGAACATGCAATCTCTACACAGAACTCTACCCAGATTGGATCCTGGTTGCCCACCCGGGGTATCGAACCCAGGCCCTTCTTGCTGTGAGTCAACAACTTGTTTTGATGTAAACAAATGACAAAATGTAAATGATGCTTCTTCTTTCTTCTAACAAAACTGTAGACACAATAGCTTTTTATCAGGGATGGGGAGTAGCTAACTAGCGTGTTACTTTTTGTAGTTAACTACAAATATATATAGCTAGTAGCTGTAGCTGCTACAGTTTTATGAAATGTAGCTAATAGCTGTAGCGCCTACAATTTTTTGTGTAGCTATAATGAACATTTTTGCTACAATTCCGCTACAGGCTTCAGACAATCTGTGCAAAATGAACCACAGAGCGCAGTTGTTCACTGAGCTGGTGACGACTGTGCAAACCTACCTGAGCCGCGGAGCTCGAGTAGACATGCACGCGCTTGCCCCGCCCGCTGACCACCTTTACTCGTAGGCTTAATTCAGGGATCACAACTGAAATGTTAAGAAGAGCCATTTTGTCCTTTTAACAAAAATCAAACCACCTTGGGAGGCACGAAATTTTATGTCCATTTTACCCTCTTCTCTGTACGCGCTGATGTTCTAGTATAAGCTAGAAATATAAACGCAAATTTGAAAGAGAAGCTGGCTTCAGTTTTGTGAGTTGCTGCAGATTAAATGTATCAACAAACCAGAGTGATTTATAAATGTAAATAATACAATTCATCTCCAAATTATGGATGTTCGTCTCAAATCTCTGTCTTGTCCAGCGGTCTGCACATCTGTCTTCTACTTTAAAGGTTGGTGAATTAGTAGTTATGCGTTAAATCCAGCGACCATTTATGGTGAAAACTGTGGTAGAACTGTGTGTTATAATGATTTTACAGCGAAGGAGGATTCTGTTATTTTACCTAAATATCTAGTTCTCCTGTGGAGCTGCAGCAGCTCTGCAGTAGTGGAGGTTATTCACGCCTGATTCTCACCCCAAACAGAGCCAGAGTCACTGATGAGAATATTGAGGCTAAAGTGTTGCTGAAGTTTAACAAGGACTCTGAATGTCATGTCACACCTCCTTGTCCTCTTATTGTCCATTTTATCAGCTTGTCATTTTATCAGTTGCAGACTGTAGTCCATCTGTATCTATGCATACTTTGTTAGCCCCCTTTTACCCTGTTCTTCAGTGGTCAGGAGTCCCATGGACCCTCACAGAGCAGGTACTATTTGGGTGGTGGTTTATTCTCAGCTCTGCAGTAACACTGACGTGGTGTTGTTGTGTTCATGTGTGTTGTGCTGGTACGAGTGGATCAGACACAGCAGTGCTGCTGGAGTTTTTAAACACTAAGTCCACTAACTGTCCACCTTATTAGACACACCTGTGTTGTCGGTTCACCCTGTAGATGTAAAGCCAGAGATGACAGCTCATCTCTTGCTGTACAATATGAGCTAATCATCCCTGTCCTTCATCAGTGGTCACAGGACGCTGCCCACAGGACATTGTTGGCTGGACATTTTTGGTTTCTGGACTATTCTCAGTCCAGCAGTGACCTTGAGGTGTTTCAAAACTCCGGGAACACTGCTGTGTCTGATCCACTCATACCAGCACAATACACTAACACACCACCACCATGTCAGTGTTACTGCAGTGTCCACCACCCAAATAGTACCTGCTCCCCATGGGGGTCCTGAGCACTGAAAAACAGGGTAAAAGGGGGCTAACTAAGCAGAGAAACAGATGGACTACAGTCTGTAATTGTAGAACTGCAAAGTGCACCTATATAGTAAGTGGAGCTGATAAAATGGACAATGAGCGTAGAAACAGGGAGGTGGTCATAACGTTATGCCTGATCTGTGTATCTTGCTAAAATGTTTAAATTGGAGCAGTTTTATTTCAACAGTTGACAATGTTTTTCACAAAATTCTCTGGTTTGTATTCAGTTATTTGTGTTGATTTTTGTTAGTAAAAACCTGGAGTGATTGACTTTGCCTTTAGTCTTAATGTTTGTTTGATATCATGCCTTTGGTTGTGTAAGTTTGATTGTTGGTTACTCTTTTTGGTGATCTTCTTGTATATTTGCAACTTTTCAATTGTGTGTTTCTTTCTGACACAGGATTAAATGCAGTGTCTTGTTCACATTTGTCCACACAGTTTGGCTTGTTTGGTGTGTCAGGTGGAGATTTACAAACATTCTGACAGTCACGCTTTGAAAGTAGCTAAAGAGTAGCGCACTACTTTTCAAGAAGTAGCTAAAAAGTAGCCACTACTCTTTCTGAAAAAGTAGCTAAATTGTAGCTAGTTACACATTTTGGGAAAGTAGCTACAAAGTAGTTGACTACAAATTTTTCAGTAGCTATCCCAGCCCTTTTTATTAATTTTAGAGCATAATAAAATGTCTCCTTTTAGCCTTACAAACATGAATGTGATGTCAATTGGAAGTTTAGAATCTGCACTTTGGACAGAATTTCTCCACTTTGGTGGGAAATAATTTGTATCAGATTACTCTGTGCTTTGTTAACAACGTAGGATAGGCTGGATACACTGACCTTGAAGACCTTCCCTGGTCAACTGTTGTGAACTGTTTTTTCTCATCAGGGAAAGAATTCATCCTCTACTGTTGTTCTCTATTCTTAAACGTTTTTGTCTGTTTCTTTTAAAGATTGCATCAAAAAGTTAAAATGCGTAATGTTTTTGCTATCTCTCTGACAGGCTTCATTTTGTTTTTTAGCTTAATGATGGCTACCATATCTGTGTCCCCTGCCTGATTTGCACACCACTGTCACACCTGCATAGAGAATATTACTTTTAAAAGCAGTACCTGAGATGTGGTTTGTATGTCTAAGCATTGACTGTAGTTGAGCTGTAAGTAAACAGCCATGTTCTTTAGCTTCAACATAGGCTCATGTAACGTAGGCTCAATCTCAAAAGGCTTCCTATTCCCTATGTAATGCGCAATACATAGATCATCAAACAGGGCATTAAATGTTTAAATAAAAGCCATTTATATTCAGTCAAAGTTGCACAACAAGCTATTCGATATTTATTGTACTGCTTTGGTGTAGAATCCCTGATTTCATCACATATCGTCGCTGTCCAATGAAAAACAAGTATCTCCAAAATAAGAACTTTACAGGAGAGGGCAAAAACATTTTTTACCTTCAATGTAAGTTAATGGGAAAAAGCTCTAAGCAATTTTGTTGCATTTTTATTTGTCCAATCATCCTTAAAATTTTCATACAATGTAAAGGACAACTGCTGAGCTCAAATGATGGAGAAAAGAAAAAAAAATGCAGATGCATGTTTCATTAGACAGTAACGATATGCAGCACACTATATAAGGAGTAAGAAGCCATTTGAGATTTAGCCACATGAACGCTCTCATGCTAAGCCAAAATAAAAGTATTTGAGCTGTTTTTTGTCTGTACCCTTCTCATCTCACTGCACTCTAACCTGAGTGCTTTTACCCATTGAAAAACACGTACTACTAGGTACTATTAAATCAGAAAAGAGAATAAGACTGCTTATGTAGTGGCATTGACAGTGACAGTGGCAGGGAAATATACTACTTCACCGGTCTCGACTACTCCCTGAATGGTGATTAAAATGTGCTAAATGGAGCTGCCTGTAACGCCGGTGAACGATGATGAGGCGGACACATACGCTGAGAGAAGTGAGATTTATTAGGCGCAAATCCATAATCAGGGTCTAGACAGTCCAGGGTCAAAGAGTCAGCACGGTGAGATGGATGGACAGACATAACAAAAAGGAAAACAGACTAAACACGCAACTGAGGCCAGAAGAACAAATACCATACAATACACAGACAAGCAACCTAATAGGGGAAAACACAGGGCTTAAATACAGAAACAGATAACAAGAAACAGGTGGTTAACAAGAAGGTTTAAGGTGAAAACGATCGAGGGCGGAGTCTAGAAACAAGGGGGCAGAACGGGGAAGAATCAAAACAAGGAAGCACATGGACAAGACCAAACGCTAAACACAAGCACATGGAGGACTGGGAGGGCCCAATCATGACACTGCCTAATTAGACCTTCATTATAAGACAGTAGATCACGGACATAAGGTGTCGGACATTTGAGCGCTTAGCACTAACGTTATATCAATAACCTGTTGCAAGCCAGCTAACTGCTGAACCATGTGTCTGAAGGTCACACAAGCTCCCGCAATGAGTCGACAGTGTCGTATTTGCAGACACTGTAGAATTTTATAAAATAGAATTGCAGGGAAATGCTGTGAGTCTTAATGTTATTATCACACTAAGCTGATGTGTCATTTACAGTGGATCGCTAGCCATCATGCTCTTGCAAATGAAGTAGACTGTAGAAACGGTTGGCACTGCATGTAACTAATGCAAGTAGAAAGCAGTCTAGCTATGTTACAAACTATGGTGTAATAAATCTTCATAACAAGCATGAGCTTCATCAAGATCATTTTTAAATACAACTGGTAAAAAATAGCTAAATGTGTGTGGCCTCACTCAGTTTTTGATTTTTCATCCTGCAGTTTGCTTTAGGTCATTATTAGCCGTTTGCAAACAGTGCCCACTTATCTCTTCAGGGTGGTTATGGGAAATTAAGTCTTTTGATAACAATAAAGGCAACCCTGCACAAAGGCCTCCATTTTTTTTCTTTCTTTCTTTCTTTCTTTCTTTCTTTCTTTCTTTCTTTCTTTCTTTCTTTCTTTCTTTCTTTCTCTCTCTCTCTCTCTCTCTCTCTCTCTCTCTCTCTCTCTCTCTCTCTCTCCCTCTCTCTGTCTCTCTCTCTCTCTCTCTTCTCTTTCTTTCAGTTTCATGGCTCTCCTGCGGCCTGGGCAGGCCGAAGGCGTTGAGTTGGCGGCACTCCACGTGGCACAAAGGCGCTGCGGCATTCCTGCTGTCTGTGGTTAATCTGTGGTGTCAGCTCGTGTTAGCCGGGCTGCACCGGAGCCCGGGGAATATTAAAAAGCCCAGCGGCAGAATTCCTCTGGAGCAGAGGTGAGGAGGAAAAAGGGAGAAAAAGAGAGAGAAAGAAACGATTGTGGCCTTCAGGTCACTCTGAAGTTAGATGGTAAGGCTTGGCAACAAAATGTTCATGTTCCAGAACATGGGGGCCATGCTTTTATATGAGAAACTATGATAATTATAACAGGTGTATGTTTTCATTTCATATTTAATTTCTTTTGGGGGTACCTTGAAAGTTTCACCCCTGATGCATTAAGGGCCCTTGACTGTAACTCCTTACTCTCAAAACAACAAATTAGTTTCATAGTATTTACTGAATAATAAAGACATAGTTCACCATGTTTCAACCTGATTTCTATCGGTTCTATCCAAGGATGTTGAAAGTTTCAGGACTGTTTAACTGCAACTCTTAAAAAGTGGAAAACTTAAAAAGATTCCTGAGCTTAACTGAATTTACATTGAGTCAGCTAGAGCATATAATCTGTCTAATACAGCATATTCGATGGAATAAAGCACAGACTTTTAGCTTTATTTTGAGGGTATTAAAGTCTTCTTTTTGTTTTCAATCTGCAAATGTGATTTCGGGTGGCACGTTACAGAATACACCTCACCGAACATGCAGACGGCGGACCAGGAATCTTTTCAAAAAGCTTTGATGGAGCAAGGAAAACTTCTCGGACGACATCAGCAGGTTCTCTCACTTGCGAGAGAATGATTCACTTGCTAGAATCACTAGCCCACCAACAAGCAGACCAACAAGCTAGTCACTCAGCTAGTCACCAGTGTTAAGGGGTTGAGTAGTCAGCTGCGCAGTCTGAGCCTGACTGAACCAGATGTCAGCACCGCTACGCCTTCCACTCCTGTAGCAAGCTATCATACAGCTTTCCTGGTTAGTAAACCTAATAAATGTGAAGGGGATCCTGACAAGTGCCAAGGTTTTCTGCTCCAGTGTTCCGTTTTCTTTGACAATTCCCCAGCCAGTTCTGATCAGGCCAAGATATCTTTCATAGTTTCTAGGCTAGCGGATAAAGCTCTAGAATGGGCTACGGCAAGTTGGACACACATTCACCATTTATCCTATGCCCAATTCCTTAAGACAGTGTTTGAGGTTAAGGTTAGTGGGGAATTATTATCTGAACTACATCAGAGCAGTCGCTCAGTAGTAGATTACTCACTCAAATTTAGAACCCTAGCAGCCAGCAGTAGCTGGAATGAGGCTGCCCTCTTAGTCATGTTCCGTCAAGGACTCAATACTGACATTTTGAATAAACTCGCATGTAGGGACAATGAGTTAAACTTGGATCAATTCATTAATCTAGCTATCAAGCTAGATCATCTCTTGCATCACCGCAATAAACCCAAGATGGAACAAAACACCAAAAGGGCACTCTCTTGAGTCAGAAGCACACACGGACCAACAGAAGCTACAGAACCCATGCAGTGTGTCTCTCCTTGACTCTCACCAGAGGAGAGTCTACGTAGGTTGAGAAATCACCTTTGCCTATACTGTGGAAATGCTGGACACCAGGTTCGTTACTGCCAAGCCATGAATAAACAAGGCGCCAACCCCTGAACCACACTTGGAGTATAATGTGGTGAGTGTTCCCACAAAGGGGTTGGTTTCCAAGTCGTTTTTGTTGCCTGTCAATATATACCATCCCCCATTCTCTTGTCCTTTCAGCCCTCATAGATTACGGGGCGGAGAGAAACTTTGAGCAGCTACAGATATCCGTGGAGAAGCTACAGACTGTCTTGAAGGTGGCTCCATTCGATGGATGATCAGTAGGAGTTGGGACCATTTCCAAGATCACCAAACCTTTGAGTTTACAAACCAGGGAGCTTCACAAATAGACTTTGTCATTCTTAGTTTTAGAGCAGTCTGAGTTTGAACTGACATTAGGACTTCCTTGGTTAGAAAAACACAACCCTTCTATTTCCTGGTCTGAGCACACTATCATAAAATAGTCTGACTTCTGCTTCCAGTCATGTATTACACCACCATCAGTCTCAGTTTTGTCAACCTCCATAGAAAGTCCCAATGCTGAAGACACCTGTCAAATCCCACCTGAATATCTAGACTTGAAGGAGGTCTTCAATAAGAAAAACGCCACCAAGCTACCCCCGCATAGACCTTATGATTGTGCAATCGAGCTTATAGAAAACCCAACCTTCCCCAAGTCTAGAGTTTACCTGTTGACTCAAGAAGAGCAAAAGGCCTTAGATGTTTACATTCAGGAAGCCTTTGAACAAGGCTTTATTAGACCCTTAACCTCTCCCATTGCCTCTAGTTTTTTCTTTATTAAGAAGAAGGACGGGGGTTTATGTCCTTGCATAGGTTATCACCTGTATGATTATCACCTGCTTAGATTATCATTGCATAGACAATAACCTGTTTTTGAAAGGAGGAAAATGTGAATTTCACTTGCACTCAGTAGCCTTCTTAGGATATGTAATTAGTGAGCAGGGAGTAATCATGGATGGTCATAAAGTGGAGGCAGTTGTTCAATGGCCCACTCCCACTTCTATTAAAGAGCTGGAAAGATTCAAAGGTTTTGCCAACTTCTACCATTCCTAATAGATTTATTAGGAATTTCAGTAGCATAGCAGCCCCTCTCACATTTCTACAAAAAGGAGCTCCAAAGAAAATCAGATGGAATGACCAAGCAGAGACAGCCTTCCAACATTTAAAAGAAGCTTTCACAACTGCTCCTATACTCAAACATCCCGATCCTACTCAACCATTTTTGTGGTGGAAGTCGATGCTTCAGGGACTGGAATAGGAGCGGTGTTGTTTCAGAGAACAGGTTGCCCTCAGAAGTTACACCCCATAGCTTTCTACTCTTACAACTTACTTGTGGTTAAGTTGGCATTAGAAGAGTGGCGACATTGGTTCAAGGGAGCTAACCACCTTTTCATGGTCTTATCAGACCATAAGAACTTAGAATACTTTCATAACGCGTGGCTACTGAATGCATGCCAAGCTAGATGGTCCCTGTTCTTTGCTAGATTCCATTTCAGGATCATCAACAAGACAGCGTCACACTTTGTCCAAGATGGCTGAACATATTCTTCACCTGAAATCTTTATCTCCTCTAGATGTTGGGAGATAGATGAGGCCATAGAAGAGGCGTTAAACAATACTACTCTTCAAAGTCAGTGCCCTACCGGGAAGTTGTATGTACCCGAGTCGCACCCAGCTTATCACGTGGGCCCATTCTTCCCTTACATCTGGTCACTCTGGTGAAACAAGAACACATAGACTGCTATCCCACAGATATTGGTAGGAATCTATGTTAAAGGACATACACTCCTTTGTTAATTCATGTTCCACTTGCTCTTAGTGTAAAACCCCGAAAACCCTGACTGTAGGCAAACTAATGCCCCTACCCATTTTTTGTAACCAACCTCCCAAAGTCATAAAGATTCACCACCATTTTGACGGTCATAGGCCGATTTTCTCGAGGTGTCAGATTCATGCCCTTCCCGACCATTCCCAGTGCATTTCAAACCACTGAAGCTTTGTTTAATCATGTCTTTCGACTTTTTGGCATCCACAAGGACATTATGTCTGATAGAGGACCCCAATTCATGTTGCAGGTATGGGCAGCGTTCTTAGAGCATACTGGAGTGTCAATTAGTCTGACCTCAGGATATTATCCGCAATCAAATGGATAGTGTGAAAGAATGAATCAAGAACTACGCAAGTTTCTGAAAAAAACTTGTCACAAAACCCTTCGGACTTTTCTAGTTTCTTGGCATGGGCCGAGATCGCTCAGAATTTCCTAACCACAGGGATGACACCTTTTCAGTGTTTTCTAGGGTATCAAACACCATTAGCACCGTGGACCGGTTCAGCTACAGAGGTTCCTGCAGTTGATGCCTAGATGAACAGAAGTGAACAAGTTTGGGAGGACACACAGACGCATAGAGACTGTAGTGCAGCAGAGCAAAGAACAAGCAGACCGGCACAGGAGTCACATCCCTGTCTTTCAAACCAGAGACCAAGTCTGGCTGGCCACAAGGGACCTCCGTTGTGCTGAGAGAAGTAGAAAACTCCAGCCCAAATATATTCGGCCCTTTAAGATAGTGAAAAGGATAAATGATGTGACTTACAGGTTAGATTTACCACCATGGTCTCGTGTTTCACACTCTTTCCGTGTTTCTCTTCTCAAACCAGTTGTTGCAGGGTCTGTGGACAAGGCTACGCCGGATGTGACGCCACCTCCACCAAAGGAGATAGGTGGGATACTCTTATACATCCTGTCAGTCCTCAGGAGGACATGAACTACATCTCCCAGAGTCCACTGGGGGATCACATGATGGAGTTACTTCCTTGTAGTCTGACTCAATACCCAGAATTCCCAGAGAAGTGACATGACTCCTGGGCGGTCCTCACGCTCCTATCAGCACTCACGTTCTCCTGAATACTCATGTTTCAGCTGTGTTTGTGTCATATGACTAAGAGAGTTTAGTTTATAAACCCAGGCTTTAGCCAGATTTAGTTGCGAGGTATTGCTTTATTTGAGAAACTACTGAGCGTTTATTCTGTTGTATTTTCCGTGTGACCCTTTGTTTGTTTATATTCAACTGCCTTTTTGAACGGTACTTCTGTGCTTCTGCCTGACCTTTTGGATTCCTGTTTTTGACATCTCGCTTGTATTGTTGACTACGTCTTGGATTTGCCTTTATCTATTATGATCACCCTAGTTACTCTGCTCTGCCTTTTGAAACTGACCCACGCCTGTTGTCTGACTACGTTGTATGCCTCTACTTCTTTAAGTAAAGTCTTCTTTGTGTTTTCCATGAGCGTCTGATTTCTGGTGACACATTACAGTGTCTCTGTAGTTGTGTTTTCTGTGTGACTGTCACCAGGATCCCTTAACAAATGTATTCAGATACAGAGAACTAAATAAAAGTCCAAATGATTGCTATATTAAAGTAATCTAAATTACTTTTTTATTACTTTTTGTCTTTAAAATCATTTTAAGTAAAAATGAGCTCAAACTAACTTCTATAAGGTACTTTTTAACAAGTAAAACAGTAAAACTGATATACTACAGGTTACACATAATTACTAAAACTGTACTATGTGGCATTATGTCCCGGAGACATTGTTATTGTGATTGACAACCACCAGCTAGCCTACTATGTTGTAGTTTCCACAATTAGGGAGAGGAAAACACAAATTTTAAATGCCAAACATTTAAACACATGCAACACACTGTGGCGCGTAAAGTCTAGTTAACCAGAGTCCTGCCATGTACAGCACTAGCTGTAGCAGTAGTGCTGCAGCTGTAGGGCAAATGATTGAGGACTGTGAAGGTTTTGGCATTTATGAACTGTTTTGTTCACCACGGTCAACTGCTTGCCTATATTATAGTATTTGCAAATGCTGGAAATAAGCATGTAGTCATATTGTTGACCAGAATAGAATAGAGAAGAATTGAAGGCTTTTACTATCATTGTATAAAATATATAACAAAATTAAGAGTACAGTTCCTAATCAGTTCAAGCCAAAACAGAACACAACCCATGATAGACAAACAAGTTGTAAAACATATACAATAATTAAGACAATAAAATATTGTACTAAAATGTAATAATAATATAAAGTTATTATTATAAAAAGTGCTTTCACTAAAACTCTAAGCTCAACAGGTGGCAGTAGTCCTCATATCTTATGTGCTTATTCCAGTGTTTACTGCTCTTCAAAACTAGTATTTGTGGAATTGAGAGTTCTGATGGAACACTTAAAACTGCTGCCTGACTTTTAATGCACCTGTATCATCTTCCAGATGGCAGCAGATTGAACAGTTGTTGACAAGGAGCTGGAGATGTCTTCCACAGAGTGCAGAGGGCAGCCGATGATGTTTTGAGCAGCATTAATGATAATGTGTATGAGCACTCAGTGCTGGCTGTGAGTCCCAAATCAAGATATCAAGAAAAAAATCTGTCTGATTGGAAGTGTTGAAAACTGACAAGTAATCTTTGAGTCCCAATTATGCATTATTGTCTCCAATAACATACCCAAACATCTGCAATTACCTGCATCAGTATGCACATTGCAGGAGATTAGAGCATGTACATCTCGATAAACATATAATTATGTGGTCTGTTGAAGGGTGAAGTGATATTCTCTCTTTTGTACCTTCAACTATGCCATCACAGTCGTTGTAGTTGCAGAAGTCAGTAATAGCTACGTGTCTATGTTTGATGGGGTTAATGAGTGAACGTGACATTAGCTTTAGAAGTTATGCAAGCCCTGTTAACATTCTGGCATTAACTGCTTTCATTGTCAAGCTAAAGCATGTGAGATAAAGACATATGAGACATAAACAGTTAGGCTTTGCAGTCATCAGTGTCATTCATGAATAAATCTCAGCACTTGAAAATGATCAAGAGCAAAACTACAGAATTCATTGTTCATGTAACTGTCTACCTGTGCCAGAATGATCAACTTCTAAATCAAGATTTCAATAAAAGACAGATTGATCAGACCTGTTGATCCATACCAAAACAGTTCTCTTTGAGTCCCCATGGGCTCAAGAACACTGACGCCCTCTACAGAAAGGGCCAAAGTTGTCTCTATTTTCTGAGGCGCCTGAGGTCCTTCAACATCTGCCAGACTATGCTCAGGATCTTCTATGAGTCTGTGGTGGCAAGTGCTATCCTCTATGCTGTTGCATGCTGGGGAAGCAGGCTGAGGGTGGCAGACGCCAACAGACTCAACAAACTGATCCGCAATCCTGGTGATGTTGCGGGTGTGGAGCTGGACTTGCTGACGGCCGTGTCGGAGAAAAGGACACTGTCTAAGCTGCAGGCCATTTTGGACAATAGCTCCCACCCACTCTACGACACGGTGATGAGACACAGGAGCTCATTCAGTGCAAGACTCATTCTACCAAAATGCGCCACAGAGCGCCACAGGAAGTCAATCTTACCTGTGGCCATCAAACTCTATAACTCCTCCCTCGGTGTGTGATTCACAAAACTCAATACCAAACTGTTCATATGTGCAATAATAACAATTGTGTGTGCAATAACTCAGAGGGACACTAACTTAATTTAAATAATTTAAATAATTGCACTGCTTTATACCAGTTTTATAACAAAATATGTTTCATATTTACTTTCACATTCACCGCCACTTTACTATATTCATAAGTACTTAAATCTCGTGTACATACTGCAAATTTCTCTATATTGTCTTACATTATTATTAAAGTGTTTATTCTTTTACATAAATGGCTGCAACTGTAACAACTGCAATTTCCCCCTGGAATCAATAAAGGAATCTGAATTATATGTTATTGCCTGCAAATGATGTAAAGGTGTCCTACAGACAAACTAGTAGTTTCTAAAGGTTACCGTAAAGCCAGTCCCATTAGAAAGTTTTTAATCCTTATGTTTCTGATGGTCTTTTTGTTTAGCAGGGAAATACTGCATCAGCCTACACGTCGCAGGAGCTAAAAGCCTACAAATCACCAGAGTCATATAATAATTTTGTCAGTGGAAGGGTCAACTGCCTCCATAGATTGGTTCGGGGTCAGCAACATGCAGCGGAGCCACATACGGCTCTTTTACTGCCTTGTTGTGGCTCCACAGTAAAGTTAGAATTGGAGGTAAAAATTAAATAATCCTCCTTTTCAGTAAAATAAAGCTCTGCTGATCGTTGTAACACAGTTTTAACAATAAAGGGTCTTAAATGCTGGAGTTAATGTAGAACTGCTAATTCACCTTTTAACCCTGAAGATCAGCACGCAGACTGCTGGTCACAGCAATGCTGACAACAATCTCACCTAGCTAGACGCTAACGAGAAGGCAAACAGAAAGATTTAAGATGACCATCCATAATTCAGAGATGAATGGACTTTAAACTTCATTTATTAACACTCAGCTGGTTTCCTGATACATTTGATCTGCAGCAAGAAACTGTCAAACACTAAAAAATTGCGAAGCTTCTCATTTGCCAACTTCTAGCTAGAATTTTCCCATTCCACCTTAAATGGTGCCACAGTTACATTCTGGTGCCTCAGGTTGAAATTTAAAGTAGAATGTGAAAATTTGAACACGTAGCTGACGAATGAGGAGCTGACTTCAGCCTCGTAAAATGTTGAACATTAAAAGACATTTTACAAGAAACTATTACAAGAACAGATGTTTAGCTAGCTGAGCTAAAGCTTAAAGCAGTGCAAAGCAACTCTGCGTTCCCGTTTATATTATATTTTGTAGCCTATGTTAGAACATTAGCACATACTGAGACATATTTACAGCCAAGATGGTAAAATGTTACTTGAGTATAATGGACATAAGATGTTGTGGTTTGGCTTTTGTTGCTGAAAACCCTGCTGTAGATAAATTGTGATCAATTTTCAACACTTGAAAATAATCAAGGGTAATTGAACGTAGACTTTGGGATTGGGAGATGGCTGAAGCTGGCTTAACCGTTTAGCCTCTAGCGTTAGACAGTCAGGTTCTGTAAAAGCATATTTTATCTGCCTGGATGCCTCATTAACTAATGCTTTATAAGCAGTGGCTCTGTGAGCACCGCTGTTGGAAGTATGTCAACAATAAGGCAGCGCGTCAAGTGTGACATCAATCAAATACTGTCTATAGTTGTGTAAGTAGACGTCTGTACAGCGCAGATCAGCAAAGTTCCTACAGTTAAGAGAAACAGTGGAGCAGGGTAAGGTTAATGTTTTGATTACATTTTGCCTTTGAAAAAAGTATTGTCCCATGCCTCATCGAAGGCCATGTGCAGCCCCAAACGTTGCTTCGACGGTCAATTTTATTTAAGGAGAAAATGTGCGGATGCAAAATTTTGAATTTGCCATTTTGTTCATGTCATAAAAATTGAAACAGAATAATGTGCCAAAGATATCCCACAGTAGGGCCAATAATACCACTGTGCTATAATTGTGCTCTTACAGTTCTGTAGCCTGTGTTGCTATCGTGTCATATTTCATCTAAATTCTGCAGGGGATTATTTAATGTTCTGCTTCCCTGTTTAAAAAAAAGAATATGACAAAAATCGCTGGTATACATTTGACGGTCTGAGCTGGTTCATGTTAGCCAGCCAGTAAACTGCAGACTGGGGCCTTGATTGGGAATGTAGCATTAGCTAATATTAACAATGGCTTTTAGCTAGCTTAGCATCCCTCCATAATTCAGAAGAAGTCTCTACATAGCATCAACTGGAATCTGTATAATGGGCCTCCCCCACTCCCTGTTTCAGACACAGCTCTCAGTCTATGAAACAAAGCTGAAATTATCTTCTATTTGCACCTTAAACAGTGGTTCTGTAACATTCAGGCGCATCTAGACACCAGAATGTAACTGCTGCACCGTTTAAGGTTGACTGACAAATTGAAAAAAGAAGCTGAGGAATTGGACACAAACATTTTTTGTCAAACAGACTTATGAACCAGAGAGGTTGGCCACACGTCTTGTGGTCATGTATGAAGACAGTATACACCATAAGTAGCTATGCTGCTTTGCTTCACCTCATTTTCTAACATAAGAATAGCTACAAACTCTTTGACCACTATGTTTTCAGATAAATCCTTTTCTGTTGAGCTCATTGATGAACCTGCCTTGATGTGATGCTTGATAGTTTGGAAAGTCAGTGAAAATGGAAATGAAATTGGGTTGAATACATTTCAAAGGCATGTTGACACAGAATGAGCTCAGTAGGTGAGAATATGTTGTTGCAAAGAGGAGATCTTTCTAGCTTGGCGTTCTCTTAATGCAGTTTCAATATTATATTATTGACTGCAAATGTTTTCAGGTAAATTGCATTTTAATGATCATTATTGTGTAATCACATAAAGGACCAAACTGCCCACTCAGCTTGGACATGGCTGTGCCACCACAGATTACACATTAGTTTGCCTTTGTTGTTTGAGTGATGATGGAATCCTGTTAATAATCATATTTTTGTACTTGTATTGTCTGATTGCTGCCTTGTATTTATAACTCTAACGGAATACAGGTATCTTTTTAGTGACCTGGTTAATTATTGCTGTTACATTTATTCCAACACTACTCAACCCTGTTTATAGCTAAATGCCACTGTGCTACACCCATTGCTAACCTAAACTCAATGTGGACTGGAAATTATACCACTTTTTCCTTCAACATTGTAATGTACAGTACTGTGTGAAGGTTTTAGGCATCTAAGCCAATTTGTAAACAATTTCTCTCAGCAGTGAGTTTATCAAAATATACATTAGAATAAAGTCGTATTCATAATTCAAATAAACATCAAAACAATAAAAAGTAACAAGAATTTCTTGGGTCCATATTTTTTCTTGACACCTTCACAGCCACCATAGAGACTTGTTAATATCATCAATTACATCATGAGCACAATTTACTGAAGCACTGATTGGTCAAACCTACATATAGTAGTCAAAAATACATATATTATATGAACTACATATAATACTAGGCTTCCTCGAGGAGAGGCTTGAAAATGGTTAAACACACACACTAACATCCATAAAATCACTATTATATATATATATATATATATATATATATATATATATATATATATATATATATATATATATATATATAATCATAATTAATATTCTATAAATTTTGTTTATTCAAATAACACTTTTCTCAGCAAATAAACACATACTACACAAATTGTTTATTCAAATATATTCAAGTAAGTGATACTTTTTTGATCCCACAACCGGGGAAATTCCACCTCCACATTTAACCCATCCGTGAAGTGAAACACCACATACACACTAGTGAACACACACACTAGGGGGCAGTGAGCACACTTGCCCGGAGCGGTGGGCAGCCCTATCCACGGCGCCTGGGGAGCAGTTGGGGGTTAGGTGTCTTGCTCAATGACACCTCTGTCATGGACTGTCGGCCCTGGGGATCAAACCGGCAACCTTCCGGTCACAGGGCCAGATCCCTAACCTCCAGCCCACGACTGCCCCTTGTCACTTATCACTTTTCTCAGCAAATAAACACATACTACACCAATAAATAGATTTTAAAAATTGTGTCTTGGGTGCCCAAGGCTTTCGCATAGTAGTGTATATGCTTGGAATAATTTGTTCCTTTCAAAGGTCCAGATAAACACACTATTATAACTGAATGGGGAGAATGTTTACATTTAAATGCTTGGCCCTTAATGATTAGTCAAGACACATAATGGCAACTAATTAAATTAAATAATATACATAAAGAATATTTTATTTTGAATGTACTTTTAAATCTAAAAAGCATTTTAAAATTGTTTGACTATTGGCTATTATTTAAAAAAAAGTCAAAAAGTCCTTTAAATATCTTTTTAAATATTTATTCTCAAAATGAAAAAATCCTGCATTTTCACAACATAAAATAAAAATGAATAAAGACTATTAATTGCACTTGGACAATGGGTAATCACTTTGGAATAAAAATTTGTGGATATATTAAATTGAAGAGACAAATTTTGCTTTGCAGTGATACTGGAACTGGATCACTTCACACCTCAGACAGAAAACAGTGAATGAGTAAAAAATCTATTAAAATATGTAAAATGCTTTGATTTCTGGCCTGACATCCAGCCATGTTGTCTCTGCTTTGATGAGCTGCCTTTGTCAAATACGTAAATGCATCAGTTTGGATGAACTGTAACACAGGACTGCTATAGAAGCCAGGCTTGTCCGTGTTCATGTAGCTGAAATAAAAATTTTAATAATTAAAATGAATGACATTATCACCAGAACTACAGCTGGTTACAGTTAAGATTATGGTGGTGTAAACATTTAAGCAGCTTTTGCTGGGATATTGTAACAGCTTGCTTTCTGCTTGTTTACTGTTCTTATACCATTTACGTCTTCACTGTTTACCTCTACTATAACTTTTTAAAAAACAGTAATCATACACACTTAGGAGACATTCAAAATTGAAATCATGATTATCAAAGTATACTATTCAAAATCATTCTTATTCTTGGTTACAGAACATGTGTGGGTCCTACTTTGTAAATTTTCCCTCAGGACACTTTCCATGCAAAACACAGGACTTTTCAGTAATGTATTAACGTGATATGGAATAGCAGAGACGGGGGACTATACAGATCCAGTTATAGCCTGATATAAAGCACTTTGCTGCCAGTATGGTCAGGTATATTACATCAGGGCCGTCTCAGACCGGGCCCTTGTTCTCTCTGCGAGTCTATATTTAATGCATGTCCTCAGTTATTGAATCTAGACCTGAGCCGGGGATATTTTAGTGGAGATTATTTTTAGATAAGAACCAGGCTAGCTAGGGGTCTGTCGTAGTAGTAGGAGTGAATGGAAGCACGCTCTGCCTGGTTCTGATGGATCTGACAGCATACAAGCTCAATACTGTGGCTGGCTCATGCTGTAATTGAAACAGACTGAGGGAAAAAACAATGCCGTGTCTCAACAACACAAGATTCAAGGATTTTTAAGTTTATAAGTATTGCATGTCTGCAGTGCATCTACCATCAGTGTGTTTTCAATACAGCTTAAGGTATTTCTATGAAACCAAAGGGACTGCCCATGTCAGGTTCATACATCAGTTCTCAAATATTTGATTGGCTTGTGTTCATGCTTCACATTTGGGTTGCTCATAGCCAGCCTTCTACTTTTAACAGATTTTGTCCAGCATGCTTCTTCTCCCAACTTTTATTACCTTAACTCTCCTAAGTGCGCAGTTATTGTCAGTTTGCTGTGCTGTTTAAATGTAGTTAGTCAGTTTCTTTACAATCAATTTGTATTGTATCTCAATAGCTTTGGATCTACTTTTTGGATGTTTTTCTACTTGTTTTCAAAATTTCACAATACTATATCAAACATGTGGTAGTTCTAAGAAAAGAAGTCTGTTTCCCATAATAGGCATTTGCATTGAACTTCTCCCCTTGTCAACATGAGCTACAAGTTACGAATAATGTAAAACTGCAAAATGCTTTCATTAGCACTAAAAATTAGGTATTTTCACGCCAAGACTGATGTCTACAGGTTTTTTGTAGTGAACACTTATTAATGCCATCTTTCACATCAAGTCCAAAACTGATCTAGAGATGGCACCAAGCTGTTGAAGACCAGCACGTACTCTGTGACATGTTAAGCCAGCTATTACATCTCTTCAAACTGCCCACTAACATCACTGGACAGCTCAATGCCTTTGGAAGAGAACACTATCTGCCAGTTTAGTTTCATCAGCTAACAGACGCCCACATTGGCTACCATCATATTAAGGGTGAAATGGAAGGCCATCCTACCCACCCAGAAAGAGCAAGGCCAGTCATGTTGTCTTGTACTTTTGGTAAAGAAGTCTGAGTATCCTTTTTTTGATGTGAACAGATTTCTATTAATGGATAAACAGTTTTTAATCTGTCATGCTGAGGTCAGTTGTTGGCACCAAAGTCCATGAGGCCTTGATGCAAATAAAAGTAAAACAGCATGTGAGTGTGTGGCTCGACTTGGATTCAAGGCTTGTAACTTTCAACCAGAGAAAGAACACGAGAAAGTAAAAATCTGGACTTCCAACCTTAATGTGGTAAATGTGTTCCAACCTTGCATGTTTGAGATGTATGAGTTTTGCCACCGCCTCCTTCAGCTCACAGCGGCATGAGGTTTAATATCGCTTAGAATAACGTGCTTTCATAACAGAACAGATGTCAGTCTTTTAACAATAGCAGAACCCTTTTTGGTGTTACATAGAACAGTTTTAAAAAGGTTCAATGTAGAGCCATATACAACACGTTGCCCCCTCAATCTGAAGAACCGTTTCAACATGTAAAGAACCATTTAAGCATGAAAGTCATTCTGTTAAGAACTCATGGTTTTAAACAGAACCATTGCCTTTACTAAAAACCCTTGAAGACTAACTAACCAAGCTGTTTTGCTTGCTCATTCCTTTAAACCCTGCATTTACTCCACATAGTATTCCCTTCTGTTCTTCTGACTGAAGGTTCTTCTGTCAGGTTTTTAGTAGGGAGTTACTTTTTAAAATGAAATACCTGCAGTTAATAATGAGACTAAGCTAAACTTCTGTACTAAAGACTCAGATATGACCCATGCTTGCACCCCAAAGACTCAAGACTTGTCTCGAACTCGCCCAGCAGAGTCTTATTCTCAACTCAGACTTGTTCACCTGAGACAAGTGACTCGACTCAGACTCACACACCCAAGATTTGAGACTTGACCTAGACTCCAGAGACTCAACATGGACTGGCACACCAGAGATTGAGATTCAACTCGGACTTGCACACAGGTATTGTACTATTTATTATTATTGCATTGTTTGTGTATTGTGCCTGTGTACCAGCAACTGCCCTTCAAAAATGAAGCGCTGTTCCATTGCTTGGTTGATTGTGCAGAACATCTGCAGAAATCTGTCAATGAAAATTTACAAACACAAAAATGTTTCATGAAATGTTTACACAATACAAAGAGAGACTGGAGATTTGACTTGGACTTGCATTACTTGTGGATGTCAGGGACAGATTTTTTGGGTGTGGATTTTTCAGACTTGACACTAGACGTGACTCAAAACTCAACTCAGACTTGCACACCAGAGACTCAAGACTTGACTTGGACTCCAGTGACTTGAGACTTAACTTGGACTCCAGTGACTCCAGACCCGACTCAGACATCCATGCCAGAGACTTAAGACTCAATTTAGACACCAATGACTCAAGACTCACTTATCAGAGGCTGAAGACTCAACCTGGACTTGCACCTCACAGATTCAAGACTTGACTTGGATTCACCCTAAAGACTCAAGACTTGCATCAGACCTTTACCCTTGTTACTCATGACTTGAATCAGACTTGCATGCCAGAAACTCAAGTCTCGACTTGTACTCGGACTCCAGTTAGTCAAGACTTGGATTGACTCAAGACTTGGCTAAGGCTTTATTCAAACAGCAGGTTAAAGGGGCCCAAATCCGATATTTTTTTCTCTGTATGTGACACAGATGTATCATCTGTGTGTCAGTGTGAAAAACAAAACTGAATGTACAAAAACACATTCACACACGCACACACACACACACACACACACACACACATTTTCTAAGCCGCTTCTTCCTCAGGGTCGTGGGGAAAACACATTCGATGTTTTCAATTTCGATTTGGGACTCTTTCAGATGTAGTGCTGAAATCTGATACGTATCCAATATGTACTTCTTAGTAGCTCCTGTGATGCTGGAGAAGATGAAATGAAACCCTCCAAAAGTGATTCTTACTGCTGATTCCTTTTTAATTGTTTACGTGTGGATGAGCCACGTGAAGCATTGTTCTTTTGCACATGCAGTGCAGTTTAGGAGCGAGATCTGTTCAGACTAATGTCACATTTAGGTATATGTGACATTACACATATACATTTTAAAGATATTGTAAATGGCCGAACAAAAAAATCTCAGGAAAAAACCTCTATGAATGTACCCTTTTACACTGACCCCAGTTACTGGAGACTTGCATTTCTTGTGAACATCTTTGGTTGGGACGGAATTTTGTTCAACTCTGGATTAAACACAGAACATTCTCAAGCTATGTTTGTGTTCGGTTCTGAAGTCCAGACCCAAACTGCCCAGTGGTCCCAAGTGTTGTGAATGTGGTACTGCAATCTGCGATTTCAACATTGTGTTGCAGTCGCTAGCCTGTGTTTAACTTAAACACATGATGGCCTCAGATCTAATCTCTCTAACTCCTAAACAACTGTGGTGTGCAAGTCATCTGATGTTTTATTCCAACACTGAAAGGCGGAATGGGGTTGGTGGGACAGTTCCTTCCACAGCAGCTCCCCTTGCAGTTCCTCTCCCTCTCTTTGCCGGGGTCAACAAGTGCATGCTGTTACCCAGAATCCCCTGAGCCTGGCCCTTCACTCAAACAGCACTGTTCCTTTAAGAGTATGAAACAGGAGCTGCCTGCATGCACCCCTAACAGAGACACACAGGCAGCCAAGAGTGAGGGAGAGAAAAAGAGAGAGAGATGAGGGAGGAGGGGAGGTAATAGAGCGAGAGGGAGGTGAGATCGAAAAAATAGACCAGAGAGTGAGAAGGAGAGTGTAAAATGAGGGAGAGCAAGAGAGGGAAGGGAGGGAGGAAAAGGAAGAAGAAGGAGGGACGGGGTCAGCACAGTGGTTTAAAAGGCAGAGCAGGCGGGCAGGAGCACTGAGGGAACGACAGTGAAAAGAGGGAAAAGCCGAGCACGTCCCTGCCCCCACGATAAGACCATTAGCTCACTATTAATCACATCCTAATGTTAGCTTCGTTAGCTTCTGTCGTGCTGAAAACAAATGGTCCTGTTGCTAGGAGAGCAGGGAAGCGGCCTTCTCTTATTGGCTGTGCCGATCCGCTCCATTATCCAATCAGAGGACTGTGGAATCAGCAGGAGAGAGAGCAAGCGCGGGCCACACCAGCGGACTTGATTAATATGTTAGCCATGTTTTATGGGTTACAATAAGTCTGGAGTAGATGTGTCGAAGAGGTAACATGAGGGGTCTCTGTGAGGCCTTACCATGCTGTACTCTTTCACTATAAGCATCACACAGGAGGGGCACTAAAATATTATGCCCACCTGAGAACTACCTCAGAAAAATTAAGTACTGTAACATTCCTGTATAATCTAAAGAAATGATAAGCCTGCACAATCGTATACCCAGCACACTATATATGATTAGTAAACCCACAACATTCATTATATTACAGTCATGTAATAAATATAACATGTTAATAAATGTGTAATAACATGGATGCCTGCCTAAGAAATGAATAATACTGTGGTATGCAAAGGTTTTGGTGCTCTTGCAGTTATTACATGATTTTATTGATTTTCTTAGTGAAAATATGTTAACAGTCAAAAAGAACACATGTCTGCGCATTTTACTGGACAAGGACTGCGTATTTGCTGAATTTAACATATTGTGGGACTGGGGGACATAAATGTGACCTGTGCAAAAGTCATGGCACATTCATAGTTTATGCTTTTTGTCCCAAAATATTAAATTCTGCAAATAAATAGAAACTATGTAGTGAAATGAGTAGAAAAAGCCATGTTTCATATGTAGAGACTGTGCTAACCTGTCTCAACAACACATGCCATTTGACTAGGGGTGCTCAAACTTTTGGGTGGGACTGTATAGGTATAGAAATGTACATAGAACAGCTGTGTAATTCTACATAAATATTTTCCTCTGCATGTTGTAAAATGGATGGCATAGGTTGAATTGAATAGGTAATATGAATGTTAGTAGTGTCCAAAGCCAGAAAAAGCTGTTTAAAGCCTTTTTATTCTATATATGTGCAAACAGAATAAGCATTTGTCTTTAATAAACATTATAGCCACATGAAAAGTCCATCTTAATCCAAGTAAGCGTATTTTTTCATTTATTCAGTTGTTTATGCATTTATTTATGTGATTATTTTTACAAAGCCATAGATATTGCAGTAAACAGAACTATGGATCATGTAGCTTCTGTACATGTGAATGTGTTGTAAATGTGCACCAGTCATGCGGTAGTTGCTGAAGAGCCAAGCAGATACAAACTGAAAAAGAAACCCTCCCTGTTAGCCCACTTGAATATTTGTAAAGAATGCGGAATGTAAGCGATGTGATCTGTGTTTTACCTACAGTGTTTTAGATATGATGTAGGCCACTTCAAAATGCTGTGATTAAAAATGTAATTATAATGTCAGATTTCGCATTCTGAATTTACAGTGTGAATAGCAAAGCTGAGAACGGACAGGCTGTTATTCCTTTTCACTCGGCCTGTGCTGCACCCCTGTTTCGTCTTGATATTAGGCTTCTGTTCAAACTCTATTGGCACATGTCATGAGAATGAGTTAGTGAGCTTATTAGGGCCCAGCAGTGTCAAGTAAGGATTTATACATTTTCTATTTATTATTATTATTATTATTAATATTGTTTTATACAAAAAAGGTAACACTGTATTGGGATAGCCAATTAACTGGATTCTACATAAATATCTATTCATTTCACTTAGTTAGTTTGATTTGAGTTTAATTTGCACTGATGATTTTAACTACTAACCTGTTTTCTTAAGAGGAATGAGAGTGTCTGTAAACTGTTATACACATCTGTTTATTTACCACTGTCTAAATAAACACTAATATTAAAAGAAAAGACACAATGAAAAAATGATTTGTAAATTATGATTTGAATAATATAGCATTGCTGTATTTTTAAACTGAAAACAGCTCAAACTACTGCTGTTGGTCATTTCCTGCTTTAGCCATTCAGAAAAAATGTTTGGAAATGGAAAAATGTGTAAATACTGTCCTATAGACAAAAGATTTAGTCATTAATCTCTATTTTTTGTGAATATATTCATATTCACCTTATTTGTCCCACAGAATTCTGAGATTTAGGATGGCTGTGTTGAGGACAGTCCCTCTACATGGACACGAATGTCTAAAAGAACAATATAGACAGAAGCTGTATGTTTACTGGTCAAGAGGTCCATTTTTTGAAGTACTCTGATCAAAAGTGGGATTATAATGTAGATTGATTAGTTAATTACATGTAGATTGAATGCAATTTTAATGCCCCTTCATGATGAAAATGGCTAATACTAAATACTAAATACATCATGCTGGTTTTGCTACTTACATTTCTTATACAAACTACATGGTGCTTTTCTGAAAGTATCCAGACACATTATTCAAATACTTATTGCTGGCACAGGCGTCCACCTGGGGCCACCATATTCAGTGCAAGAGGAGTTTAAAGCCCCCCAGCATTGGGCTGTGGAGCAGCAGAGCTGTGTTGTCTGGAGTGATGAGGCTCCATTCAGTACCTTTGGGTTGAGTTGGAGTGACATTTGTGATCCAGAACTAATCATCTAACATCAGAACCTGACCTCACCAATGCTGTGGTGGCTGAATGCAGTCAAATCCTCACAGCAAAGTTCCAACTAGTGTAAAGCCATTGAAGCACTGCAGTGTCCTGTGCCACAGTGGACAGGTGTAGTACCTCCTGTGGAGGGATCCACCATGCCTGGGTATAAACTGCAGACAGGGTTGGTTTAAAGCTATGGTTATGTGTTAAATGGGTAATGTGACCAAAACCACGCTCTGTATGTCACTACAACGTCCAGCTCAGAATAAATTAAATGTCAAACACAGCTTGAGGATTATTAATGGCCAGTCACAGTCGAGGATGTTTTCTTACCTGCTGAGAAATGTCAAAACATCACGTTTGCAACATGTCACAATATTTTAATAGTATGGGTTTGGAGAAAAGGGAAAACTTTCACATCACCTTTTCCTCTTGGAAATTTGAATTGGACTTTTTCGAAGATGTTTCTAAGAAGGCTGGAGTTGTGATGAAACTCTAATGATGTTCATAGAAGTCTGCTAATTATCAGCTCACTGTCAAAGTGGACAACAAAGCGGAGCACCTGATAGTAAAGCACAGAATTCATCCAGAATCTCATTATTTTCCGCGGTGTTCAGGATACTGTTTGAAGTGTAAAACATCGAGAGCGTAATTCACACAGTCACAGGCGCACAAGAAACTCTCTCAATCTGTATTTTCACTTTCTGTCTGTCTGTTTCTCTGTCTGTCTGTCTGTCTGTCGGCTCCTGGTCTTTTTGTTCTCTCGGGAGATTTTTGCTTCCGTTGTGAGTGTCGGCGGCTGTTTGAAGAGGAGGAGCAGCAGAGGGAGGGTCCAAGTGCAGGTGTCTCGGGGGATTTACAGGGCAGAAGGGCATGGACACACACACACAGACACACACACACACACACACACACACACACACACACACACACACACACACACACACACACACACACACACACACACACACACACATTATGAACTGACCACACAGTTGTCTTTTGTTAGGGTTTAGTTGCTGTGGGTTCATTCATTCATTCATTCATTCATTCATTCATTCATTCATTCATCCAGCCTGCCAGTTCATTCATTAATATGTAAATTAATTAATCTGTTCATGCATCCATCTATCAACACATCTTTCATTAATTATGTTCTTTTGTTCATTTGATGTTTTTTCATCCACCCACCGACTCATCTATCCAACCTACATGCATATGTTTATTTATTTGGTTCATTTCTCTATTCATCTGTCAATCAAACTATTAATTACATTTTTCATCCATCCACCCATCCCTCTGTCCATTAACCCCTCTGTCTATTCATTCAGTCATTCATTTATTAGTTCACTCATCCATCCATCCATCTAGCATGTCTGTACCTCCTCTTTATTTGTTCTTTCATCCATTGACTCATTTCATTCATTCCTTTAATTCTTTTTTCTTTTATCCATCCGCTCATCCATCCTTTTATTAGTTTGTTCTTTCATCCGTACATCCAATTAATTGCTTGTTCGTAGCTTTATGTATTCAAGCACTCCTCCATTAATTCTCTTTCATTCTTTTTTTGTTCTTTCATATTTTGTCCATCCATCCATTCATTTATTTCTTCATTCATTTATCCATCCATCTATTCATTTGTTTGTTCTTTTTTCATTCTTCCATCCGTCCATGGATCCATTAATGAATTTGCTCTTCCATCCACCTGTCTATTCATTCCATTCATCTGTTCATTGGTTTATTCATATAGTCATTCATTCATAAGAACTACTAGTGAGCTTTCAGTGTATTCGTTCAGTGTATCCAGCGTACTGGAATGAAGTTTAAGGGGAAGAAATCTCACATGGACTTCAGTGTTTATGAACAGGATTGTAGGCCAGCTGCCGTGTGTGTGAATGTGGATGTGTGTTGATTATTTGTTTATTTGTTTACTGCTGCTTTAGCCCAGCAGCCTGTGAGTCATCCCTGTCCCAGTTAGTGTCTCCTCAGTCTACTGTCCACCATTCAAGAAAAAAGAGAAGAGCAAACGGAGGAGAGGGGATGCCTCCAGTGAAAAGAACACATATGCATGTTTACAGTTCACAGTGTGTCATATATTGTCAGACACCACATAAGCAAGTCTATTTGAGGTTACTTACCTACTCGGTATGGTTTGTCTTAAGCGTGTAATAATATAGGCTCTCTGTCAACACAATGCTACATCATGCATCAGTAACTACACTAGCCTTGTAGTTGCAGTGCAAAACCTCTATTGGCTGATTGACTTCATTTTGTACATTTTCCTAATTGTAACCAGCCACATATCCCCAAAAATATCAGACAAACACAGCCATGTATTCCATCACATTACAAAGATTCAATACATAATCATTTACACCCACACTTAGACTTATTACTTCTGAATCACTGAACTGATGTGTGCACTGACTCTGATACGTACTAATGCTGTAACAAAATTGTGCTAAACCTAATTTTAAACCCAAACATAACTTAGTAAAAGAAATGTTGCTGTTTTGCACAAATATAGAAACAGTTATAGATACAGCTAAGAGTTTTATTAAAGTCTGCATCTGAAAGTGAATAAAAGGTGGAATTCCTCAAATTATCCATTCATCTGTCCATTCCTCCATCCATCCATCCATCCATCTGTCCATCCTTCCACCCATCTATCCATCCATGTTCATTCATTCATTTCATTTGTTCATCCATCCATAAAGGGAGAGTAGAGGTATAAACAGGTACAGATTCTGGGTAAAGTTTTCTGAGAGGTCCAAGTCCAGAAGTTTATAGAAGTGTAATTCCTCATAGGCCTGTTGTAACAGTGTTCCATCCATGGCAGTTCATTTTGTTCTTTGCATTACCTGTGAAGAAATAAAGCTGAATGCTGCTGCTGGATGGCACTTCAGCTCATGCTGTCTCAGTACTCTGGCTCCTCTTTATTCTGTGTGAGAAAAGGAAGAAATTTTGTTTTTTGCAAAGGTATAAATGTACACACACACACTTACTCCCAAAGCATTCACATTCCCAGAGTGTGTTGTTGGATGTATCTCATGCTACCTTTCTCAGTGCTGTTTAATGTGCGGGGATTAGCAGAAAGCCAACAGTCTGTAAAGCAGAGCTGGGAAGGCTCACATTTACACACACATAATACCTAACAGACCTAAATGAATGCCAATTACATTAGTTCAAGTATCTAAAGCTGGCATGTCCTGTAGTGTCTGTAATTTTATCCATCATGGGTAAACCTCAATAAAGTAGGCCTCATGTCCAGCTGCTGCAAGCGCCTGCTGCCGCCTAGTGGACAAGAGCGGAAACTGCAGTGTGTTTGACTTAACATTACGGGTTTGTTTTCTACAAATTACTTCAGGTTGTTTCATATGATCTGGTCATACAGAGCCTGTTAAAACATGCACTTATAACACTGCTCATTTGATCACATTTGTAACATATTAAGGACAGTTCTATCTTTGCATGGTTTGGAGTTAGACATTCAGATCCACCAGCAGATGGCGCAATGTGTTGTTGTGTGTTCCCATTGCTAGCTGGTAAACTGTATGTTCAATAGTACCCAGAAACTCAGAAAATCAGTGATTTCAACTGCTTTAAGGGGATCCTGTTGCTGAAGGTGTTCAGTTTCACTTGTACAGCTTGAACAATTGATATAGAAAAAGAAGTAATAGATTGGTAATAAACAGGTAGTGATATGGTAATAATACAGTGAGTAAGTTGCACTAACTAAAATTACATGCAATTTTCTAGCTTTTACTAAATACATAAATGTATTAAATAATTGCTACTACTAATAATAATACATTGCCCCTACAATTGTAATGAATAATTGTAGTGTTAATTTATAGAGCCTTGTTAGTGACATAAATATGATACGTGGTCATGCTGTATTTACGTGTGGGATCCTAATGAGAGGAGGTACGGAATACATGTGTGTGAATGAGAGGGAGGCAGGTGGAAAGGTAAAGATGCAAAGAGTAGAGGTCGTAAAGGTGGATGACTTCAAATATCTTGGGTCAACCATCCAGAGCAATGGACAGTGTAGAAAAGAGGTGAAGAAGAGGGTGCAGGCAGGATGGAGTGGGTGGAGACGGGTGTCAGGGCTGATGTGTGACAGAAGGATAGCAGCAAGAGTGAAAGGGAAGGTTTACAAGACAGTAGTGCATCCTGCTATGATGTATGGTTTAGAGACTGTGGCTCTGTCTAAAAACAGGAGGCTGAGCTGGAGGTGGCGGAGATGAAGATGCTGAGATTTTCGTTGGGAGTGACAAGGCTGGACAAGATTAAAAATGAGCAGATCAGAGGGACAGTGAAGGTGGAGCAGTTTGGAGATAAAGCCAGAGAGGCCAGGTTGAGATGGTTTGGACATGTGTTGAGGAGGAATAGTGGATATATTGGTCAAAGAATGTTGGAGATGGAGCTGCTGGGTAGAAGGAGAAGAGGTAGACCTCAGAGAAGGTTTATGGATGTAGTGAAGGTGGACATGGAGATAGTTGGTGTAAAAGTAGAGGAGGCAGTGGATAGGGCAAGATGGAGGCAGATGATCCGCTGTAGCGACCCCTAAAGGGAGCAGCCGAAAGAAGAAGAATCCTAATGAGAGGAGGTAACCTAGGAAGGCATGGGACCTAGTTAATTGAGTTGTGGCCACGAAGGTGTGGGAATGAGATCATGCTTTATTAAGCTGTGGCCACAACCTATCTCATTCCCATGCCTTACTAAGTCATGGCCACACTTTATTTTTATTTATGTGGCATATCACCAGCAGGGCTCTGTAATAATTAGTTAATAATAAAAAAATAAAGGTAACAAATTTTAATTATACATATAAAGTTGATACAAAATAATTACTTAGCAACTATTACAGTAAAAGTGAAACATGAGCAATACTATTAAATTAGTGATTGTATTTAATTGTTGTTTTACTCAGATTCGTCCTGTAAATACTATTTCACTTGTTTCTACTTAATTTCTTGCTTGTCTTTAAATGGTCAGATGCAGTGTGATGTACAGATAATGCGACATGACAGACTGTAATTACAGTGCTACTAATGCTATTGGAGCTGTAAAATGCAAACTTACTTCTTTCCGTCTTGTTTCTTGGTTACTGCATCTCACATTAGTTTTTTACAATAACGTGTCTAACTGCACTGAACTGACGATTAAGTCACTGACATTATCATCACCCATGATGGTTCTATTGCTTTTACATGTTGGCACACCTAACGACAAGTGGTGTTATCCAGAAACAGATGAGGAATATGTGTTGAGATTACACAGAATCAGGGCTAGAAAATACATCACATATTCCTTCTGTATCACTGTTAACAGAACCCAGTTATACAGCACAGATCTGGCACAAGACTCAGAAATGAGCTAGAAACTCAAACCACACCACAGATATCTTCATACAGCAGGTTGATCTTTCCATCTCTCAGGGCCAGCTCTGACATAAATAAACAGAATTTATTTATGGGTTCTAATTGGCTGTTTAAATCATAGATAACCACAGAATTCTTGATCTAGAGGTTTCTAGGTTTCTTTCTGGTGGCAGTGATGACAGCACTGCTTCTTTACTGTTATAAGTGCTTCACTTCCTACATGTGAAGAGACACATTTCAAAATGCTGTATATGCATTTGGATACAGCACATTTTCTCTAATAGTATAAAAAAGCATTAACTATTATAAAGCACCGATATTTCTTCAATGTGTAAAGCCCTTTCCCAACAACCTATATACTCTAAAAAAGAAAATTCTCCCACTTTGCTGGACTCCATCTTATGTTTCACACACTTGGCTGCCCATCACAAATGCCATCATCCTATGCACGCACATGAGGAATAACCACTACCTTATTGTATCTTGGATTAACAGAGAAAGCTGTTAACCTTTGTTGTTTTTATGATACTGATAAGATAATGGATGGATTTAACCTATAGGCCTTTGTACAGCACTGTATGTTGAGTATAGTATCAGCATCCCCTGCATCTTCCCAGTTTGCTTCTTATCATTTCCATGTTCATGCATTAAGACACAAATTTGTACACGATGTCAATTGATAACACAAAAATATCAATACTGAACAGTAATTTATAAAACTATGATATTGAAATGTTTTTAAATAGCTTTAATGACTTAAAATACACTACATGGAGAAATTATTGGGACACACCTCTTAATAATTCGGTTCAGGTGTTTCATTCAGTCCCGTTGCCACAGGTGTGTAAAATCAAGCACCCTGGCACTCTGCCTTTACAAGAGTTTGTGAAAAATGGGTCTTTCTAAACAGCTCACTGCATTCGAGTGCGATACTGTAATAGGATGCCACTGATGCAACTCAGGTCATGAAATGTCTTCCCTCTGGGATATTCCATAATCAGCTGTAAGTGGTATGATTGAAAGTAGAAGTGTTTAGGCACCACAACAACTCAGCAACAAACTGTTAGACCATGTAAAGTTACAGAGTGGGTTATTGAGTTCTGAGGCACATAGTGCAGAAAAGTCACCCACACTCTGCTGTCTTACTGCAGAGTTTCAAACCTTCTCTGCCGTCAGCATCAGGACACAAAAACTGTGAACTTTAAGCCATGAGTTTCCATGGCCAGCTGCATGCCAGCTTACTTCACCAGGCACAATGCCAAGTGTCAGAAAGAGTGGTGTTATGTGCGCTGCTACTGGACTCTGAAGCAGTGGAAACATAAATAGATAAATAGATAGATATTTTATTGTTCCCAAAGGAAATTCATCAGTCAATAGCAGTCACACAACACAGGACAGTAATATTAGCAAGGGTGAAACAATATAAAAAGGAGAATAAATGCAAAAAAAAACTATATACATGCATATATACAAATAGAAATATACAAAAATCTGCAACACCTATAACCTGAGATTAAAAGGCAGTGCAATAATGCATGTACAAGAGGCACAGCTAACAGCATATGATGACAATACTAAACAAATATGCATATATTGATACTGAAGTGTCCACATGTGCAAGATGTGTGATAAGGTGTGCAGAAATGTACAGTTGAATGTACAGTAAGGTGCCCATATATGCAGATGGATAAAATAAACCTATGATTTAGCATGAGATATTCAGTCCTCATCTCTCCTCTTCCCTCTTCTCTCTTATCTTTTGCTCTCATTGGGAAGAGTTGAAGAACCTAATGGCTCTAGAGAGATCCTAAAGGATCTCCAGAGTCTGTTGGCTGAGCAGCTCTGTGACAGTGACGAGTCACGCTTCTCTATCTGGCAGTCTGATGGGCGAGTTGGGTTTGGTAAATGCCAGAACAATGTAACCTGCCTGACTGCATTGTGCCAAATGCAAAGTTTGGTGGAGGAGGGATAATGTTATGGGGTTGTTATATAGGGGTTGACCTAGACCCCTTATTTCCAGTGAAGGGAAATCTTTTCCCTTTTCTTTTCCAACTGACTGAGCTCCAGTGCACAAAGCAAAGTTCATAAAGGCCTGGCCGGATGAGTTTGGTGTGGAAGAACTTGACTGACCCACACAAAGCCCTGATCTTAACCCCATCAAACACCTTTGACATAACCTAGAACGGAAATTGTGAGCCAGGCTCTCTCGTCCAACATCAGTGTCTGACCTGACAAATGCTCTTCTGAATGAACAGGGAATAATACCCACAGATACACTCCAAAATCTCATTGAAAGCTTCCCAAAAGAGTGGAAGCTGTCATGGCTGAAAAGGGGGTTCCAACTCCATATTAATGCCTTTGGATTTAGAATGGGATGTCATAAAGGCTCCTGTAGGTGTAGGTGTCCCAAAATGTATATATAGTGTGTCATATGTTTTATGTACCATAAAACTGGTACTGTTTGCTGGAACATCCATCCATCCATCCATTATCTTCCACTTCTCCGGGGTTCGGGTCGTGGGGGCAGCATCCTAAGCAATGAGGCCCAGACCTCCCTTTCCCCAGTCACTTCCACTAGCTCTCCAAGGGGGATTCTGGGCGATATAGTCACGCCAGCGTGACCTGGGTCTTCCCCAACACATCCATGAATTACTGGATATGAATCATTCACAGATTAGGATGATTTAGATTTTCTAGTTTAGAAAATGCCTCACATTTCAGTTTTTTAATCTACCATTTTTCTTTATGAAATTACTTAATCAAATGTCACTAAAACCAATGCACAGAGATATGACAGCTTATTTATTTTAAGTAATTTAAAAATATTCAATTAAATCATGTATGGGCAACATTTTAAGTAACATTGGTGCTACAGCCACTGTACTTGAGAATTCAGGCTTTTATCTTTTAAAATTTGACCTTGTAAATTGCACAGATAACACAGTTAATGATGTTAATGACAATGGGTTATTAACCAGTTAATGATAACCGGTTAATGATGTTATGACAAATGAGACGCCACCACGATAAGGTGATTACTGAGATCCTTGAAATGTTTATTGTTAAATAAAACCAATATTTGATTAATAATTCCATCATATAACACCAATGACACAATGTAAAACTAATGACATTAAACCTTATTTTATGCAGTAAAAAAAAAGTTTTTTCACAAAACTCTTCTGTCACACCTCATCAATCACACAGATATCACACAGATATATATAAGTGATGTCGATTAATCATTTGCTTGAATACTTGATTTTCATGTGTAAAATGACTTACAACATTGACAAATCAAAAGGCCTCATGTGGAAAATAGAAATCATTCTATAGAAACAGAAATCAAGAAAAAGTCTACAACCTTTGAAAAGCATTAGTGAACATTCCATGTACTTCTAAATACCCTATAAAGAACTTATTGTTAAAGAAGGCCTTTTTTATACGGTAACGGTAGTCCCCTTTAAGACAACTGCACACTGGATGCGCCGCACTATGCTGAGTAGCGTCGCGTAGTGTCACTTAGCAGAGTGCTACAGAAAGTTGGCAGGGTGTGCCGATAATATCCAGGTTCAAGTCCTTTTTTGCACACCTATAAATATAAGAAAATAAAGTGTTCAGTGTCTCTTATAATGCTTGGCATCAGTTTACTACCACTTCACAAACTGGCTGTTTTCAAGCTGAAAGATTTGAAAAATGCTAAGCTAGGTAACTTAGCATTCCTTACATTCTTTGGGTAAATTTCAAGCCAAACGTGATCTACTGAGGCTTTCTGTAGTTTCAATATAGCTTTGAAGTGGCACTGTGACACTGTGCGGCACACCTCCATTAAAAACAATGGTTTTGAATTTTGGGATGAAGTTTGGGACATATGGTGTGCAGTGACCATAAAAGTATGACTCCAAAATTGGTAAGAAATATTTAATAGTAATTATATATAACTGAAACACTGCATATATATATATATATATATATATATATATATATATATATATATATATATATATATAGCACTTTTAAATTTGGAAAAAAATAGGCAAACTTTATATATAAAGCAGTTAAACATGCTTTCCTTCTTTAAAAATGTGTACATTAATGCTAATATATTAAGGGGTAATGTGTGGATATTTAACACATTTGTATTATATTAAACCCTATTCAGAGAATAACACATTAAAAATGTTACAAAGAGTTTAGTTTTAGTGTGAAACAGTAAAACAAGATGCATTTGGCAGAATCTCATATAAAACAATTAGAGTAAATATTGCTTTCTCCTCTCCTTCACCTCCACCCTCGTCTATTTGAATTATACTCTGACCTTCAGCATGATCCCTTATTCCTGCCACTGTGTTGTGTTCTGGTTGTGCAAATCTTTGGCATGGGTTTTCTGAAGTACTGAATCAGTGAGGAGTATCTTTAACCATAATAAACAGTCCAGTGTAGCCATGGTCAAAGCAGCATGTGGTCATCACGGGCTTATTGTGGTAATCATACTACTTCTACTTAGTTCTCTGCAGATTGGAAGGTTCCATGGAAGCCGTATGGAATGTTGACAGGCACTTCGGCTCTTCCCAGCTCTTCGAACGTCCTGGCGTCTAGAACCAAGAGGAACGTGCTCCTATCCTAAAAAACCAAAAGGCGGGGGTGTGAGCACCTTCAGAAAAGGCTATTCATAGAGGTCTTAACTGTGGACGGTTTGTACCCTACTGATGGAATTCTGGTAAAGGATATTTTATTAAATGCAACTAATTTAGGTATTTTTGTGTATTGTGTACTGTGTCAGTGTCATACCTCAGTGGGCTTGAGGATGACAGACAAGATGACCCCATCGTCCTCTTCCGTAGCATCAGGTGAGGGCACAAACACAGGTTCAGACGGGTACAGGCCCGGCTGATACCACACCTGTCAATCAAACACAGATCAAGAATTATAAAGGTTCAGTTATTACACTGAACAGTGCAGCCAGTGTCCACACTGCTCTTAAACAATCAGCCCAAACCATGCTCTGCCCACAAATGCATTCTTTTGTACTTTGTGCAAAAATACCATTGAACTTCATGAGAATCTGTAAAGCACAAGAATTTTTTTTCTCATAACATCTCAATTTACTCATTTTAAATGTGATTTATCTGTGTGAAAAATCACACTAAGGATGTGGATGTAGTTTTTTATTGAACTTGAGGTTTTTGAGGATCTGATTGGCTAAACGGGAAGTTCTTTGTTTTAGCCTACACCTATAGCTACTAACTTTATCCATTATGGACATTTTTCCTTGTTTGGCTTCTGAAAAGGGGAAGCTACAGCCCCTCTCTGGATACTGTCTATACACAAATATCATTCAAAATTAATAACACGTTAAAAATACATGTATTTTGGTAAGTTTCTCATTAGTTTACATAGATCAGTTTGCCAGCCTGATTCAGAAGCATGAGCTGACCTTGAGCTTTTTACCATCCAGGTCCATCTTGATCAACGAGTCTCCCACCAGGTGGCGGAAACCACAACCGTAGAAGTAGCGGTACGGTTTGGTGTTGAACCTGTTATAATGAATATGGGGGAACTCCAAACCACCATAATCCAGCAGGTCATCACTATGGAGATCCTCAAATGTGCAGAACACCTGGAAAGGAAAGCAGAATTGGAAATGGATGCAATAACATAATTGTACTGAGGTTCAACAGCATTAAAGTAAAAGTTTTGTTTTAGTAGTAAAGATAAGCTGTGGAAAAGGCAATTACTATGTTACATTTAATAAATCTAAAAAAAAATTACAGTTTAATGTAAACAATCCTGGACCAGTGGTAAAGGTGAGCAACACCGTTTTGTAATAGTTATAGTTATAGACTCAGTTATAGTTGGTATGAAAGATAGTGATTGGCATTTAATCCATTTTACAGTGGGCTAGCCACACACACACACACACACACACACACACACACACACACACACACACACACACAGACTTGTAATGCCACACTAGGTTATAAATAAGAGTAAATTACTGCAAACATAATCTGTATTCTGTAATTTACCTTGTCTTTGCTGTGGCAGACAGCGGTTGCGGAGCTGTTGGGTCGTGTGTTGAGATTCTGGTCTAGTGGAGTGTCGCTAGTGATGTTTAGAGGCAGGACGAAGCGGCGAGGAAACGTCCTGGCCAAGCTGTTATACACCTGAGAAATTCAAAATAGTTGGTAGTGTCTGTCAATTATAACGAACCTTTACGAGTCGCAGTTGGTGCTGGACTCACTGCCTGTACCAAATTTTAAGACAGGTTTAACAAGTAACCACATGTTCCTTAACCTAGCTAAAACAGTAATGAGGGAAACTTCTGTTCGCTGACCAGATATTTTGGTCATAATCATGAAATACGGCAGTCACATAAAAAGTAGGTAGATAGAATAGAACAGAATGGCACAATGACAGTGTTCTCAAATGCTGTACACTGGAGCTGCTGCAGGGAATATTCACACGGGAGTTTGTCGAGTTCAGTTCTATACATATGTGTTGAAGAATTTATGGTTGTTGTGGTTGTGCCCAGAGAGAAAGGATTGGCAAGTGACAGATGAAGAAAGTGAGTGAGAGGGGAAAAGAGCGAGTATTAATGAACCTTGTCCAGTGCCTCTCCAGACTTGCGTAAGTTCTGAATGAGGAAGGTGTTGATGGCCTGGCCATCATCCGAGCAGCACATGTCTACCATGAGGAAGCCGGCCTCCTCAAAAGCGTTAATCTGGTGGAAGGTGGACAGAGCCTTGGTGTGATACTTCACTGGGCTCACCTAGAAAACAGCAAAGGGGAACAAACAACTTCTAACGGTAACTCGGTAAAATCTCTGCAAGTCTGAAATAAATTCAAACCATGATACTCATGACCCCAGAAGGCCAGTTTCCTGAAGCACTGTTACACAACTTCCATCAATTTCAATCGCCAGTGAGCCCCCAGCAGGCGCTTCATTGTTACCATGCCAGTTTGCTTGTTGACGAGGTGGAAGACAGTCTCCTGGTTGGGGTCCCAGTAGATGCCGCTGTTAAAGTTTTTTCCCCTCAGCTTGCACGTCGCCATCTTTAACAGATTCATCTTTATGGGCTGCTCAATGAATACCACATAATTTTCTGACATGGCTGGTGGGGAAAAACAAGGACATGACACCAGTAAGTTCTGCCATCATACAAATTTTTTCAACATTCGTTACTTGAAATCAAAGATTGAAATTGAGCAATTGCAGAAGCTCACAACAAAAAATAGCCTATATGAACATCTGAGTTATCTGATCGGAGAAAATTCACTAATATTCAAATTATTAGTCATTAAATACTTCATTAAGTTCAAATTATTAATTATATTGGATATAAAAAGATTAGGCATGAGATAGTCTACTTGCAAGGGAAATCATCACCTTCAGATGAACAGTAAGCTTTTACCTTACATTTAGCCCACTCTTACTTCAGGCCTAAAAAGGTTCTCTGGTGTTTGTCTGAATTTCCCGAATGCAACATAGAGGGCGACATATCTAAAATACTTGCAATCTGTCATGGACTAAATTAAAGGTTGTCTCTGACTTTCGCACAGTATTGTTCACTGCTATAAATATAGGTGCTGTGTAAGTTCATATTTCATGAACATTGTTCCCTCAAAGGTACAACAGTGTTTTTAAGGTTTTCCAGGTGAAAAGTACATATTTGTACCATTTCATAACCTAATGTTTTAAAACAGAACAGTAAAATAAAAATCCTGGAGATGAGTTTGTGGAGTCAATACATCTTAGAAAATATCATTTCAATGGATTATAGTACAATGGTGTTCCCTGACAAAAGGTACTGTGATGGGGGTTGTGACAATGTCCCAATGAGACATTTGTACCTTTTTTCTGAGAGTGTATGAACCAATGGGAAAGTGGAAATAAATATATTTAATGAAAAGAAAACGTATTTAAATGCAAATGAACTGACCTTAAATGGCATATAATCAAATAATTTGTTCTGTGAAAAATGTTTCAATACCTTAATTTTTGTGTGTTTTAAGCTAATCAGGTCTGGCCATTGAAGAGAGCAGCAGGTTAGCACTAAGCCATTCACTAAGCATCAATAAATACACTTAGCCTTGAAAGGTGCAAATAATGAAAATTCCTTTAGTTGATAAAAATGATAAAAGATATACACTTCCCAAACAAGATGTAAGATGAAAAAGAGACGTATTGCCAAAAGGCAGGCAGACTGCCTCTACAAACATTTGTGAAAGAATGGGTTGCTCTCACAAACATGTTTCTGGAAAAATGGTCAGAAATTCCCATAAACACACTCCTAAACCTTTTGGAAAGCCTTCCCAAAAGAGTTGAAGCTGTTATAGCTGCAAAAGGTGGGCAAACATCATATTAAACCCTATGGATAAGAATGGGATGTCATTCATGTTCATATGCGTGTGAAGGCAGATGAGCGAATACTTTTGGAAATATAATGTAAATGTCTAAGTCACTGACAAGAATGCTGGTTTAGTATGGTTACCAAAGCTGTGGTAGTAGGAAGGTCTGGTTCTGTCAGTGGGGCTGATGGAGCACAGCACCTTTGCCCCTTTCAGTGTGTCATTTGGACCTTCTTTAGCTGGAGGCACACTGATAATGTTGTACAAAACTCCTGCCGAACACACAGAGCAGACCAGCTGAACACTTTTTATACAGAGAGAAATGCATGGTCACAGAGTGATCACAGAAAAGCTTGGTGAGAATGTATACAAGAGAATGTAAATATACATGTGTGAGCAGCCTCACCTTTTTGGTCATAAGAGTTGCCCATGTTGTAGGCTGTACCGTCTGGGTCAATGTGGGGGTGGGCAGTGGCCCCATTGACTGCAATGAACTTGCTCCAGTCCACCTTTAATGAACAGATTTGATCAGAGTGGAAAGAGTATTTCATTATTCACAGTGGTGGTGATAAGATCCAGACATCTAAAAAGTTTTGTGCCTTTCCAAAAAAAAAAGAGAGTGAAGACAGTGGTACATACCTTCTGTTTTGTTTCCAGAGTTTCTGCGTCCACTTTATGCATAAAGTTTGTCTCTGTGCTGACATAGTAGTCGCCCTTGTATTTGATGAAGCTCACGCTTGCATTGTCTGTAGGCTCTGTATGAGGATGAGAACACAGAATTGGGGCATTAGCCAAATAATATTCATTTGTGGTCATGGTAATATGTGTCTTTAGTTTTTTAGCTTCACAGTTTTTATGAGCGCATATTATCAGAAATGTAATTTAAATACAGCTAGAAAAAATTGTTAAAATTTCATTCTCCTACAACAAAATTCAAATTGCACTAGTAGTAAATGATATTTCAGCATCCAAGGCTGGTTGTACATGGTGAAACTTTCAGGCAACATTATTTGTTTGAAACCTACATGAAAAGTGCAGATAACGCATCACATAATCATATCAAATTACATAATTTCAAGCCATTGATTTCACCAGGTGAGTGGACAATGGAGCTTATGTGTTCACATTATGTCGTAAATGACGCAATCTCAAAAGCTCCTGCAAAATCTGATCTGACATCTCTCACTTTAAATTATTTTTTCAGCCTTTAGACTCACAGGCACCGTATGTTAGCGTGTTTTTTTTTCTATTGAGTCAATAATGCTACATCTTTCAATTTAAAACTTAAATCTTACATTTTACAAAAATCTTTGAACGTGTTAATAATAATTTTAATATGTATTGAAAACGTAATGAGCACCTATTGAAATGAAATTTATTTTAAATTGTTCTCATTTTATCCCAGAAAAATGGCCAAACGCGTTTTCACATGTACACTAACCGAGCACTTTATTAGGAACACTTATACTAATGCTGGGTAGAGCCTCCTTTTCCTTGTAAAACAGTCGCAATTATTTGTGCCATGGATTCCACAAGATGTTGGAAACTTCATTTTGCTCCATGTTGATTTTTTAGGTGCTCTTTCATGCTGCAAATCTTCTGTCCTACCACATCCCAAAGGTGTTCTATTGGAATCAGATCTGGTGAACATGGAACACTGAACTCATTGTCATGTTCATGAAACCATTTTGAAATGACTTTTACTTTGTGACATGGTGTATCATGCTGAATGCAGCAATTAGATTAGGTAAATTGTGGCCACTTCCGCCCGAAGACTGCTGGGATAGGCTCCAGCCCCCCCCCCCCCGCGACCCTGACAGAGAAGCGGCTTAGAAAATGGACGGATGGGATGGATGGAAATTGTGGCCATAAAGGGTTGCATATGGTCAGCAACATTACTCAAGTAGGCTACAGCATTCAAGTGATGATGATTGGTATTAATGGGCCCAAACTGTGCCAAGAAATCACCCCATTACACCACCTCCACCAGCCTGGACTGTTGACACCAGACAGCTTTGTTCATTGGATTCATGCCAAATTCTGACCCTACCATCCATGTGCCTCAGATAGAAATTGAGAATCATCAGACCAGACTATATTTTTTCAGCCTTCAACTGTCCATTTTTTCAGCATGTGCTCACTGCAACCTCAGCTTTTTGTTCTTGGCTGACAGAAGTGGAATCTGAAGTGGTCTTCTGCTGTTGTAGGCCATCCACATCAGGGCTTATGTTGTGCATTCTGAGATGCTTTTCTGCTGACTACAACTTTACAGAGTGGTTATCACACTTGGGCTGTTTCAGAACTCAGACCGCTGAGTCATGGTTTCTTTTGCATATGTGAACATGCCAAACTAACTCAGACCCCTCTAAATGGTCCCAAAAATGAACCAAACTGAGACCACTTCTCAAGGTGGTTCATTAAGTTTGTTTTTGTGGTTCGATTAATTTGTGCATTGTGAAAACAAAACTGCTCCAGTCTGCTTTAGCTTTGCTTTATGGTGAAGACCTCAAGGCTCATCGTACACACAGCAACAAGTCTTCAGTGCTTCAGCAGGTAAAACAGATCAAGAATCCTTTATAAGGTTTGGTGTGAAAATCCCAGGAGATCAGCAGTTATAGAAATACTCAAACTAGCCCTTCAGCACCAACAATCATGCAGCAGTCAAGATCACTGAGATCACATTTTTTTGCCATTCTGATCTTAATATTTATTTGAATGTCTTTAAATAAAATTCAAATAAATGACTATTAAATACAACTAAACTTGAATTTGAAAGATTCGATTAAATGTATCCCTAATCCTAACCCTAACCCTAAACTCGAGGCCAAAACCTACACCCACTCCGAATACTAATGCTAATCCTAACCCTAACCATAATGTTGTTGATAATCAACTATAACCAGAAAGTTTGTTAATAATTTAAATATCTGTAGATCATCTATAAGGGACCATTAAAGTGTGACCCCATGCCTATTGTCTTCTAATATAACTGTTTTGAGTCAACAGGTTTTTGGTAATTTTACAGGAAAATGTGTAAAATGTTTCTACTGCAGATGCAGTAGATCTTTGAGAGGAAATTAAGGGGGGGAATACCTCACCTCCTCCCTCCTCCTCCATGCGAGGGTTATGCAACCCTCATGACCTCTTGGCCAAACCCCAGCAAAAATAACTACCATGATGTGGATTGTTGCTTGTGTTTGCAGGCTGTTATGTATTTAGCTCAATTTGTTCAGTTTTGTTCTTGTGACCTTTTCCACTCAAGTGAATTGTTTTTTTGTTTTTCACCAGACAGATTTTAATTGCATCTCAAGACTAATCTTGAACCTCGTGGCCTCAGTATTTCTGTCAAATAAAAATTTAGCATCTGAATCGTCATACTTATTGTGTTTCAACTTGGTAGATACAGCTTTCTGGCTGGTTAGGACTTTAGGAGCTGACCTGAAGACCTAACATGTCAGATTAACTACTAACATCATCATGAAGTGATAGTGGAATCACCCAGTCACCCTTGATTTACAGTAGGCCACACCAATTTTGGCACTCTAACTAAAAAGGTCTCTACCCAAATGTTAAGAAGAGCCATTTTGTCCTTTCAGCAAAAAATCAAACCACTTCGGGAGCTACAATATTTTGAGTCTATTTTACTGTCTTGCCTGTAAAAAAGTCTGTATGTGCTAATGTGCTAGTGTCGGATAAAAAACATGCAGACTTGTTTTGCTCTAAGCTTTAGCTGCTTTTCTCACATCTCTAGCAGGAAACTTTTCTTTCTACGTTTCTTGTAAAATAACTCTCAACTATTAACTTCTTACAAGGCTCAAGTTAGCTTCACATTTATGGCTTCTTGTTCATGTTCTCGTCTGTGCTGTTGTGACCAGCAGTCTACGCAGTCCAGGCTTAAAGTTTGGTAAATTAACAGTTATGCAATACTCCAGCATTTCTGACCATTTATTGTTAACACTGTGTTAGGACTGTGTTAGAACTTTCAGCAGAGCTTTATTTTACTGAAAAGGGGGATTATTTTATTTTTACTGAAAATCTAATTACCGTAAAATCTAATTATCTAAGTACCGTGGAGCTGCAACAGGGCTGTGAAATAAGTCACATGTGGTACTGGAGCAGCATGTTGCTGATTCCTGCTCTGTGCTTTCTGGAAGTATATTCAGTGTTTTTAGAAGCTGTGCATCCAGAAATAGTAGCCATTTAGGGTCAGGCTCCCAATTAGAGAGCAGTGTATAATTATTGTTTTCACTCAGTTTGTGCTGACTGATGAAATGAAAATAAAACTAGTGTTCTTTGAAAACACTATGGCTGGAATAAGTCTTTCTATCAGAAACCTAATCGAATTTAGCCTCAAGTCCTTGAAGGCTTGAAACATGAGATGTTTTATTAGTAGTGGAAGCCAGTGCACAGGGATGCAGTGATACCAATACTGGTATCAAGCATCAGCTCACTCCCTTACTCATACTCGGATACCCACTCAGACATTCAGATACCCAGTGCAACCATGTGATGTAAATCTGGTGCATGCTTCTGTGAAGGAGGGTCTGCTCACTTAGAGGTAATGGGGGTTGGATACAAAGCTGTCGGTCACCACGAATACACTGTGATTTTAGCCAGTTTTTAAACACAAAAGCATAATCAATGTGCTTCCTCAATATGGCCAGAGACACATAGCCTGGCAAATCAGGGGTGAAAAAAGTCCACATTTCTTACTGTATATGCTGATGACTTTATAGTGTATAAACATTATTTCCATGTACATATTTTTATAGAAACATTTTAGATGATCTTTATAAATAGGCTGTAGAAAGTCTGTATTGTCTTAGCATGTACATCACTACCTTTCGCAGTTTCGCCCAGTTTCGCAGTGTGTTTGCTCAGTACTCTGTGTGCAATGTATTGTTTTGAATCAAACAGCTTTATTTGAGATCATCTGTAGAGAGAGTTTTCCGTAGGGAGTACATTTCATGCATCATGGACTGAATGTTTTCGTCCAGTGGAAGCATTTAAATCATGGGTTTTATTTGTACACAGGGGTCTATTCAAACGTGCAGAGGGACTCACCAAAGAACAAGATTTCTTAAATCACCCAGTGTCTGGCTTTAGAGGCTATTCAACTAGCCAAACAAAATGCTCTGACAAGATGTAAAATGCATTAGCCCCATCACTTACCCCTCTATTTGATGTTCATGCTTAGGGGTAGGGTGTCAGGATTTTTGTTGAGAGAGAGGGGTAGGGTGAAGTGTTGTAGCAACATTGTCCTTCAAACTGAGTGTTATAAGGAAAAAAGAAAAACCTGGCACAATGGCTGTACAAGCGAGCAAAGAAATGTGAGTAATTCTACATCAATAATTACGACGACCATTGTTTTATCTTAGTTTCATGTCATTTTTTATGCTTAGCATGCGTGCCATCTGGCACCTTGGGTATCAGTACTGCTGCATCATTTTAAGGCGGAATGGGAAAATTCAAACAAGAAGCTGGCGAATAGTCGACTTCAGCTCCATTTCACAAGAATTAGGGGTGGGCAATTATAAATAGTTGTCCCATACCCCCTCTTTCCAGGCATATGATGACCTAAATTTAATAATAGAGGAGCAGTGAGGTTGCTGAACCTTACCATTCCACTGCTGTCACTGCATACTGGCAGGGTCACCTACAGAGCACCAATAGTAGCCTGTTAATGAAGTCATGGCCTCTTTAATTTAGTAATTTTTTTATCTTTCTACTGCAACTCTGTAACTCAGTTCCAGGGGGCAAGATCACACTCGAAAACAAGGGATAGGGCTTAAAATAAGAAATGGCATTGGGCGTTTATGAAGTGTCTATGAGCCTACTGCACTTTCCAAATGACTGACAAATTAAACATGAGATTCATATGCTAAAATATCAGAGCAGCCCTTTATGTTGAAATAAACTAGCAACAAATGGGAACTGTGTACAGCACTTGAATCAAAGCCTTGATATTTGGCAATTAAATTTCAGTATTTAATTCCACAGTAACATTGTAGCTCTGACGACTTGGATGAGGTGCAGAGCAAGATTACTACACTCCGTTATGACTTCGTTTTACCATAATGAACAACATGCGGCTTTAATCTGAACTGAATCATATTATGAATCCTAGCTGAAGAGACTCTGTCTTTTCAGCTGTTTCATGTGGGGAATGTGTCCTCAACAAAAATGCAGTGTGTTGGCTATGATAGAGTAGTCTAGAAGTGATTCTTTAAAGGAATACACCAGTACACCAGTGCTTTGCCTAATCTCTGTCTGCCACACCTATAGCCAAGGCCAAAATAAGACCCCCAAAGCCTCCCCTGAACATCATATTACCACCAGGCACACAGATGTCATGAACTACTGCAACAGATATGTCATAATTAACCTGCCATTAAAGTAAATGAATAGATAATGTTAAAAACAAAGAGATCAAGTCAAATTGAAGTAATAGTAATTCATGGGCCTAACAACCCTTTTTCATTAGTGTATTACAATGCATGTAATCTAACTGATGCAGCAACACATCTTTCCTTTGTTAATGCAACTAAAATCAAGGGGACCTGTGTCAATGTATGGGAAAACAAAAACATGTAACTAAGTCCTTGTTTGGGATAATAATGCAATTTATACGAAACATTCAGATCCAGACGAGTCCACATAGAGACAAAATAAAAGCAAGGCTATGTACAAATCGATAACAACTTAATTAACCAATAAAGGCCTCCCAAAAAAGTATACACCAGTTTATGACAGACTTTTACCCCACTGAAGATCTTCGTTAAGGTTTGGCAGACGTGCTGATGTTTAAGACACCGTATGACTTATTGTGAACTATACAAATGAACAGAACTACATGCAACCTCTTTAGACAAGTCTGTATTTCCAAACCACCTCTGAAGTAGGAGTGCTTATCCAGTAGGAATCTGATGCAAGGTCAGACCTGTTTTGTGAATACCAGCCCTGCTGTTTCTAAAGCACAGTTAAACTAAGTCTGTACAACCTGAAGCCAGATCTGGATGTGGGGCAGGTTTAGAGAAGTGTTGGTCATATTTTTTTGCAGAAATGATGTGCTATTTGGGTGACTATTGAGTTGTAATGTTTGTTAGCGATGTGAGCCTCCTAGCTTTAATACTAAACTAAAGAAGCCAAATCTAGACTTCTAACATGTCTTGCCTGACTAACTGCCTGCAAAGAAAGTGGTAACTTGGGTAAATTAAATTAGTTTGCCAAACTGTTCCTTTAAGCCACCTCCTGTCTTGCCACCACACTCACTTATCTTCTCGAAGCGGGACAGGAAGCGCTGGAAGATGTTCTTGCAGGGGTCAGGGAAAGCCAGTGTGCCAAACTCAGACACCATTATGCGATTCCTCTCAGAGTTCTGGTTGTAGGAATCACTGCGTAGGAACCGGCTCCTGTAGGTCACCTGACCATCCATAATCTGAAAGCGGTGCATCAAAGCCATCCCATCAAACCAATGGTTGTAGCTGAGGAGAGAGCAGAAATATAAACATATACTTCTGCATTTAACTCATCTGTGTAGTGAAACACCACATACACACTAGTGAATGCACACACACTAAGGGGTGGTGAGCACACTTGCCCAGAGCGGTGGGCAGCCCTATGCACTGCACACAGGGAGCATTTGGGGGTTAGGTGCCTTGCTCAAGGGCACTTCAGTCACGTACTGTAGGCTCAGGGGACCTTACGGTCACAGGACTGGTTCCCTAACCTCCAATCCATGGCTGCCTCTATATAGTCAATATATTAAATGTTTACACTAACTGGCACATAGTGTTGGGGGAAATGAAGTACAAAGTAACCAACTACAATAGTGTAAACTGGTTAGTAAAAGTGCATAATATATTGATCATTCTACAGCTTTAGTCCCGTATTAAAAAACAAACAAACTATGAACTAAACATATACAAAATCATTATTTATAGAGTAGTTTCTGTTGGGAGGTGTATGTCATTAGCCCTAAAATTTCAAGTTTTGTGTTTGTATTTCTTTTTAAGACAGGTTGAAATATCTAGATTTATTCTAAGTTTAATTTTTAAGTAAAAGTTTAATTTAAAAATTCTGTCCCACACTTTCATGTCATTACCAAACCATGAAGTTTTAGACCATAGACTTATTTTACTTCTGCATTTTCGAGCAGAAAATAAAACTGCATCTCTGTCCCTCGTGGCCACATGGGAAGCAGTTAGATTCCAATGTTTTCAAGTAAATGTGTCTCAAAGTCTGAAAATCAGTGTATAACATTAAGAACTGTCACTACTGAAACATGTTTTTGATTTTATTATAATGAAAAATTATTGTATGTGTGCACAACTGTTCAAAGCTTTATTTGCTGTACAAGTACTGGCTAGTGGTTTTGAGCTAACATTGTCACTTCTGAAACATTTGCTAACATTTCAGAGGCATTATTTTTGCACTGGTAGTTACAAATGATAAAGTTCAGTTATTTATTTTATTGAAATAAACAAAATTTTAGCTGAAATACTATTTTTTTCTTTGTCTTTATTGATTTTAACAAATTGTAATGTTTACCACAATATTATAAACATATCCAAACATGCACAAAAAAAACCCAAAAAACAAACCATGAACAAAAATAAGACAAAGAATGTGTATATATATATATATATATATATATATATATATATATATATATAAATTGTAAGTAAGTTGAGGACATTGTAAGAGTATTAAAATGATCAAATCATTGTTTACTTGCATTACTTCTGAGCATTGGGTAGGGAAAACAAATGGTTTTAAATATTTTAAGCTGCAGAGGGTTACTTATGTGGTCTTAGGATCTTACAACATCTGAGTTAAATCTGTATTCTCTAGACAGTCGACAAATGGACCCCAAATACTATGAAAGGATGAATATTTACCTTTGATAGCATAATAAATTTTTTCTAAGGGCAAAGTTGTAGATAATTCACCTAACCATTTATCTACACCTGGCGCACTTGTTCTTTTCCATGGTACAGCAAAAACTCTTTTAGCTAATAATATACCAATTTCTAAAAACTGTTGATGACTTTTTCTGATTTTGTAATTCATTGGATATAAACCCAATAGGAAGAGCTTTGGGTCCAATGGTATCTGTATATACAGGATGCCCTGGATACAGTCCTTCACTGCTTCCCAGTATTTTCTTGTGTGGACATACTGCCATAGACAGTGAAAGAGTGTCATAAAACTGTTCTGATCCTTTGCAATTATCACTGGTATTATTTCCTCGATCCTTCTAGCTAAAATCTTGCATAGTACCTTTACATCTGCATTCAAAAGGCCTCAAATTCTCACATTTATTATTTAGTTTACCAGGCTTTGGCAACAAGGTAATCAAAGCTACTTTTAGAGAGGGTGGAAGAAATCCCTCAATAAATGATTGCTTTGACTCCTGGATTTTTGTCTTTTACCTTTTGGTACCTTAGATGGTGTTTTCTGATTTGTGATTTTGACTCTAGCCTGGACATTGACTACGTTGCTGCTTTACCCTTTGACATTTGTGATTTGTAATAAATCACGTTGGTATTTTTATCTGCGTCCATCTGCAATTCTCTCCGCATCACAGAATACTTCGCCAAATATGCAGATGGCGGATCAGGAAGCCTTTAAGAAGGCTATCACAGAACAAGGACAACTCCGGGGTATACACAAGTAAGTTTTGGAAGGTTATTACTCATTCACTGGAATCATTGACTCATCAGCAGGTGGACCAACAAGCGCAGCTGGTGCAACTAGTCAACAGCATGAAAGAAATGACTAATCAATTTTGGACTGTGAGCCTGATGGAGCAGATCGTGGCTTCTGGTACAAAGGAACCCCTTAACATCAACCAGCCTGATAAGTTTGAGGGAGACCCAGATAAATGTTGGGCTTTTTGTTGCAGTGCTCAGTGTTTTTTGAGAATTCGACTTCCTGCATCAGACTCCCCATTCCAGACCCCCCCCCCACCCCCAAGTACAGTGACTTGAAAGAAGTATTTAACAAGCAGAACGCCACTAAACTACCACCTCATAGACCATATGATAGAACGTACAATTGATCTCGTTGAAGATCCTATCCTCCCTAAAGCGAGAGTTTACCCCTTGATGCAAGAAGAGCAGAAGGCATTAGATGTCTACATTGATGAGGCATTAGAACAATGTTTTATCAGATCTTCTACGTCCCCTATAGCTCCCAGCTTTTTATTTATAAAGAAGAAAGATGGGGGACTCCGGCCCTGTATAGATTATCGAGCCCTAAATCAAATTTCCAAGTTTTACCCATATCCGCTTCCTCTGGTTCCCGTAGCCTTAGAGCAGCTCAAAGGAGCTCGGTACTTCACGAAGTTGGATCTCCATAATGCCTACAATTTAATTAGGGTCAAAGCTGGTGATGAGTTGAAAACCACATTTTTAACCACCAGGGGGCACTATGAATATTTAGTGATGCCTTTCGGGCTCTCTATCGCCCCCCTCAGTGTTTCAGGCATTTATTAATGATGTGCTAAGGGACATGCTTGGAAAATTTGTAATAGCCTACTTGGATGACATCCTTGTTTACTCTCCCTTCATAGAATCTCATGTCAAGCATGTGCGCCTAGTATTAAAAAGGCTGCTTGAGAATAACTTGTTCCTTAAAGATGAGAAATGTGACTTTCACTTACAGTCAGTTTCATTTTTGGGGTATGTAATTAGCCAGCAAGGAATTATTATGGATGACAGTAAGGTGGATGCCTTAGTAGACTGGGCCATACCTAGTTCAGTAAAGGAATTACAGCTCTTTTAGGATTTGCTAATTTCTACCAAAGGTTTATCAGAAATTTCAGTATGATAGCATCTCCCTTAACCGTGCTTCTAAAGAAAAACCAGAGGAAGCTTGTCTGGAATGAACAAGCAGATACAGATTTCCAAAAACTTAAAACAGCCTTCACTTTGGCCCCCATTCTCACACACCCTGATCCAGATAAACCTTTCGTAGTAGAAGTTGATGCCTTCGAGACAGGTGTAGGGGCAGTGTTGTCCCAAAGAAATGGAGTCCAAGCCAAGCTACACACAGTGACATTTTATTCCCATAAGCTGACAGGGCCAGAAAGGAACTATCAGATAGGGGACCGAGAACTACTCGCTATGAAATTAGCACTAGAAGAATAGAGGCATTGGCTAGAGGGAGCTAATCATCCATTCATCATATTGACAGATCATAAAAATCTGGAATACCTTCGCACAGCCAAGCGGCTTAACCCACGACAAGTGAGGTGGTCACTGTTCTTTGCCCGATTTAAATTTAGCATAACTTACAGACCAGGTTCCTGCAAGACGAAAGCTGATGCCCTTTCTAGAAGATACCAATCAGCGCACACTTCCCTAGAGAAAGAGCCAGAGAGAATCCTAACCCCCGAGGTTAAGATATCATCTATCAGGTGGAAGATGCAGAGATAGAAGAGGCCCTTGAAGACATCTAGCTTCCCACTCAATGTCCTTCTGAGAAACTGTATGTATCCCCACCTTTCAGAATGCCCCTCATCACTTGGGCGCATTCCTCGCTAACTTCATCATCACTATCTATTAGGTTTAATTCTTTCATAAAATGATGTATTACCCCCCTACTTCATGAGTGTGATTGGTCTACACCTGAGCTCTTGTCTCTCACTGGGTCTAAGGTACGGTTAGTCACTTGCTAATACATAACTTCCGGAGAATGTAGATAAAGTGAGAAATAGATTCTGTAAAAAAAATGGGATCATCTACATTTGGGGCATAAATATTTACCAAACTAATTCCTCCTTAAGGAGAGTTCCATGGGCGATAATATATCGCCCCAAATGGTCTTTAATGAGCTTATTCACCTGCAATGTGTCACGATTGGCCCCTCTCAGTCCTGTCCATGTGTTCATGTTGTGTTTTGATCTTCCATGTGCATTTGTTTTGGTTTCCTAGTCCGGCCCCTTGTTTTGGCGACACCTTAGTCTAGTGCTGGTCATTGTTTGTCTGAACTGTTATCTGCTGTGTTGGATGTTCTGTTTGTTCTGTTCTGCTCTGCTTGTTTTGTTGGATTCTGGTTTGTCTGTCATGTCTGCCCCCCGATCTATCCGTGTTGGCCTTCTGACTTTGGACCATTATGACCCTGATTTTAGATTTAGCCTTAATAAATCTCACTGCACGTATGCATCCGCCTCCTCGCTTCCCGTTACATAAAGACCAGCCAAAACAAGGTGCAAACACAGGGCTTAAATACACCGGGAAAGCGACGGACAGGTGGAAAACAGGTGCTGACAATCAGGGGCTGGGTGATGAAACGTGGGGGCTAAACCAAAATAAATGCACATGGGCTAAACCAAAACTTGGACACGTCTGGGAGGGGCCAATCGTGACAAATATGCTCATTGTTTAAAAAAAATTGCACATAGAAATTGGGAGAAATATTGTTAGGTGTCCTTTTTGAACAAGAAAAAAAAAACGTCAATTTCATCAATAACAACATAATGCTTAACTGCTTAATCTTTGAAAATAGTCCAGAATACACAAGTATTCCATGGATGACATCTGACCCAAATCTTTTTTACACTTGGAGCCTATAGGCCCTCTTTAGATAGCTCACAAATAGTCATTAACTTCACTTACCCACGGATTTAGCATTTACTTCCGAATTCTCCTCAACTCTTCAACCCTATTTGAGCTGCCCGATGAACTATTCAGCTTCTCCAGGACTGCTGAAGATGTGTGGCCATCCCTTGTATGTCACCAGTAGTCTTGCAGGAGGAATCATTCTGAACCGTAGCCCCAGTGACCGAAGCCGTCACCTCACCTTGTCAAACTCCTTTCGCCTCCTGTGCACACCAGCCGCCATGTCTTGGTAAAATCGCACCGGTTGGTTCTTATAGAGGATCTGCTCTTTCATCTTGGCTGTCACCACTGTTTCTTCATCCTTATAATTCAGAAACTTCATTATCATTGTTCTTGAGGAATTGGTGGTCTCCATTTTTGGACCGACTCTGTGAGCCCTCTCTACTGTGAATTTTGTACTTGAAGGTGCCAACCCTAAAACCTCTGGTATCCAGCTCTCTAGAAAGCCACATGCATCAGAGCCCTCTGCTCTCTCAGGTAAACCAACCAACCCTAAGGTTGGTGACATTACCTTTGGTAATCATTATATTGTTGAAATCCTCGCCTCTGCCTGTGTGACCCATTCTGTGCAGTCTGTAACGTCTTTCCTCACATTTTCGATGGCCACTAATATGCCATCAAACCTGATGGAAAACTCAGACTTCATCTTGTCGATAGCTGCCAGTATAGTGTCAGAAACTGCTTGCGAGCCATCTGTAACCACAGAGTTATTCATCCCTGGTGCTGTGCCTTCGGATGCCTTGCTAGCATTAGCCATTTGCTTGGTCTCCATAGCTTCAATGCTAACTGTAGAGTTAGGATTGTTGGTCGGCATTGCGAAGTTCAGCAACTTAGGTTGAAGAGTTTGTTTGCAGCTTAGGCTTGCTTTTTTGTGTCGTTGGCATTACCTCCTGTTTTCTGATAGTTTGAGATAAACAACCGTCCCAAAAAAACACTTTTACAAAGGATTTAGTTGACGAGGTAGCAGAGCAGATTAACACGCATCCTCTCAGCAAGCCACCATAACCGGAACCCCTGAAATACTAATTTAATTAAAAGTCTGAAATGGGTTTCAAATTCTGACTTTGAACCAATTTGATAGAATTATCCATATAGCCCATATATGCTTACAGTAACTAGTGCAGAGTGTTGGGTGTAATACAGTACAAAGTAATACATTCCTAGGCACCTACTAGCACAAAGCTTGAGGAAAGCTATGGTAGGGAAATTGCGAGAACAGCCTGAGACCATCGGCTGTAGTGAGACTCTACTCACTGTTGGTTTCCAAACTCAAACTTTCCAGGTCCATTGCGGAGTAGACTTCCCTTGATCCAGGTAGGGATGGTGCCCTTGACTCTGGCAGGGATAGGCTCTGGAGTCTCCTCCACTGTCTGCACCAAAGGAGCTATGCACTGGAGGCCATGCAGCTCTTTGAAGCCATTTGTTTGCTGATTGTTGCCAACTGAGGAGAAACACCACAGGCTGTTAAAGGATTTGGGGAAAAAATAGACTGTTAAATCAGTGTGAACAGTTACTAATCTCAGTGTTACTGCGCTCATTTGAGATCAAGTAGTGGGTATCTCTGTGAGTGATAAGTTTAGCATCTTGGTGTGTTGATTGAGGATTGTGGAGCGGCAGTAACTGAAGAAGGCAGTGAGAGAAAAAAAGTTAATTTAAATGATTTGTCATTTTTTTACTAAATGTGTTAGCATTAATTAGCTGTTGCTAGTTTAGACATGACTTGAGGACTTATGGGGCAACCAAATTTATTAAAAAGATAGTTTAAAACTAATCAGCCTAAGGACCTAGTAAAGGCTTTATGCACAAACTTAAGTATAAACATAGACAAAAGTAGTGCACCCAGCTCTGTAGAGAAATTTTGGGAATTGGGTAACATTACCCTGGGGCCTTCTTCCCCCGAGTTACCCCTTATTAAGACTGAGTTTCTGCTGTTTATTACCATTTAAAATGTGACTATTGAGACATGACTATTATATCTGTCCGCACTGTTTAAGTTAAACTATTGGAGTGCTACTGGCAATCTAAAATACAAATATACAGCCAATCATATTAATTTTCAGAATTTTTATTGATGTTGGCCACTAACATGCTCTTATTGATCCCTAGTACATTATTGACTATATATTCATCCATCCATCCATCCATTTTCCAAGCCGCTTCTCCGTCAGGGTCGCGGGGGGGTGCTGGAGCCTATCCCAGCAGTCTTCGGGCGAAAGGCACGATACACCCTGGACAGGTCGCCAGTCCATCACAGGGCACTATATATTCAGTGCATTACTTATTTGATGTCAGTTGATCTACACTGACAGCTAGCTTAAAGGGATTTTCAGACTGGTTTCTGCAGATTTGCACGTACTTAGCTGTCAAACCCAGTGCTCCACATAACTGTCTGCTCATTCCCCTACAGCATGGCCTCCCATTACTTTAAAAGCTTAAGATTTCTTTTTGACTCAGCAGCAGCCTTTAAACAAAGGCACCCTAACAGCACACACACACACATTGGCGACACTGCAGCCTCATGGAATCAGGCAGGATCTACATAGTCCAAAAAGCAAATAAATAAACCATAGAGCGTATCCAATTGTTAATTAAAAATTAAAGCCTAAATATAAAGTGACAACCGCACAAACAACAAATGTAGCTGCACTAAACAACAGAGACAGATGGACCAGACCCGGAATCATCTTACCTGGGGCTTGAGACTTCACATGGAGCATGGTGCAAGACGATGAGGTGCCAAGAGATCGGGCGGAGAGGAGAATGAGGATGCGTGCGTGTGCTGTGGTGAGAGAAAGAGCATGAGTGCACTGAAATACAGCACGCATTATGAGTGCAGCAGAACCCTCCCCTTCCTAGAGTGACAGGCCTGTACCATTATCGAGTATTACCCAGTGACAGCAGAGGGGAGGGGGGGGGGGTGGCCTTATAGCCTTATACAACAGTGCACAAGAGAGAGAGAGAGAGAGAGAGAGAGATGGAAGAGAGTAGGACAGGTAGAAAAGAAGAGGTGGTCCCTTAATATTTACACTGTGTGGCCACAATAACCAATTACACCAGCAAAAAGAGATCGACATGAATATGTCATACAAACCTCAATTCAAAAATGACAGGACTGTGATATGTAAATATCAACAGACAACACTGACTACACCTGTATTTAACCCCAAACACTACACAGATGTATAAAGTTTTACCATATCAACTTCATTGTTTGTTTTTTATACTCATTCTAGAAATTGATGATGAATGATGCCTGCAACAAATTCTGAAAAAGTTTACACTAGGAACATTGTGGTATGTTTACAAAATATATTATGCAATCATGCTTGTGTATAAAAGAGCATCTAGAATAGGCCTAGCAGTGTCAGCACAGGTCAGCAAATAATCCAGCAGTTTAAGAAACAACATTCCTCAATGGGTAGCACTTTACAGATCAGTAATAAGAGGGTAATGTTATGGTAGTATTGTGGTAATGAGTTGTAACTGTCCAGAAGTTAAATGTATTTAAAATAAAAATATTACTTGCGTACTTTCCAGTTCATAATGAATAATAAGTTGATGTTTGTAGTGATGACAAATTTGTAATAAGATGGTAAAATAAAGGTAACAAGTTGAATTTACCCAAAAATGATCTACACATTTGTTAGTCATTAAAAAAATAAGACGAGTTGGACTTGCCTAGAAAATTCATGCAGATGTTCTAGTTCTTAGTAAATAATAAGTCAGTAACACACTGGAATTACAGTGAAACTAAAGGGTATCAGAGCTGTAACATGCAAATTTGCTTCTTTCCATCTTTTTTCCCCACATCTCACATCATGTAATACCATCAGCTCTGCAAAACAGTCTGCGTAACTACACTGAAACAGTGCCTAAATTACTGCATTAGATCTCATGGTTTTTCTACTACTTTACAAGTGAACTTACACAGGAATAGAGATTACACAGAATCAGGGCTGGAAAATGCAACTTCACATGTTCCCTTTGTGTTACCTTTTAACAAAATACTGTTACTCTATTATAAAGCACAGATTGACAAAATGCTCAGAAAAGATTTTATTAATGTGGAAATGAAGTACATTTGAACAAATTAAATTCAATGCATCACTTTTTAATAGTATTTGTACTTGTTATAAATGCCAGCAAACAGGTTAGATAACCCCTAAGTAGTATTTGTTTGTTGACTTTAACATTAACATCTAACAATATAAAACATGAAGATACATATACATGAACATTTCACTAGCTGACCATTACAATAATGTCTCTGAAGTCCACTAATATTAGTTCTTCTCTGTATTTGTGTTAAATCTGTATCTGTCCTTAGCGCTGCTGCTCCTCTGCATTTTGACGCATATAATCCACACACTTTCGTTTCAGACAGTATATTTACTTTTTGCCACCAGTGGACGACGTCTTTAAGCAGGCAGTTCACTCTATGGCCAAGCCACAGCTGTACTGAGGTCAGCTGGGAACCTCTCCCTGCTCGCTGTGTAGTTTTGCTTTTTGAATCTCTTTAAACCCTGAGATACTTCTGAGGAGCTTGGAGTCCTAACACTAGGCACTGAATATTGAAGTAATTGTGGACAGCAACAATAAGCAGTGATTGGAGTGTTGAGAAAATTATAATAAGCTCAGCAGATTTTGTTTGGCCATAATTCAGTGACCAGCGCTCACAGAGAAATTAAATTTCATATAAAAAATTAGGCATAATATTTTGTCCTCAAATTTAAGAAGAGCATCACTAATTTGGAGACGAAGGGACTTACTTGCAGATACACTATATTGTCAAAAGTATTCAATCGTCTGCCTTCACATATGAACTTGAGTGACATACCATTCTTAATCCATAGGGTTTACTATGATGTCGGCCCACCCTTTGCAGCTATAACAGCTTCAACCCTTCTGGGAGGGCTTTCCACAAGGGTTAGGAGTGTGTTTATGGGAATTTTTGACCATTCTTCCAGAAGCGCATTTGTGAGGTCAGACACTGATGTTGGACGAGAAGGCCTGGCTTGCAGTCTCCGCTCTAATTCATTCAGTGTTCTGTCGGGTTGAGGTCAGGACTCTGTGCAGGCCAGTCAAGTTCTTTCACACCAAACACACTCATCCATGTCTTTATGGACCTTTAGGGAAATGTTTGTAGAAGGGAAAATCTCTTGGTCTGCTGAAGCATTAAGAGTTTCTTTCACTGGAACTAAGGGGACGAGCCCAACTCCTGAAAAACAACCCCAGACCATAATCTCTCCTCCACCAAACTTTACACTTGGCACAGTGCAGTCAGACAAGTACAGTTCTCCTGGCAACCGCCAAACCCAGACTTGTCCATTAGATTGCCAGATGCCAGATTCATCACTCCAGAGAACGTCTCCACTGCTCTAGATTCCAGTGGCAGCACTTTACATCACTGCATTCAACGCTTTGCATTGTGCTTGGTCATGTAAGGCTTAGATGCAGCTGGTCAGCTATGCAAACCCATTCCATGTAGCTATCTACGCTGTTCTTGAGCTCATCTGAAGGCCACATGAAGTTTGGAGGTCTGTAGCAATTGACTCTACAGAAAGGTGATGACCTCAGCATCCGCTGACCCTGCTCATTTTATGTGGCCTACCACTGTGACTGAGTTGCTGTTGTTCCCAATTGCTTCCACTTTGTTATAATCAGTTGAGAGATTATAAACAGTTGGCTGTGAAATATTTAGTTGTAAAGAAATTTCATGACTGGACATCCTGCCACAATACCACACTGGAATTCACTGAGCTCCAGACAGCGACCCATTCTTTCACAAATGTTTGTAGAAGCAGTGAGCATACCCTGGTGGTTTTACACACCTGTGACCATAGAAGTATTTGGGACACCTAAATTCAATGATTTAGATGGGTGAGTAAAGACTTTTGGCCATATAGTGTATATGAACAAGCATTGTGAATCACAAAAACAGTGAAGTCAAAATTTCACAACTTAGTTTCCATATATGGACTGTTTGGATGTTTTGAAACTTTTACAATGATTGCATACTGCACTGAACTCCTTCATCTAAAAAAGTCAAGAATACTTTGGTTTTCCATAATAAAAGCCTGTCTGGTGTATCGCTATAAATGTTATGATACTTGGCAACAGAAATCTTTGTCACTTTCTATACTGATGTATCCGTCCCTATTAAATAAATAATATATAAATGAATAAATAAACAAACAGATCAGCAGTCACCAGTGAGATAAATGACTTTATATGAATATGCAAATGATAAATAATTAAGGATTAAAGATCTGATTAAAGCTTAATTAAAGCTGCAGGCACATGCTAGAAAACTACTGGAGGGAGACTGGAAAAAACTAAAAACAGGTTTACCTTTCATGTTTTTGTGCAGCTAAAACTCTGATATGAACGTGTGGTGGACAAAAGGAAAACAGTAAAGGCAAGCTGGACTTTGTGTCTGCTGTGTTTGTGCTACTGTGTACAGTACCAGTGCACTTTCTGATCGTAAAACAAAACCTGTGCTTTGCTCTGCTGTTCAGATGTATTTAGGTCAAGTCAGCTTATTGAATTGACTTCCACTGGCCTCAAGGTGGCATTCAATGTGACAAAAAACACCTTAATGTGCTCATCTGGGAGTAGAATAGTGTTATGGTTGATGAACAGAAATCAGTGCTGCTAAACAACCATGTGCTGCATTTTTTTTCACACTGATAAGCCTACATGTTTGATTAGGACTTTATATTACCCTCATACTCTTTAGAGACGAGACAAGACAGAAACATCGTCAATGTCCAAAAAAAAAACGATCTCCAATGTAGTGACCATACAAGAGAGGGCAAAAACGTGCTTAACTTTTTTTTGTCAGGAGGGTTTATTCAGAGTGATTATATATTTCTATTGGCCAACAGGGTTCAAATGATGTAAAAAAAATAATAACCAAGAAAAAAAACTGAGAAATCTGTGTGTTAATTGACATAACAAAAGGCTGTATTTGAGGATAACTCATTTCATTTCTGTTAATTCTCAAAAGATTTAATGATGCCTAAGTACAAAATTACTTCCAAACAAAAATGTAAAATTTGCAGTAAAATATTGAAAAATGCCACCTCCCATAAGCATAAGTGATATGCAAAAAAAAGTCTCAGAGTATGTGGAACTTCCTTAGTCCTGCTGAAAAATGATAAAAGCTGGCTCCCCATGAAGCTGCTTGAGAGAATGACCAAGACAAAGAAGGCTCATTTCTAAAAGTATCTAAAATAAACAGTAGTTTGATTAGTTCAACACTGCTTTTGGTCACTGCATAATTCCATATGAATTGTTTTATAGTTTTGACGCCCACTTTTATTCTAAAATGTGGACAAAAATAAAAATACTAATGAAAATACTTGTGCAAACTTGATCGGTACAGGATGTTTAAATATGGATGCTTTTTACTTTCATTTAAGTATATTTTTGGCTCCAAACACATTTAATTGAGAAATATTATGACAAACTACCCTTACATTCACTGAAGAATAGTTTCTCTGAATGTTTCAGGGTTTACAAACCTAATTACAAAAAAGCTGGGACATTGAAATGCAAATAAAAACAGGAAGCAGTGACCTGTAAATCTTTGACATGCAATGAAATAGCAGTACAAAGACACAATATGCAGTGTTTCAACCCATCAGCTTAATTGTTTTTAGTAAATATTGTAATGTCTTGGTGAAGAAGGAGATATGGGACAGGCCACGACATTTGCTATGAGAAGTGCAAATGACTTTCACTAGGCTCTGCCTTCCTTGCTGTCCGCCCTGAAGTTCATTAAAGCATTATTCTACTCCCTGCCACAGAGTGGGTGCTATCCCACTTCTGACACCAAATGTAGCATCTTGGCAAATAAAGAGACATGGGAGTGACCATGATTATTAACACCAGCAAATTAAGCATATAACAGCAAAAATCTCAGGGGAGGCCACCATGACCATGCAATTTCATTCTATGGAAAACACAACAGCCTAATACAAAATAACACATCACATATACACACCTCAAACTAACAGACAGCATTAACAACAGTAAAGCACAACATTTAAGATCCCTTTGGCAGAGGGGGTCAGGCATACAGCACAACTCTGCATACCTCGCCTCCAGAAACCCTTCTGCTGCCTGCAACACGTTAGAAAAAAGATCTGATTAAAGCTGCAGGCACAGGCTAGAAAAGTACTGGAGGGAGACTGCAAAAAACTGAAAACATGCTTACCTTTCATTTTTTTGTGCAGCTAAAACTCCGATATGAAGGTGTGGTGGATGAAAGGAAAACAGTAAAGGCAAGCTGGACTTTGTCTCTGCTGTGTTTGTGCTACTGTCTACAGTACCAGTGCACTTTCTGATCGTAAAACAAAACCTCTGCTTTGCTCTGCTGTTCAGAGGTATTTAGGTCAAGTCAGCTTAGTGAATTGACTTCCACTGGCCTCAAGGTGGCGTTCAATGTGACAAAAAACACCTTAATGTCCTCATCTGGGAGTAGAATAGTGTTATGGTTGATGAGCTGAAATCAGTGCTGCTAAACAACCATGTGCTGCATTTTTGCACACTGATAAGCCTACATGTTTGATTAGGACTTTATATCACCCTCATTTATCTTTAGAGACAAGACAGCAACATCGTCACTGTCCAAACCTCCCCCCCCAAAAAAAAACCCAAGGATCTCCAATGTAGTGACTGTCCAAGAGAGGGAAAAAACATGCTTTACTTTTTTTGTAAATTAATGTCAGGAGGGTTTATTCAGAGTGATTTTGGAAAATTTCCATTGGCCAACAGTGTTCAAATGATGTAAAAAAATAATAACCAAGAAAAAATATGAGAAATCTGTTTTTGAACAGCAACTATGTGTTAATTGACTTAAAACAAAAGGCTGTATTTGAGTATAACTCATTTATTTTGTTTCTGTTGATCCTCAAGAATTTTATTGATGCCTATGTACAAAATTACTTTAAAAAAAAAATTAAATTTGAATTCAAATATTGAAACATGCCACCTCCCATAAGCATAAGTGATTTGCAACAAAGTCTCAGAGTATGTGGAACTTCCTTAGTCCTGCTGAAAAATTATAACACCTGGCTCCCCATGAAGCTGCTTGAGAGAATGACCAAGACAAAGAAGGCTCATTTCTAAAAGTATCTAAAATAAACAGTAGTTTGACTAGTTCAACACTGCTTTTGGTCACTGCATAATTCCACATCAATTATTTTATAGTTTTGATGGCCACCTTTATTCTAAAATATTCAAAAATAAAAATACTAATGAAAATACTTGTGCAAACTTGATCGGTACAGGATGTTTAAATATGGATGCTTTTTACTTTCATTTAAGTATATTTTTGGCTCCAAACACATTTAATTGAGAAATATTATGACAAAGTACCCTTACATTCACTGAAGTATAGTTTCTCTGAATGTTTCAGGGTTTACAAACCTAATTACAAAAAAGCTGGGACATTGAAATGCAAATATAAACAGGAAGCAGTGATCTGTAAATTAACATGCAATGAAATAGCAGTACAAAGACACAATATGCAGTGTTTCAACCCATCAGCTTAATTGTTTTTAGTAAATATTGTAATGTCTTGGTGAAGAAGGAGATATGGGACAGGCCACGACATTTGCTATGAGAAGTGCAAATGACTTTCACTAGGCTCTGCCTTCCTTGCTGTCCGCCCTGAAGTTCATTAAAGCATTATTCTACTCCCTGCCACAGAGTGGGTACTATCCCACTTCTGACACCAAATGTAGCATCTTGGCAAATAAAGAGACATGGGAGTGACCATGATTATTAACACCAGCAAATTAAGCATATAACAGCAAAAATCTCAGGGGAGGCCACCATGACCATGCAATTTCATTCTATGTAAAACACCACAGCCTAATACAAAATAACACATCACATACACACACCTCAAACTAACAGACAGCATTAACAACAGTAAAGCACAACATTTAAGATCCCTTTGGCAGAGGGGGTCAGGCATACAGCACAACTCTGCATACCTCGCCTCCAGAAACCCTTCTGCTGCCTGCAACACGTTACAAAAAAGTTGGAACAGGGCAATTTAAGATTAAAAATGCTGTTAATGTTCAGCACACGTTTTAAAATAGGTGATATAGGCATGACTGCATGTAAAAGAAGCATTCAGAAAAGGCCTAGTCTTTTATGAGCAAGGATGGGTTGAGGCTCGCCACTTTGCCAAGAAATGCAAGCTTTATGTGTTTCACCCTCTAAAGGTGCAAAATAAAAAAGGTGGCAACTTGTATAACTGAAGAATGGCAAGAAATTCCACATTCAAAACCGGATCGATTGGTGTCTTCAGTCTCCAGGCGTTCATTAAGTGCTGTTAAAAGGAAAGGTGATGTAACACAATGGTAAACAGGCGTTTTTGGAACATGTTGGAACAAGGATATATTTACAAAAAGAAACCATCAAAGATGGTGTTTGTATGGCACCTGAATGAGCAAGTTCTGGTCTGAGACAGTGACATATTTTCATCCTTTTCAAAAGGTTAGCAGGCCTCAGATGAAGGACATGATAAAGTACAAATAAGCATGACACATAACACATGTCAGCTTCAGAAATCATAAAGCTATTGTTTTTACAGGAGATTCATCTTGAAATTCCTACTGACTCCAATCAATGCCTTGTGAACTCTCAAGGAAGGCTTCTCAGTGGAGGCTTCAAGGTGTAATGTTAATTTAGCAGCATGGACACCTAAAATTAAAATATACAAAAATAAGAAACAGAACTACAGAATGTTTTACATTTGGTAAATTTAGTCATATCTAAAGTTTGGGCACTGATGAGCATGTTAGATTTCATTGCAATGTTTGTTTTCATTTAGAAACAAACATATAAACATATACTTTGACCAGTGGTAATCAAACTTACAATCACCTAGCAACACCTAAGCAACCACCAGAGATACCATAGCAAACACAAATAGAAACCACTTTGGATACCACAGCAAAAACCTATCTACACTCTGGCAAGCACCAGCTATACCATAGCAACTACCTGAGATCTCACAGCCACCAGTAAGTAAGACTCTAGCAACCATCTGGAACACCTCAACAATCACCTAGCAAAACTTTAGGAATGACCAGAGGTAGCATAGTAACCAGTTAGCAATACTTTAGCAAACACTTGGGGTACCTACGCAGCATCTTAGCAACCACCAAGAATACATTAGCACCACTTGGCATAGAGATGGAAGGATCGATCAGCTGTGTATCAGTATCAGTCGATTTTCAGCCCAAACCTGCAATCAGTGATTGGCCGATATCTCTCTTAACTTATCAGGGATGCAAAACATATGAGCTATTTGAAGCACCAGAATGTAATAAGTGCATCATTTAAGGTGGAATGGTCAAACAAGAAGCTGGTGAATAGGAAGCCAACCTCAGCCTCATATTCATTTCACTAAAGAAAAACATTTTACCTGAAGTAAATTACATATTTGGCTCCCATTAGTGTACTTTGTAAACTCACTTATGTGAATGTATAGAGCTGTAATTAACAAAGTTTGCTGTCAAAGCTATGAAGATTCATTTCTGTTAGTATGTTAACATCTAAGCACTAATCTTAGCCTAGGTTACACTGTACCAGCTCATGACTTACAGCTTTCGCAAGGGCTGAAAGTGAAAATGAAACCGACTTCAGCTTAATTGAGAAAAAGGCATGATAAGGGATGAGGCGGCTGCTCTGTTTCTGCATGACAAGTGGGTAACGTAACTCATTTTTGCTGTTTCAGAACCAAGAGCTTATTATTGATTTTTCCCATTGTTTGTGGTAGCTAAGAGCAGCTGATTAGCTTAGCAGTAGCCACTGTGACAACAGTTGGCTAACTTTTTTACAATGTTTGTGAAGAGTTTTATGGCCATGAAGGCGCAGGGGTCAGAGCTTCTGAAGGGAGGGGTGCATTTGTTTTTCTCTTGAGTTCAAATATCAACAATCGTTCTCAAGAATCACTTACTGTGTCTTTGAATGGGGCATTCAGATTAGTATCGGCTATTGGTGAAAATAATCAGTATGGGCTGTTAGTGAAAATGTAAAGTTACACATTTTGGCCCCCCAACAAGGAGCAAAAGACTGCCATGAATATTACCTCCAAAAATATTTAGAACCGATTTTCATTGTAAAGCACAATAGTTGTTCACTGTAAGTTCTCTGGTTAGCTAGCATTTGTTTTGTGTGCTGGCTATAGTGATCATTAGTTAGAATGAACCAGATCGATGTGTATTATGAGATTTGGAGTGCTCAGCAGAGTTACATCTTGCCAGGAATTTCAAGGAGAACATTTTCACGTTAAAACACTTTACTTTCACATTAAAAAACTTTTATAATATTATCATGCAGTTATCATCACAAACAAAATACACAAAAGAAACATTCTCTGTCATTTTTCTTTTCCTATAAATATGAATCAACACAAGCTTGAGTTTTAATTGCACTTTAAATTACATTGTTTTAGTGAACTTCAGCTGTTGAAAAATGCAAAAACAAAGTGATCTGACATAGTAAATACATTCTGTTCAAATGAAATGACAAATGATGCAAAATTCACCAGAGAGGCATCTCTAACGTTCACACACTGCTGAGCCAGAGACATGGACAACCATATGCGCTTGTCTTCACATTCACAGAATGCTTAGTCTATTAAATCTTACTGAAATTACTATATAATACAGCAGTATATTACCATAGTGATAGCATGATAGAAACACATCGCACTGCAGCTGGTCCAAGAATGTGCAGCTGTATTTTTAATGTCCATGAAGTATCAGACTACAGCACCTCCTGGTGGGATTCACAGCAAAATACCAGCATCTACAAATCAAAGTGCCCACTCTTACCATGTTTAAATTCCAGTCCAATCAGCCAATAAGTAAGTTCACATTTTTTTAGGAGATTATACGATAATCTGCTTCAGTAATGAAGTGGAAAGTTAAAAGGAAGTAAGTTTAAAAAGGAGTGAAATCAAAAAATTATTAAAAGATGTAGAGAAGCTCATCTCAACTGTGCAAGACCAGGTAGACCACCAAAACAGCCCCCATCATATAAAATGTGCAACCAACTTCTAAGACTGAACTTTGGAGGTGTGGAGAAATATAGGATAACAAATTAATGTAACTTTTTTATGAGGCTAGAGGCCAAAACATATTTAGAATGTCATCTATGAAACAGGAGGACTGTTTTGTTCTGTTTGCTGTGGCAATTATTTCAATGGCGATGCTAGCCTAGAGTGTCTAAGGTGTCAGAATGTAACCGCTGCACCATTTAAGGTGGAACAGGGAACATTCGAACAAGAACTTGACAAAAATGAAACCGACTTCAGCTTAATTGAGAAAAAGGCATGATAAGGGATGAGGCGGCTGCATGACAAGTGGGTAACGTTTATGAGGCTAGAGGCCAAAACATTTTCTTTAGGTTTTTGGTATATCACAGTGCGTATGTCTTCATCATCACTGGTGGAAGGGTCAGGATGCCACAGCTGACCACATAGGGTCCCACGACATTCCTCAGGTTAATCATCAGCCACGTTGTCCTAAAAGGAGTAGACAAAACTTCTGCAGCAAACTTAACACGTTTTTTTTTCTAGTAGTGGTTGGAATGGAATGGATTAAAAATGGGATGTTATGTACTAATAAAGTAGATAACTAATCATATAAACTGTTCAGAGATTGAAGACACCCATAACCTCAGTTTAAAAAGTGGATTTTTTTGGCCATTTTTTAGTCTTCAGCTGTGGAATCATATGGGAACTTAGTTGTTGTATTTGGCACCTAAATATATATATTTATATGTGTGTGTGTTATGTGTGTGTGTACATACATACATGTGTTATGTGTGTGTATGTGTGTATATATATATATATATATATATATATATATATATATATATATATATATATGTGTGTGTGTATGGTGTATGTGTGTGTATGTGTGTACATACATATATGTATATATATATATATATATATATATATATATATATATATATATATATATATATATACATACACACACATAACACATGTATGTATGTACACACACACATAACACACACACATACATACATATATACATATACATACATATATATATATATATATATATATATATATATATATATATATATATATATATATATATATATATATATAAGCATGTTAACAGAATCCAGACGTGTGCGGATAAGAATAATAAGGTTTCTACTACTAGTCCGTAGTACAAGCATGGGTCAAAGCCAAAAGGTGGAGCAGGATCACAAGGGTGATCATAACATTAAGTGGACAGAACACAACAAAAAACAAAAGGGTCAGGCAGAAAATATAGTCACAAAGCAGGCAAAAGGGTTACAAAAACACAGAGCAAAAATCCACGCCAAAGGTACAAAAAGGGCAAGCAAAAACAGAGAATGAGAAAACAAGCACAGGTCAAATAACAGGCAAAATACAATCAGAAAAAGCGCTTAGTTTGTTTACCAGGAAGCAATACCTCACACTGACTCATACTTAAACCTGGGCTTATAAACTGTCTGCAGTACACATGTGATACACAAACACAGGTGAGGCATATTAGTAATCCGGTGATTGCGAGTGCTGATAGGTATAACATTGTCAGAAGTCAAATGATCCCTGTTGGGATTGTGGGCTATGTAGTCCGATTTGGACTCCGAGTGAAAAGGAAGTTGAGCAGTCACATGATTGCCTGGAGGAGTCTGGGTAATGCAGTCCGTTTCGGTCTGAGAGTTAGTCCAAGGCATGACAATATAAATATGTACACATTATATACATATAAGTGACACTTTTTAATCAAACAAATGGGGAAATTTCACATCTGCATTTAATCCACCCATGAAGTGAAACACCACATACACACTAGTGAGCACACACACATACACACACACACACACACACACACACACACACACACTAGGGGCAGTGAGCAGCCCTATCAACAGCGCCCGGGGAGCAATTGGGGGTTAGGTATCTTGTCTAAGCACACCTCAGTCATGGACTGTCGGCGCTGGGGACCGAACCGGCAACCTTCCGGTCACAGGGCCAGTTCCCTAAACTCCAGCATACGACTGCCCCACTATATAACAACATATATACATATATTACGTTTTTGGGACATGTTGCAGGTGTCTATTTTAGAATGAGCATATATTTAACTAAAAACATTATTTTTACATGTTCAATAATATTCTTATAACATGCATTAAAACTGTAACATAACACATTCAAAAGTGAATGGAATTAACCATCTGTACTGGCCCTGGCCATCCAACTAAAGTACTGGCCATCCAACTATGATCTCTGAATTATTTGGGGTATTTGGGATACAGATAGGCACGGTGGTGTGGTGAGTAGCGCTGTCGCCTCACAGCAAAGAGGGTCTGGGTTCGATTCCGTGACCGGGGTCCTCTCTGTGTGGAGTCTGCATGTTCTCCCCGTGTCTGCGTGGGTTTTCTCCAGGTTCTCCGGTTTCCTCCCACAGTCCAAAGACATGCAGTCAGGTCGATTGGACATGCTAAATTACCCCTAGGTGGGAGTGTGTGAGTGATTGTGTATGTCTGTCTGTCTCCCCTGCGATGGACTGGCGACCTGTCCAGGGTGTATCCTGCCTTCCGCCCGAAGACTGCTGGGATAGGCTCCAGCACCCCCCCGCGACCCTGACGGAGAAGCGGATTAGAAAAATGGATGGATGGATGGGATACAGATACTTGAACCTAGATAGTACAAATTTTTTTTTACCAAAAAGGTCTAAGATTAACAGCCTGTCGAAATGGCTCAAGCCTCAACACAGGAGAGTGTTTCTGAATACGTACCAACAAGAGACTGACCAGAGGTTAACTTTACACTAAGCTTACTTGGTCTGTACTCCTCAAAGAGTGACTCAATAATAAATAACATCAGTGGTGCTGTTAGGCTGTATAAACACTTTACATGGCAGTCTCATTAGACTTTTAAGAGATCAGCAGCGCTTTTTATGAAAAGGGGTATTTATTTGAGGCTTTTTGAAAACTTAAGGGAGCACTGTAGTGGTGCTGGAGGTTTGCTATGTCTCTAGCAAGTTCAAGAATAAAAACACAAACTGGAGAAAATGCAGAGAGTTCAATTCTATTCATGTGCTAATTAAAAAAAACTTTTGATCACGGTTTAGAACATTTTAACAGTGGTGGTATATTTTTGAGCATGTCTCAACTACTGGCGCCTTATGTACGTCCATGACATCAGCACAAACTGCTTCACTCAACCAATGAGCTGCTCCGCTCGCCAGCCAATCGGCACTCAGTGGCAGTAACGCTAACGTTCTAAACTCGTTGGCTGTAGCAAAAAGGAAACATACAGGTGAGATTTATTTACTTCCTAGTGTAATTTGTCCCTCTACTCCCCCACAGTTTAAGGAAGGTCCTGGGAAGGGGGTCAGAAAATACTTTAACCTTCCATTTTTAGCTGTTCACCCCAATTCACTCGGAACCCGCTCGCGGGCGCCCACTGGCGTTTTGTAGCCATGTCGAACAAGGAAAAATTTGGCTTGATTCCAATCAAAATGAAGTCCTGTCCTCTTGTTCCCTTCTGCATTGAAAGTCCCTCAAGCACGCGTGGACGAACCTCAGCGTTTGAATGCAGCTAAGCTTTCCTCTACTTTAGTTCAGTTAACTGGGCTTGAAGGATTATGTCCTGGAATACAGCTACGTAACATGAAACAGCAGGGAAGGGAAGTAAGGAAGGGCTTCCTGCTTGAATAGGGATCGAGCCTAAACGCGAGCAGCTTCGTTTTTTCCTCAATTCTGCCACCTGGTGTGCTGGATGTGCGGAAAGGTCAAAGTAAAACTGTGGAGCGCCCAAAGCAACCGTGTAGCAATATTTTTAAATGTTATGTTTTTTTTATGATTCTCATTTTCATGTTAGATTTGTCGAATTACAGATTTTAAAAAACTATTTTGTTTTATTATTTTTTCCACAAACCCTTAGGTCCGATGTGACGTCATATTCATGCGGCAGAAGTCGTTCGCGGTCGCATGGTGTGCGGACTTTACCCTTCGCGCTGTACTGGACATAACTGCGCTATAACGTTTCAGTAGAAATGGCTGATTTCAGTAGTTTTGATATGCCGTCCGCCAGTTCTTCAGAAAAAGCCGACGCGGCAGAGCTTCAGCGGCTGTTAGCCGTGGAGCAACAGAAAGCCCAGTTTCAGGCTCAGGTGAGTGGACACGGCTGTTACTTTCAGTCTAAAGGTCTCTTTCTGTTCCTCCCTCCCTGTCTGTCTGTCTTTCTCTCCGTTTTCTATTAGCCTTTCTCTGTTCGTCTCTTGTTCTGTTTCCCTCTCTCCCTTGGAGTCTCTGTCTGTCTATTCTCTCAAGGCATGATGGGTGTCTGCGTCTCAACCTGTAATTTAACTATATAGTCAACGTTACTGAACCCACTGAACTGCACATCAACCACCCGTTGAGCCAAGTGCACACTATTTAGTACAGTAGAGGTGGCATTGAGACACGGCCGTGTGGGCACAGGCAGCATTAGCTTACGTTATGCTGTGGTTTGGGCTAAAAAGGGAACTTGTTATTACTCTGCTTTCAAGTAGTGACTACTGTGCATATTCTCTGATCTGATCAGTTTTATGCAACCGTCTTACAGAAGAAACAGCGAATAAACAAAAGTTAATTTCTTGTTACACAATACCAAAACAGAATAGAAAATATATTATTTAACTTATAGTTTAACCTCCACTGTTCAGTGTAACAGGAAAATAAAACACTAAAAAAGGGTCCATATCTTACAGTTCTTTCTCCCCAGAGGTCCACATGTGATGTTTGGATGTGTTTACATAGCACAAAAAAAAGAAAAACTAACTTTACATGACTGTTTCAGCCTCTCTTTATAGTGTAACATTAAATAGGCTGTTTTTGTTACTTTGCTTTTAAGACTGGTGTATGTAAATGATCTTTGTGCTGATTGCTTTGTATTGTGCCTCATTCGTTCTGGTTTTGGCGGAGTCGGCTTCATCCGAAATAAACAAAACAAAGACAAACCAGGTGTGCCCCCAATGGTATGTTTTGTAACTTTAACAGTGCTTACATACTACATCAGACTCTTTCTGTTTCAAGAAAGTGGGAAAAAAATTTTTTAATGAAGAGGCCCTTTATACACACACACACACAAGCCAGAACCCCCTGCAAAGCTCTTTTTGTGTCCCTGTCCTGTCTGGTTTTGCAGTGACTGAAAACTGGTACCATTTCGCAGGTGCACAACTTCACGGACGTCTGCTGGGACAAGTGCATGGATAAGCCGAGTGCCAAGCTGGACTCGCGGACGGAGACATGTCTGGTGAGCTGCGTGGAGCGCTTCATTGATACCACCCTGACCATCACCAACCGCTTCTCACAGATGGTCCAGAAGGGCACGCACTGACCCCCCTGGAGGACTGTTTGGAGGCGGCATATCTGTTTATACACTTTTTCAAATGGGGGCTGGATCTCAAAGGGGCTCCCTACAACAAACATATAATCTATTATATTTGCAACAAGGAGGCATTTGAGATTCAAGCTCTGGTTGTATTTCAAATAACTCCTCAAACCTGACATAGTTCTACCATCTGGGATTCAGGCTCTGCTTCCCTTCGTCATGGGAATGAAGGTCTAATGTTCTGCCTGAGCCTCAGTGTTTGGGAAAGGACACACTACACAGCACCTCCCTACCATGCCATGTTGGTTGTAGATCTTCCAATTCGTGTTTCGTTCATTTATGTCCGATGTCCCCAGCAGGAAAACAGTGGACTTTGCGGTTATAGTGAATATTTGTGTTTAGGTTAATCGATAATGACAGTGATTATAATTTTCAAGCAGGCAAACTTTCCTGTATTAGAGTTTAGAAAACTGTGAACACATTATGATGTTTCTTTCTGAAATATTATCACGTACAAAACACATGCAAATCAGTTGTATGTAATAAACGGATGGTTAGTCAAGTGTGTCTTGATTTTTATCATTACATTCACTTTCTAAAGTGTGTGGGTTAAAAGGAGAATTTCAGTGACTTTTCAGAATTGCTGCATAATTTAGTCGTTGAGATAAAGAAATGAGAGCAGTTTAATGTGAATTAGTAAACTTTAGAGAAACTTAACGATTCTGATTTCTTTACAGTGGGGGTGATAGAAACCAGGGGTTGCCATGTTTACTACTCACATTCCCGGAATGACCAGTGAACCTGGATGTGTCTTTGTTTTTCTTTTTAATGTAATGTTGATAATGTTGACATTTTGAAAAAAATCACTGGATTCCCCTAAAATAAATACAGCTATCTAGATGCATTTATGGAGCCCATTATACTTTAATTGAGCATAATGCAGTCACATGCAAAGTTTGAACAGCAGCCCCCCACCAATATACCAAATTACATGTTTCTTTGATTTTCTATGTGAAAATACACACAATACACAGGAAACTAACATTTATTTTCTACATTTCTAATTTTAGTTTGCAATTTCTATTTGCTGTTTCACATCTGAAAAAAATGAACCTTGTGCACAGGCCACATTCTGTTTCATTTGTTCCCCAATATGTTAAAGATAGTAAATAAACAGTAATTGTGCATTAAAATATCGCTGCTGTCATAAGAAAACCTTTTATATCCTTTTTTGTCATAAAAAATTTGTCACCGTTGCCCTTTATATTGTGTGTAAATTTCATGGAGAATGGATCTGAAGAAACGCTCCAAAATGACGTGGAAAAAAAAGTGTTTCCATTGACTTACATTAAAATTTAAGTAGCTTTTTTTCCTACTAAAGCTGTTATTTTGGAGATATGAGGTTTCTTCTAACAACAGTGTTGTGTTCCCTCTCTAAGTGTGCTCTCACTTAGAAATTCAACAGCACATGTAATTTGACCAATGGCATCAAAACAATTGCATACAAGTGTTAAAGGAGAAAACTACATTAAGATGTTCAGGCCATCAAGGATCACATGAACAGCGTCAGTGCGCCTTGGCATAGATTCTACAAGTCTGTGGAACTGTGTTCAACCATCGTTCTAAATGAAATTACCCCAATTGGTGTTTCAATGATGGCAGTGAAGAGCACTGTCTAACACGTCAGTCCTAAAGCTTGTTGAGGTGTTTAACTGGGTTGAGATCTGTTGACTATGAAGGCCATAGCATCTGCTTTAAATAAATACTCAAACCATTTAGTGACCCCTCCTGTCCTGTGAAACGGGGCACTGTCATCCTGGAACAGATCACTCCCAACAGGATGGACATACCTTATCATAGGGTTAGGGTTAGCCCTTTATATTGTGTAAATTTGAAGAATGGACCAAAAAGAACAGCCAAAAATGACATGAAAAAAAGTCTGGTTCCATTTACTTACATTAAACTTAAGGGGATTTAGTTTCCCTCTCCTGTAAAGTTGCCATTTTGGAGATACAAGATTTTCTTCTGACAACAGTGATATGTATGTTGCCTGTAGAGGACGTGTTAACTTGCTCTCGCTTAGAAAATCAACAGCACACATCTGTTTACTGTAAAGGCCATAGCATATATAAACTGTTCAGTGACCCCTCCTGTCCTGTGAATAGAGATCACTCGCAGAAGGATAGAAATATGTCATCATAGGGTAAAGGTGATCAATCAGAATAACTTTGCATTGATTTGCATTGACTTCCTTCTGAGGGGAGTAACGGACCATTCCAGTAAAATTCCCCCAGGCCATAGCAGTGCTATTGGACCCCCTCACTGTAGGTATCAAGCACTCAGGCCTGTGCCATTCTCTTGATGTACACCATAAGCCCCCACACCTACTTGAGAATATAGTGGAAGGTAATACATTTGACTATCACCGTTTCCACATCTCTGTAGACCAGTTGCTTATGGTTTTACACCACTGAACTCAAACATGCTTTCATCTTTGTAATGAGTTCTGAAACCCTCTCTGTGTAGTTGTGGATGTACTGTTCTTGCTCACACTGACATTCTGAGTTACTTGAGGAACAGCTGTTCTGTTTTTCCTATATGTCGCATGATTTCAGACTCATTCCACATGCTTTCGACAAAAATGTCCTCTTGTACCACAATAATGAACTTTCTTTCACTTGGGTCTTTTCCTCTTAATCCAAATTGTGTACATGCCACAGAGCTTGGTAGGATGTTAATAGCTTAATGGTATCATGCAGCACATCTGTCTAGAAGCATCTGTATCTCCCATTTAGTACATGGCATAATATTATTTGATTGTATTTCTGGTACTCTAAAACATAGCACTCTTTAAAAAAGCACAGTTTGGCAGTGTTACAGTGTTATTACATTAAAAGGTCCCTGTGGTCCAATCATTCCAGCTAACAACAAATGTGACTAGAGCAGCCATTTAACACATTAGTGCCCGCAAGATCAAGAAAAGGTGCCAGGAATCTAGAACAAGCAAATAGGAAGGTTTAAAAGACTTCCTCTTTAAACAGGATTCATGCAATTATGTAATATTTCAAGGCCTATATTTTGCTGTTAATATTGTATTTTGAATAAACAACGGCCAGTTCAGCAGTTCAGTTTATAATAAACTGTTACTCAGAATTAAAATAAACTCTTGGAGTTGTTGAGGTTTTTAATCAGCCTCTCTTAGTGGTTGAATCTGTCAACCCTGCATTAGTTGAATCATTGAACTAATACACCCGTGAAAAGTTGGCTTTTATTAAGCCAAAAAATGAACCCAGATGTTTGCAAATATTATTAAACTTGATTATAATGGATTAAAACATTTCAAAATCTATGTGGTTGAACGGCCACCTTCAGACAATACATCAATTCATATCCATGTACAAAGCTTTTCCAGTTACCAGCTGTTCTTTTTAAAGCGTAAACCATAGTATCTGTAAGCAAAAACAGATACTGCCACCTTGTGGCTAAAGATGGTAGTTTCATGAAATGGGAGCATGGGGAATTTATCTTAATAAAAAGCCAAAAGTACAGCAATAAAGGTTAACTGTCGGTGTTCAGCACTGACCACCTGTTAATGATCTGTCTGTGTTGGGTTTTGATCAATCCCAGCTGCCTTGTCTGGATTTAGTGCTGTTTTAGTGCATTTCTGAGGCTAGCCAGATTGTACAACTTGTACACAAAGAACCGAATCAGTAAATCCCATCTCATCAGGACTCTATTTTGAAGTTATTTCTTTAGGAAAAAAAAAAAGACTGGTTTGTGTTTATAACATGCCTTCCCATTGGCTGATTCCATTGCTGTGACTCCGACCTGTATTTTTGCTTGGAATTCAAGGCTGCTAGAGAAGAAGAGGCATGCAGATGATTTCAGCAATGGGGAAATTACATCATATGTGTATTAATAAAAAAGGAAGGGATATTATATTTACTCTTGGCTTAGAACTTACCAATAAATTAAATCTTGGGGAAATATTACGTGAGCCTATTAACCCTTTAAACTTCATGATCCCACATAGGCCTACATTTCTTATCTCTTATAGCCACATAACTTCCATATCCTAACTGGCCACTTTATTACTTACAGCTACCTTGTATCTCCAGTCATTTTGTTATTTTGTTGACAGTCATGTCTTGTCCATTTTATCACGTCCACTTACTGTAAAGGGGCACTGTGTAGATCTACAATCACAGATTGTAGCTCAACTGTTTCTCCTCAATATTTCTTACCCCATTCACCAACGGTCAGGTTGGCAGTATGGACCAAAATGTGGTTTTTACAGTATAACTACAATTCTTGACAGTTCTTCTCAATTTTGCTAGTTTAAAAGTGGATTGTTATTTTGGAATGTTACTTCTCCTTTAAGCGCTTCCTCCCATAATCCAATGATCCAATTAAATCAATGTTTTAAAAGTAGGCCGTTCGATAAGATTAAGTGATGCATTATTGCTGTTTTGATAGTAATACCTGCTCTGTGAGGGTCCTGACCACTGAAGAACAGGATAAAAGGGTGCTAACAAAGTATGCAGAGAAACAAATGGACTACAGCCTGTGTGATGATGCTAGCTGGTTTACCACATCACCAACAGCCATGAACAGGTCTAAAAGGGACAAAGGCATGACAAAGCCTATTATTTTAATTAACGTGAAGAGACAGTTACTTAACTGGGGAGAAAGAAAGACAAAACTGTTAGTAAACTAATGGCAAATATTGAACACTGGCTATGAATGACATTTATACATATGTTTACTTGAAATTTATGCTGAATATGTATGTACTGTGAATAGGAATGTGACTATTTTACCAGATGAACACCTGAATTTAGTTTTGGTTCAGTCCACTTCAGTCTGATATGCACCCAGAGCTAGAAAGGGAAATTAATTGAGAATAGTCAAGGAAGAATAACAAAATGCCTGTCATGAATTTGAGTTTTATTATTATTTTTTGTGTGTACCATGGTGATGGATCTTTTGTAGTGCTGTTTGGATTTTTGATAATGTGTGCAATCTTCTTCCAAACATGCCAACATGGTAAACTCCAGGCCACTTTGAGTCCACTCTACCACAAATGGCGGCAGTGGTAAAAAACGACGAAGAACGGAAGCAGTAATACATGAAGTGCTGTTACTAAACCCGATAAAGCACCCCAATACCAAACCAAGGGAGCCTGCAAAGGGAGCTCATTCTGAATGTGTGACAGAGCCTAGCAGAAGCCGTAAAGAAGAAAGTATCAACAACAGAGCCAAGAGAGAGAACAACAAAGCACACCGTTAAGTAGAAAAGACTTCAATTATTTCACCGAAGCGTGCAACCAGCGAAGACACTTACGCTGAAGAAGAGGGCTGCGTAGAGGAACGATACATGCCCGAACTGGCTTCAGAAGAAAACCCAGCTCCTCATGTATGAGCGTGGAGTACCTCGCGTCGATGTTCCAAAGTTTCCCTCCAAAGGCAGCAAGAACGGGACAAAGCACAACAGCAAGCCAACAAGATGGAGAGCGTTGCAACAACAGTTCACGCTACTTCAGGAGTCTCCGCGATGCAAGCAAAGTTGGTGCAGCACATAAGAACAGACACAACAATTGTAAGATCAGCCACTCACAGCAGCACATGCTGAAACAAGACAGAGGGGTGTAATATTAATGCAAAGACCTTCTAGATCAACTCCAACGCTGCCTGAACTGAAAGAGTCAGATGACATAGACCATTATCGGCTAACGTTTGAGAGAATAGCTCAAACGGCAGATTGGCCAGAAGAAGACTGGGCTATTCATCTAGTTCCTGCACTTGAAGCAAGAGCTAGAGAGGCATATGTTTCTATAGACACCAGAGATATTGAAGTGTACAGCAAGGCAAAAGTAACAATATTGAGCAAATCTGAAATCAACAGAGAAATGTATAGACTCAGAAATGCAAGTATCAAGGATGAGGACACACCAAAGGAATTGCACTGCAAGCTGAAAGGACTGTGAAAAGTGGATGAGGCCTGAAGAAAAGTCAAAAGCTGAGATTGGGGACACAATTATCCTTGAACAATATCTCAATCTAATGAATCCTGACCTGCGCACACGGATCATAGAACGCAATCCACAGTCCACGGCAATGGCGGCTGAACTTGCAGAGGCGTACAATGCAGCCAGGCAAGCCGAGAGGGAGTTCAGAGACTATGTAGGTAGAAGCTGGACGACAGCACAGAAGTCTAGAGGTGTTTTTCCGAGAAGTCCTGATACCCTTAGTGATAGTAGGGAGAAGAATAATCTAAATTTATGGGTAAAAGTGGCAACGTTACACATCATGCAGAAAGAAGCGTTAAATGTTATAATTGTGGACAAGAAGGGCACATAAGCAGAGGATGCAGAATGACCAAAAGTAGCACTAGCCAGTTGTGTTACACCCCTAAGCCCAACAGTGATGCTGAAAGTGCCATAAATGGTGATAGTCATTCAAGTAAAAATAGGCAAGCGCGGTCTTAAGGCATTAGTAGACACAGGAGCAAGCCCAAGCATTTCACTCAAACCCTACACAAAGGGAGTGTAGAGATGAGGTGTTCATGGTGATGAAAATATCTATCCTACAGCAGAAGTGCAGATTAATATCAAAGGACTGTTAACTGTGGGAGTAGTAGAGAGATATCCCAGTGTTATTAGACCTACTGAATGAACAAAACACTACAGCTGAGATGTTGGTAGCCAGTCGTAGGCAAGTTAAATTCTATAATACAGATGAAAACAGTTGCTTGCACAATTACCATTTCCCCCTAGGGGCCAGGGGAAAGAAAATGGGCAGAGTGGAGACAGGATAAAATAAAAGGTACAAGCTTTAAATAACAATTGCCTTTTGTGGTTTGTTTTTTCCCCACATTAATACACCAAATTTGAGTAAGAGCTTTCTGTGCTTCTGATCAGGGTAGACCATCTTGATCTTTTCTTACAGTGACTGACACAGCGAATTATACACACAAAAATATGGAGCCTCCACTATTATAATGTAGAACACTTCTGCAAGCAAAATATGCTCAGCAGATGTTTCTAAGCTCACATAATTCTGAATGTCATTACGTAACCCCTAGGTATGATTTACAGTCATCCTCAAGGAACTTGAATGTGAATTCATGGGCATATAGCAGAAACTCTCTGAGATGATTCTGTAACCCTTCAGAGCACCAGCTTAAATTTTAGAGGAATTTAGAAGCAGCATATGGATTCAGCTCAGTTCCTGGTGGCATAAAATACCCTGATTTAAATTTCCTCTTAAGATTACCTTTGAGTATGGCTTAAGTGGTACTTTTGTATGTCAGTGGTTTTCCTAAGTGAAATGGTCATACACTCTTACATTTTCTCGTGACTCAGGAATGGCCCCTTATTAATCCCTCAAGAGCTGCAAAATGTTCTTCAACTGTCATTTCCCTCAGGATCATTTTCAGGATAAGTTCAGAAAATGTTCCCTTAAGACTATTAGCCAACATGAGAAGCTGAGAAGTTTTGAAGGTGTTGTGCAAGATATTCACAACAGAGAGAATCCAGTACATGCCCACGCTACAACACTACCTCCACCATGCTTCACAGTTAAGGAGGTATGTTTTGGATTACGAGTAGTTCCTTCATTTCTCTGTACTCTTCTTTTTGTATCATTCTGGTAGAAGCTGATCTTGGTTGCATCTGTCCATTAGATGTTTTTAGCAAGCTTAAATCTTTTTATTCTTTTTTTTTTTTTTTTTTTTTTACAAATGTTGGCAAATATTTTTGCCATCTCTGCTGGGTTCGTTTTGACTTTTCAACTCATTGAGGAAAGTTAACATCATATTGAAAGTTAACTGAAACATGGCTAATTGCTGCCAATTGTTCTGTTACATTTGTGCCCCTGAAAATGTTATAAATGAAAATGGTTGTAATTCCTATGCTGTTCACCAGATTTGGATGTAAACACCCTCATATTAAAGCTGACAGTCTTCACATTTAATTTCTCCTCTAATATGCTGTGGTAGACCACCAAAATAAAAATGACTTCATCAGTGTTCAAATGACAAAAGAATAAAATAGTTATCCCTATACTAATAATGCAAGATCAGACTTGGTACTTTAGTTATTAGCAGGCATGTAATAATCTGACATATATCTTTATAAAAAGAGAGTTTTTATGTTTGGCTGTGAGGATAAGAGGGTCCACATCAAGGGCTTAGAGGCTGTGGCCTCTGTGGTTCCTCCTTGTGTTCAACACAAAGTGGCCTTTGACGGATGTGTGTGTGTGTGCATGTCTTGTTGGCAGGGTGTCTGTCAGCAGGGCTAATTAAAGACAGGAAGCAGATAGGTTAGCATAGCGCAGTAAAGTGATGCTTATCAGAGCATGCAGTAAGCCAGTGTACATGGAATCTTCACTACCGCCACCGCTGAATGTTGATAGAAGCTGGCAGGGCAACACACTTTTTTTTTCTGGTGGTTTTACTGGCCAGCAAGATTATGCTTGTGTGCACTCACACACGTACCTACTCATGACTGAATCAGTGTTTTGAATAAAGTCACTTTTACAGCAGATAAATGCAAAAATATCTAATAAAATGTTATTACTGGATGGCTTAATACTTTTAAAATGCTTTATAGGAAGCTGTAGAAATGTAGGAAATGTTGTCCAGTGCTGGAGTGGGTAATCGCGAGAGTTCCCAGTGTGCTTCTAGCGTTTTTGGGCTGGTTGCTATGAGCTCATGCATATAAGCACAGGAAAACTCAGACTGTCTATACATCTTACATCCAAGCATATTTCTATTATTGAGAGGTTGAACCATCAACCCACCTAAATTGGTGCAGCCCTAGTTTACTCAGTGTGAATCTAGAATAATGGACAGAATTTTGATGAAGATGAAATTAGCTTCTTACTGATTTCACAGTTACAATCAGACACCTGTACAGGCTGCAGCGTGTAACTGCTGCACTGTTTAAGGTGGAATGCAAATTTGAATAAGAACCTAACATCAGCCTTGAGAGATTAATGTATCAAATTCAGTGTGATGGTGTGAATCCAATTTTGGTTGACATAACAGGCAGTGCCTACTTTTTTGCTTTACTAGTTTTCATACATGGATCTTGTGGAGACAGACAGCAACTGAAGAACAGCAGAAGTGGCACCAAGAAGGTACGAATAAAAAGATGCTTGAGGATGAGGACGTATCTGAGCAGAACTTACGTAGCTAGCATTAATCTAAAGCATGTGGACTAGTATGGTTGAAACTTAATCTTAAATTTGACATTTAATCATTTGCTGTTTGTGTGGAAGGAGAAATACATTTGGAGTTTGTGGTGGGCTTCTCTGCATCATGTAACTCCCGATTTGAAAGTAAGGACAGAGTGGGCCAAAAAACAAAAACTGAAATTTTATGTTTTATCTATGTTTTTAAATTGACAATGAATTTGCACTGATTGAAAGACGAAGAAAGAAGAAGAATCTATGGTTGCCATCAGTGTTGGCTGACCATTTTGTGTCATGATAAAATTTTGGCAAATGGAGGATCATACTTATTATGCAGCACAAGCAAGGGAAGGTGAATCCTTGTCATCAAAGAAGGCAAAACACGAAGAAGAAAAATGAAACTGGGACAGGCGTCAACAGAAACAAGGACAAACACTGGTGTAGCTTTTCCCAAAAGGAAATTAGACTCAAACTGTTTGAAAGCATCTGTGTTGAGCTGCACAAGAGTAGGGAGAACACAGAGTTTTAAATCACTGGCTATCATTAATGTTTAAAGTCATTTGGAATGGTTTGATGTAAAATGCTGCTTTCTTGATAAGCTTACAGACAGAGAGTCATTCCCAATGGTGGTAACAGTAACCAGATGTCTGCAGTGTTCAGTCCTGCTAAAAGCTCTTTTTGAAGCTCTTTTTTAATTCATTCATGACCAAGAGGTACATGCAGCATGTCATGAGGCAAATTAGTCCCCAAAGAAAATGTTTTAAGTTTTTTCCCCAGATATACCACTATTTTCCCTTCATCAACATGTAGATTGACTGGTTGATTGACTGGTTTGGCTACTAAATAAAATGGCTAAATTACATTGGTGACCTCGCAAACCCTGATTCCTATGATCACCATTATAAAGAAGATATAGTTGTAATCAATAGTGTGTGCACTGCAGCCAAAATGCATATTTTGTTGATTTTTAAGTGAACAGAACAACCTCTGAGTTTGATTTAGAAATAAATGTTTATGTACAGTTACTTTATATTTGATCCACAAACAAAAGCAAGTTTCAAGTTTGGACATCACAGCCCACAAATGCTTTTTGTAGCCAGCTAGGAGGCTTTCTATTTTTGTTTTAGGAATTTTCACCCCCTTTTCCTTGCAGAATGCTTGTAATTTTGTAGCAGTCTTGAGCTGTCTTGCAACCTTTTTAAAATTTTTAAATGTAAAAAACATTTGATGATGAAAGTACTTTACGGTAGATTTTGTGGTTTGTCTCAGATCCTTGTCCTATTTTAGATGCCAGCCTCTTTTCAGCTTCAGTTTCTCAACTGTGTCACATTTGAATATAGAATTTGTTGATATTTAGTGGAATACATTCTTTCATCTACCTGTACAATACTTCCTGTGCTACCTCTACCAGAGAACCAGCAATAGTTAATGGGTCTACCCCATGCTTAACAGTTGGCACAGTGTTCTTTTCATCAAATGCTGTTTTTCTTTTCTCCCAACATAGACTATATTTCCAAAAGTATTTACTCATCTGCCTTCACACACACATGAAATTGAGTGAGATCCCATTCTTAATCCATAGGGTTTAATATGTGCACTCACACACATACCTACTCATGACTGAATCACTTTTGGATAATATAAAGTCACTTTTATTGCAGACACATGCAAAAAAAATCTAATAATGTTATTACTGGACGGCTTAATATTAATTTTGGTTGACATAACAGGCAGTGCCTGCTTTTTTTGCTTTACCAGTTTTCATACATGGATCATGTGGAGACAGACAGCAACTGAAGAACAGCAGAAGTGGCACCAAGAAGGTAAGAATAAAAAGATACTTATGGAGGATGAGGACGTATCAGAGCAGAACCTACTTAGCTAGCATTAATCTAAAGCATGTGGACTAGTATGATTGTCACATTTAAGATAAAGTTTCATTTAATCATTTGCTGTTTGTGTGGAAGGGGAAATACATTTGGAGTTCCACAATGGTTAGGAGTGTGTTTTGGGAATTTTTGACCATTCTTCCAGAAATGCATTTGTGGGGTCAGAAACTGATGTTGGACGAGAAGGCCTGGCTCACAGTCTCTGCTTTAATTAATCCCAAAGGTGTTCTATCAGGCCAGTCAAGTTCTTCCACACCAAACTCGCTCATCCATGTCTTTATGGACCTTGCTTTGTGCACTGGTGTGCAGTCATGTTGGAACAGGGAGGGACCGTCACCAAACTTTTCCACAAAATTGGGATGAAATTCATGAAACATGAAATTTTCCAAAATCTCTTGGTCTGCTGAAGCATTAAGAGTTCCGTTCACTGGAACTAAGGGGCCGAGCCCAACTCCTGAAAAACAACCCCACACCATAATCCCCCCTCCACCAAACTTTGCACTTGGCACAATGCAGTCAGACAAGTACGGTTCTCCTGGCAACCGCCAAACCCAGAGTCATCCATCAGATTGCCAGACAGAAATGTGATTCATCACTCCAGAGAACACGTCTCCACTGCGCTTTACACCACTGCATTTGGTGCTTTGCATTGTGCTGTAAGTCTTGGATGCAGCTGCTTGGCCATGGAAGCCCATTCCATGAAGCTATATACGCTGTTTTTGAGCTAATCTGAAGACCACATCAAGTTTGGAGGTCTGTAGCGATTGACTGCAGAAAGTTGTCGACCTCTGTGCACTATGTGCCTCAGCATCCACTGACCCCACCCTGTCATTTTACATGGCCTACCACTTCAACTGCGGAATATGTAGTAGTGAGGAAATTCCACAACTGAACTTGTTGCACAGGTGGCGTCCTATCACGCTGGAATTCACTGAGCTCCTGAGAGCAACCCATTCTTCCACAAATGTTTGTAGAAGCAGTCTGCATGCCTAGGTGCTTGGTTTTATACATCTGTGGCCATGGAAGTTATTGAAACACCTGAATTCAATTATTTGAATGGGTGACTGAATACGTTTGGCAATATAGTGTACTTTTTGTGATTCTGGAGAAGAATTCCATTTTCACTTAATCAGTCCATAGTACTTGTTTCCAAAATAGTGACTTGTGTAATGTGGTTGCAGGTGAGGGCTTCTTCTGATGACTCTTATTTGCAGGTCATGTTTGTGCAAGCACTACCACTTCTGTTAGGTAAACCTTCCTCCAGGTGCTTGCTGTCATATGGGAGTGGTTCAATGTGGTTCAATCAGAGTATTTTCTTTTTTTCCAGTTCCCCTTTTCTGCCATTTCTATTAACATTTTAGCCAGCTGGAAGGGTATTTTATAGCCTTCCCTCGCTTTCTAGGCACAAATAAGATTACTTTTTAGATCCTCAGATCCTCTGTTAAAGAAAAACATGTTTGCTGAGTTTCAGCTCAAGATTTAAAGAGTCAGAGAATTTGAGAATGCTCTTGATCTTTAAACCTTGTGCTAAAACTATCCAGTCCTAATAAGCCAATTAAGATCTAATGAGTAGGGATGGGTCTCGTTATGATTTTATCAATACCTTGATGTCAACATCCAAACCAAAATATCAGGGGCGAAAAGTGTCTTGGACCACCAAAGGATCAAAATTTAGTCGATGGTTCAGTTCATCTGTAGTGTGAAAACACATTTTTTGGATAGTCTGGACTTTTAGACCAGTTACAAGAAGTTATAATTGGACAATAGAAGAAAATGAAAAAAAAAAAAAAAAAACAGGAGAGAAGTAAAAATGAGTCGCAGTAGCACTTGGGATTCGGTGTAGGGAGAATAGAACACAAAATATTTGTTTGCAATTTGGTTCAATAAAAAGTTAAAAGTCATAAGTCAACTTGAAAAATGCTTACATTTCCCCATTCAAACGGAAAAGACTACCCACCGAATTAACAACACACCACGCAGATACATGCTCTTCTACAAATCAATAAATGTTAAGTATGAGGAGACGCCGTCTACCAGATTATTTTAAACCAGAAGCTGGCGGACAGGAAGCAGACTTCAGATTCACAGTTTTGATGCTGGTATCTTTAAGGTGATTTATCAAAATACCCTACCTAGAGTTTTATGTAAGGCATTTTGAGAAGGTAGCACAATTCATCACAGCGCCAATAGGCTGCACTGAGGATGTACGTGTGGCAGATGCTTTAAGCAAACACACTGCACTGCTATATAGAATATAGTCTGAATATAGAATGTTGCATGAGGCTGCTTTTATGTGCAGTTACTATTTCACACATACTGTATTAAGCTGCATTATCATTTAATGTAATAGTGAGCCCACACTTTTGAATGTCTTACATTTTCAGCCATAACCATAGAGTACAGAATGACTCTCAGCATTCAAAATAATCAACGCAGTCAGAGGCATGTGAACGCTTTTGCCAGACGGAGCAGAATGTCCCCCCAGCTGATCTGGTTTAGCACAACTATTTAAAAATGCTGCAATGTACAGGGTGAGTCAAAAGTCACAGGACACCGTTTTATTATATTTTATTTTTTATGCTGTCACAAGCCTTCACGATGCAGTGCTGAAGGTGGTATTTGTTGCAGATTTTCTCAGCATACACAATTTGTTTGAGATGACCCCAGAGATAAAAGTCGATAATAAAATAAAAAATAAAATAAAACCTGTCCTGTGACTTTTGACTCAACCTGTAGAATCAATTAATGTTACATAAATACTGATAACAGCACCGTTTGTCTGATATTTCAGTACTCACCAGTTAAGTCAGTACTAATTTAATACTTGATTCTTCTAGTTCTTGATACCCGTCCTTACTAATGAGTTAAGTTATGAGACTTTACAACAAAAAGGGTGTCTCTCTGTCTGACCTGTAATTCTAAACTTGGATGGTAGTGTATATGTAACTGAGAAGATAGTAAATCTGCTTTAAGTGGTCCACAGTGAATAGAGCTCATCAACTTCAGACAGTCCCGGTAAACAAAACAGTTGTCAGGTCTTGATGTCTTCAAATGTGTAAGTGGTGAAAGTCTGAACTGAAGTTAGAGGAGAAGGGCCTGTGAAATCGACCTCTATCCAACCCTCAGCGAGGATTTGCAGCATGCCTCAGTTCTCACTTCAAACAGTCTGTTCAAAAGAGAAGCTTCTGAAAAAATCATCAGATGCTGTTGTGGCGGAGGCAGGCAGACGAATGATCAAAGCAGCCTTTAAGGACAAAATCTTTTTCTGAGTTTCTTGTTTTTAGGCGTCTTAATCATTTCACGAAATTAGAATTTCATCTTCAATTATGTATTGATTTGTAATGTTTGCTGAAACAGTACTATGAAAACTATTTGGAGTCGTTTGATCATTGGTTGGCTATCAAAATTTAAAGATGTCAACAATATTAGTGACTGTATTTTTTTGGAATCTGATGCTTATTTCTCAAGTGTGGCATATTTGAATAAAAAGTTAATTCGGTCAGATTAAGAATATTTAACTGAATTTCAATTGCAATGCGATAAGTTTGCCCTGTGCTTGAATGAATATAGATAGCTAACAATCAAAAGTGATTGTGGTCTCCTTTGCATGATAGGCATGCTGATAAAGACTTGTGTCCATCTTCATTAAGTGCCCCAGATGGATGCGTGTCCATTTAGAGATTACTGTTCTAACCTCGATGTAAAGATGGAGTAACATTATCGCATACAGCCTTCATATCCTTTTTTCATTATTGGACAAAATTGAGCCCAGGCCTTTGCCTTTTACAAAGAAGCACTGTGTGACTGAAGCCTCAAGATCAACAAGTTCTTAATTAAAACCTGAGTATAATAGGATCTAAACCTGGTGTGATGTGTGTCCATGTCTATGCCATGTCTCTTCCTGTGTTCCCCAGAGAAAGAGTCCAGTGTCTTAAGCTCTAAGCAGATGCCATGGACTGTGAGACTGACACCTGAAGGACAGTAGACTCAGTGTGGGTCTACCACTACAAAGACGCCGGCATGGAAATCCAAGCCTGGCCGGCATAGCTCCAGTAGCTTTGATTGATTCATTGGGTTTGTCCTCTGAAGCTGGTTTGGTCAGAAACAGAGATGTACTATGTCAGCAAGGGCATCGATTAATAAAGCGTGTGCTTTCTGGTTTTGCCGTAGATATCTTTGGTGAAGGGTGGCTGTGACTCAGAAAGGTCAAGAAAAAAAGAGGACGAAAAGAAATGATATAGATAGAATTCACAAAATGCAGAAAATGCATTCCGGGACCACATTGTTGACATTCTGTCAGCATAATGTGTATGAGCACTCAGTGCTCATACTATGGCTTCCAAATCAAAATATGAAGAAAAGGTCAATTTGATCAGATAAATCAATCAACTCAGGAAGTTATCTTTGAGTGCCCATTATGCATTATTGCCCACAATAACATATCCAGTCTATATACTATAAAAGTCCTGGTTAAAAAAAATCTGATCGGCTAGGCTGCGTTCAAAGCCATTGTAAAAACACTCCTACAGCCATCTCACAACAACTGAAGTGTGTATTACTGTGCCACAGAACGAAAAAAACCTTGTACTGTTAATGGAATAATCTTTGACTGTAATGCTGCTTGCATGGACCATTGAGTATATTGATGAAGTAAGAAACAGTTTTTTTGTTTGAACTGAGAAGCTGGTGACTTATATTCTTAATTTGAACTAGACTGGTCAGCTAGTGAACAGGCTAAAAGACAGCCGACCGCCTAAACATCTCCATCATTCATATCATAGGCTTGAATTCAAGTGCTCAAAATATGATCTACTGTGAAACGGCAGTGTAAACAGGTAGAAAATGTCACCTCAATGGATACCACAGTTCAAATGTTCATGCTTGTCAGAAGGAGCATCAAACCCAGTCTGAATCCCAAACAGCTGTACTCCCTAAATAGTGTGCTAACTGTGAAAGTTTACAAATTCTCTACAGCCAAATAGGGCATCATTTATGGAGTGTGGATGTGGCTGAATGTCAAATGACTATAAAAGTTTAAAAATTCATGAAATGACCGCAGCACACAGCAATGAGCGACCGAACAGTCTCCTGGTTCAGCGATCCATGGTTGCTTGGCAATGATACCATAGTGTACATTATGACAAAATACTTTATGTTGATTATTATTAATGATATCTTACATTTTTGCTGAAAAAAATGTATTTTATTATGTTTAGCTATAGCTGCCGTTTTATTAAAGCAATAAACCACTTGAGGCTGTGCGTTACTGTCATTTTATCACAGTTATAAGAACACATCATGATGTGCAGTAACGCATAACCTCTCATGGCTCACTGCTTTAATAACCTTGTAAATACTGCATCAGCAAACACACAGCAGAAGCTGCAAGTATATAAATTCCCAGAATTATATCATTACTTCATCTGTGGACAGATCAGCAATACTTTGTCTTTTATACCATCATCAACACATTCAAATGCCTTTGTGATTGCAAAAAGTGAGTAATAGCTACACATCTGTGTATGATGGGGTGAATCAGTAGCTTAACGTTAGCTTAGTTACAAGAGCCCTGCTAACGTTATGGCGTTAGTCGGTCATCAATGTCAGTTATCAATTGCGAACCACCCATCGCACTCAACAGCATTCAAAGGCAAAAACACAGAATTCACACCTTACCTAACTGTCTTATGTGGGAGATGGTTGAAACTTTTGTTTATTTGCTGTCTCAGGTCTTCAGACTCTTTCCCCTCACAATGTCCGACAGCTAGGACCACATATTTTTGTCAGGACACTTTATTCATTAATGGGCTACAAATGGTGGCTGGAGAAGCGCCGCTATAATGTCAATATCTGTTTTAGACATTGCATCAAAGCTTAAAATATAAGATATTACCAGAGCAGATGCAATTTTCTTTTGCATTCTAAGACCTGCACACATACCAGAGTGCCTCATTGCCTGCCTATCTACTGTGAAGAAAGTAGGGCAACATAACACAGCCTTCTCATTGCTGTCAGCACTTTGTTAGTAACACACAGCTACATTTGATCATTTTTGGTCCTCTGACAGTGGATGAGAGACATACATCATCAATAAATCGCTCTGTCAACACCTAACGGAAAAGACTGTTTCCTGGAGAAGACACCAAAACCAGATGGCATAAAAATCTATTTCCTTAACACTGAAGGGCTTGGCTAGCTAACAGTCACAGTGTTTATCTCAGGGCAGGTACTAGCAATGCTTCCCCATCAGCTGATCATGCTTTATAAATCCTCTTGTGTCAACAGTGAATGCTAGTGTGGCTGGCGCCATTTCTACCTCCAGGCAGGCAGGTACTGCCTCTAACAAAGATGATAATGCCTCCACCAGCTGTGTCTGCTGTATATATGGTTGAGATATCAGATGACACTAACTCTACAGCTCTTCTCCTAATACTGAATGCTACCTAAGGGCCTTGGCCAGCTAGCAGCTGTGGTGTTTACTTCAGGGCAGGTGCTAGCAATGCTACCCCATCAGCTGATCAGCCCCCCCCCCCCCCCCCCCCAGGTGTATTTGCTATACATATGACCTCATCTGGGCACAGAAAGGAGGTGATGCCATCCTGAAATTGCTATAAGGCCGCCCAGCAGGTGGTATCACGTTGGGGAAAGCTGTGTTTACCTGTGTTTGGTTGCCCTGTGCCCAGGGCATGGATGTTTCTAGGTGCTGTAATGCCCCCTCTTCAGCTATATTAGCATCATCTGAGATTCATCAAAGAGCAGAGTAAGCACTGCTCAGTGCTATATGACTTCATTCTCTTGCACATCAAGGGCTGCCTGAGGCAACCTTTGTTCTGGGCTGGTTTACAAGAGAATTAATAGTTGATTTAACACGTTTAATGAGATAACATTATAGCACAGTTATAATACTATGCAGTTAAAAATATTAGCTTTTTCTGTAATTGATTATCTTCTCAGTATACTTAGAAACTAAGAAAACTTGGTTTTGAGCTGCAATGGTTGCTAACACTGAATTCTAGCAGAAGGGCTTAGCTTGCAGTTACCTCAGGGCAGGTTCCTGCTATGCTTCCCCACTGCTCACCCTTTCCACCAGGTGTGCTTTCTGTGTGTACGTGTGTATGGTACAGTTTAAGAGACCAAAACCAGATGACATAAACCCAACCAATATGATCGCAAAAATGCTTGGCTAGCTAGCAGTTGTTGAGCTTACCAGCATTTTCTTTGGGATAGGTACTAATACTGTTTTGTAAATGGTGCGGTTTAAATGCGGTACAGTAATTAGAATATATAGTTCTTTTTTTCTGTAATTGAATATCTTCCTACTGTATTTCAGAAAATCTAGTTGGATGCAAAACTCCTATTACTCCACCTCGGGGCAGCATTTCTCTTTTCTTCATCATAAAAGGCAACCTGAACTGTAAATCCTTCTCCAGTACTTGAGTTGACAACATAATCCGCTGAGGTTACAGATATTTAGATGCCAGACACTGCACAGATGGGGACATCCAAGTGTGCAGACTATATAAGTAGGCCCATGAATCTCACCACTATGCTAACATCAATCCCAGATGCACGAAAAGCCAATTTTTTTAGTTCTAGGCATGCTTTTAATTTAATTTGAGTAGTACACCATGGCAGAATAAAGACTCATTGGGTTATGTAATGTGTTTGTACATGTTAAGAATTCAACAGTATTCTCTGATGCGACTATCCTGATCAAGCAGATGCCTCGAGTGTTTAGCAGTGTTCCATGAGTTCCAAAGAGAAAGCTGGACATCCACTTTTGTGTGTTAATGATTTTGCTTAAGCAATGTAATATGTCTGCCTGATTAATGTTGTTAGCTGGAAGTAGCTGCTTTTGGTTATTGGATCTCAGGGGAGTTTTGGGTTTTACATCTAGACATAAAGATATTAGTTGTCATCATGAATAATCTTGCTGAAAAAGAAGAGATTAACACTGAGAGTCATAAACACGGTGTTACGGCCTTCAGGATTTTTTTCCCTTAGCCCTCCCTCTTCAGTTCTCCATCAGTGTTTTCCCTGCTCACTATCCCTGGAAACTTTTTCCTTTTGTTACGAGTAACGCAAGATATTGATGGGAGCCCAGGAACTGTGTGTCCAAGCTCTTGATAAATCAAATGTGAAAAAAATGTGCATGTGAAATGGATGATATTTTGCCTGAATTATTCATTTTTTGAATTCATTTTTTGCTGCTAGTGGTGTGGAGGTTGGTGCCCAGATGTGAACTTTTTAAGTAAAGCATCACAGAAACTGTGTGTTCATGAGTTTGGACATGTGTAAGGGGAAGGACAGATTGCTAACCTGTGGCAATACCAATCTGTTGATGCATTCTAAGGTTTCCATATGCCCATTAGCATATATTATTAGGGCCGCTCTGTCGTTGTGGTAGCAAACAGGGTCACACCATGTTGATGTGTAATCCATGTCTAATTCATAGTCTATTATATTGAACAACATCAGTAAAGCTGTAACACCACTGACAGAATTATGAAAAGCTTTTCTAAAATATATTCCACTACCACTTTGGTGTTAAACTCATATTGTCTGTAGAAAATTATGAATATTCCTTTATTTTGCTATTTTAGTTCATTTCCACTGACACAATCTGTTGTGAAGCTGTTCTGAAACATGAAGCTGTTGGTATTACAGCCATTAGCAGAAAGAGCCAACAGATGTGTTCAATTGTGCGCACACAAAATATACACTGACCCGCCACTTAATTAAAACCATCTCACTGTTTCTATACTCATTATCCATTTTATTAGCTCTTTCTAACACACAACTCATAGCTCTACAATTACAGACTGTAGTCCATCTGTTTCTCTGCATACCTTCACCCTGTTCTTCAATTGTCTGGACCCCCACAGGACCACCACAGAACAGGAGTTATTTGGGTAGTGGATCATTTTCAGCACTGGAGTGACACTGCACACACTGTGTTAGTGTGTGTTGCATGACACTGAGGTGTTCCAAAACCTCAGCAGAACTGCTGTGTCTGATCCACTCTTACCAGCACAACACACACTAAAATGCCACCACTCTGTCCGTGTCACTGCAGTGCTGAGAATGATCCACCGCCCAAATAATACCTGCTCTGTGGAGGTCCTGTGGGGGTCCAGACCATTGAAAATCAGGCTGAAAGGATTCTAAGAAAGTATGCAGAGGAACAGATGGACTACAGTCTGTAAAGGCAGAACTTCAAAGTGCAGCAATAAAGTAAGTGGAGTTGATAAACTACACAGTGAGTGTAGATGCAAGGAAGTAGTTTTAATGAAGTGGCTGGTCAGTGTATAATTTTAATAGAAAGGCCAATAGAATAGAACGCTGAAGCAGCTGCACATGATCCTAAGGTCATTATGCTCAATGCCAAGAACTGACTAGAGGCCTATAAACCCCCAACATTGCACTGTGAAGCAGTGGAGCTGTGTTCTCTAGAATGATGTATCATCCAGCATCAGCACCTGAACGCACTAATATTCTTGTGGTTGAATTAAATCAAATCTTCGCAACAAGGTTCCCACAATGAGTGATCCCAGAAGAGTAGAAGCTGTTACTGCAGCAAAGAGGGGACGAGCCTCTTGTTGATAGTAAACTTCATCATCTTTTCAGGGTCAACATGCCTAAAAATCACTATAAAAAAGACTCAAAAAGAGTCTTGTTAATTTAGGAATGAAATAAAATATACACAGTCATTAAGTTTTTGTGGGTTATTCTTATTTTGAACTCATTTTTGTGGCTTCAAAGTTGTGGGGACACCATTTGCTATGGCAATTGTAAATTGACCTACCAGGCAATGCCTTGAAGTACCTTTAATCTTCAGCAGGAAAGAAATATGTACTGTCCCACATACACTTACTAGGAACTAAGCAGTGTGAGTGTGAATTCCCTGTATCGCATACTTACCACCAAGATGTCACATTTACTGTTGAGAAGATGAGTCATACACACATTCTCTGTGTTTTCAATCATTAACTCCACAGAAACTCTCAGCATCTTAGAAGCAGATGATATTAGTGGCCTGAGTATTCACAGAGCATGCTACGCCCTTTTTTTTATCTTTAAAAAGCTATTTTGGCAACCATGCTCACAGACAGGATGTGACCTATGGGCCTAATGGCAATAAAGCAAAGCTATTTTCTCTATGGTAGCTTTAAAACATTGTTCTCAAGTCTCACGCTTTGAGCGTGTGACACACGCACCTCAGCGAGTTCACACGCTCACACGCCACACATGCTATTTCTCACTCTTGATAAAATCCAATCAAAAATTTATTTGCCCTGTCTACAAACGAGTCACAGCCACTGGTCACAGCGCTTCTGTGCTCAGAGAAGTTACCCAGTTACCACACCCTATTCAGCCAATCCATCGGTTGCATATTATAAAATACTCTCGTTGAGCCAATCAGAATCTAGATCGCTCTGTCGTTTGGCAGATCTAGTCAAAGAGGGTGGAGGTTCAGCCAGAGAGTCAGGCGCGAAGAACTGTCCGATTTTGACTAACACACGTCGGTGAACAACTGAAGGAGAAATTTGATCAAATCAAACTTGTTCTCTTTTAAGTTGAACACACTTGGAGGGTCAACGGGCCGTTGGCTTGATGGGTGACCCCCCCCCGAAAAAAAATCTCACTCCCACCAAACTTGTGGGAGCTCTGTTTAAAATGTGTGTACTGGTGTCAAAAATGCATCACCTCTTTCTGCTATAATGAGGTTCTGATGTTTTAATAACATTTGTGTGTGCTCCTTTTTGTGATTTTATGGTGGTGACTTATGACTTATTGCTACATTAAAAATGCTAAATGCTAATATTGGCATTTCCAGTGACCAACAGTTCTAGATATCTTCTCCACAATATCTCTGGAATCTCTATCTGTGTTACCTATGCGTGCCCTCTCTAGTGCCATTTCTGATGTTCCGACAGCAGCGATATGTTGTGTTTTGGATGCTGGTATGCTGGTCAACCAGCATGACCACACTGGGTCACCAGTTAAACCTAATGCGTTTTATACATTTCTGTGAAGTCATGTTGTGATAATGCCATAAAACACAACAGATACCGAATGCTAAAGGCTTATTTCATTGATTTGAATCTCCACTGAACACTAAGCTCTTATTGTACTATTTTCAGGGACAGTGAGCATTCTGATCATCTTTTCTTTGCCATTGTCTCTTTTATGTGTTTCTCTGAAACCCCTTTGTGATAATGTTGTGAAAAGTACTTCATGAATAAAAACAAACTGATTCATAGGCAATCACAGAATGCTAAATGCTAATTTTGCTCATTTCAGCGGCAACCTGTGAAGGGTCATTTTGTAAACGTGAGAAATGGACCTTTTGAAAAAAGGATCCTTAAAAAGCAATACTTGCAGACAGGATGTGGCATGTAGGCCTGAAGGCAACAGACTTATTCTATAGCCATCTTCTCTATGCTAGCTCTGGAATTTCTGTTTGCTGTGAACTTCTTTTTAGTGTTTTGTGACAATGCTGTAAAGATCACTTTATAAGCAAAAACAAACTGATTTCCAGCCACTGAATGCTAAATGCTAATACAGGCACATTGAATACATAATCACTGAATGCTAAATGCTAATTTAGGGGCAAATACTGAGGGATCATGGCCATTTATGTGCATGCTAGTTGTGCTAATCATGCTGACAGGATGTTATCACATAACCCACAAGCACAAAAGCAATGGACTTCTTCCTATCTCATTCTCTACTTGTTGTGTTAGTGTTTTTTGGGTCCTGGGACATTTCATATGTCTCTGGAAAGCTGCTTTGTGACTTTTTCGTAAGCACTTTTATAAATAAATGAAGCTAACCTCAACTAAACACACAAGCTTAATAAATGACTGCATGCTAAATGCTAATTTTAGCATTTTCAGTGGCAAATGGGATCATGCCTGCAAAAATGTGAGAAAAGGAGCTGGAGAGAGGCCCGATGGGCTCACACTGATGTGAAGGACAGACAGGCAGTGGGTGGACCGAGGCTTAGGGTCCCACACAGGTCTGTGAAAGCCATCGTGGTGGCTTTTTGGAGGCCAGGGAGGAAGAGCACACATGCTAGTGTCATCATCCTCTCTCATCCTGGTGGCTTTACTGAGGCCTTTTCTGCCTCTTCAAACATTTTTCTTATTTATGATGGGAAGGACCAGGGCCTTGGCCAGACACTGTTTCCTTTTTTCCCCCTCTTTAGATGGGTGGACGTGGTCTTTTGGTCACTGCCATTTGCCACATTGGTGGGTCAAGCTGCACAGAGGAGGCGTCAATGATGGCTATAACAGGACATCCGCAAAAGGTGGTATTAACATAAAGGAATGAAAAGAGACACTTTCATTTGTAAAAATAACTCATAGTTTACATGAAAAAACTTCCAAGACTAAGCTCATTAACATTCTCTGACCGTTACAGTGGAGACACCTATGTGACTCATCACTCTTAGTTGGAGGATTCGAGATGCAACTCTGATTGTTGAACGCTGGCTGGAGAGAGTCAGTCAGGAATGTACTCTGGTCTTCCCAGCAGTGAGTGAAGAATGATGGGACGCTCTCCACAAGCTGTCCCAGAACAGCGTTTGGCTGCCATGGTAACAAACTTTCCTGGGAAGGAACGGAGGATGCCGGGGTAGTTTACGTCAAAGCTGCTGGATCCCAGACGATCACGACATTCAGTGTTTCTGCTCCCACTGAGGTGGCTGAAAAAGAAACTGCTGCTACAAGCATGTACCTTACAGACTTGTTCTGTACAAAGCGATGAAAATGCCAGACTGTTCTAATGAGAAGTTGAACAAAGCAAATCTTCAGCCTGCTGCAGTATAACCAAATGAGTCAGCTGTGGGGAAAGTTAGATTATAAACACACATAGAACACGTAAACTAAAACTGCAGATGAAAATCATCTTATCTTATAAGAAAATAATGAATTCTTGTAGCTATGCATTATCAGTTGAATACCTGATGAATGTCAGAACTTGATTTTGTTCCATCAGTGTTATCTGGTAAGAATTATTGTTATAGTACATGCAACATATTCCTTCTCCCACTTCTGCAGAACATACTATTATATGCACACTATAGTACACTCTTTAAAAAGATGGTTCTTTAAGGGTTATTTAGTGAAGTGAATGGTTCTGTTTAGAACCATGGGTTTTATATAGAACCATTTCATGCTTAAATGGTTCTTCGCTCACCAAGCAATCAGCACTCAATAGCAGTAATGCCAGCGTTCGGCTGCCCAAAACCAGCTTGCTGTAGAAAAGAGGAAACTTATAGGTAAGTTTTCTTTGCTGTTTAAGGGAAATACATTCTTCTACTTTCTAAAATTAAATGAAAGTTCTGGGCAAGTGAAAACTATTTTAACTTTTTATTTTTAGCCGTTTTGCTCCATTTACTCCCATTTATTAAGGACTCATTTGTGGACACCTGCTGCTGTTTTTCAGTGCTGTTATTGATATAATGGGGGAAATGGCCAGGCTCCTCTTAAACTGTGTCTGGTAAAAAGGCAAATAAAAAATACTATGCTTCTATTTCATGTATTTTAATATCCCCTGTTCAGGTAAAACCATCTTAAGTACTGTTTCAGTTTGTAGAAGAACTCTGATTCCTTAAAGACACAAAAATTCTATGATTAAAGCCTACTGTGACTAGATGCTACACTGCTACAACATACTGCTATATCAATCAGGTCTGCGCCACATGTGGGGTCTGAATTTAGTTTTAAAAAAAGTGTACAGTTAAATTTTTTTTACGAATTTTATTTTGGCCAAAACGTAAGTGCATAACACAGAAAAACAAAAGGCCTGGAACCCAAATGTTAGCCTGCCTGTTATACCCTAATGTCTGTTTCTCATTCAAGCAGGGCTGCATGTGAGTTTAATAATAGGGAAACACTGTATAAAATGGCAGTACAAGGCATATAAAGTGTGACCACACAAAATATTAAACTGAGGACACAGTTTGGCTATCAGAAGTGGGAGAAGGACTATGTTGCATGTACTATAACAATAATTCTTACCAGATAACACTGATGGAACAAAATCAAGTTCTGACATTCATCAGGTATTCAGCTGATAATGCATAGCTACAAGAATTCATTATTTTCTTATAAAATGATTTTCATCTGCAGTTTTAGTTTGCTTTTCAATACACTGGAAATGAAAAGGCAGGGAAAGTTGCTAGGTTAACAATGGATATTAGTGTTACAAGCATAAAATTGGGAGTAGCATACTGAATTTTATATTTCTGGTGTAGAACATATTTATTTTTATTAACTAACCAATGTCATAATTCTGTTCCTGTCATCTTGAATACAACTGGGGTAAGAGTAGCTTATCCTGTTTAGCAACCGCTAGCTAACTTTGGACATGAGGAGATACAAAACTTGTTTGAAAGCACACCGGTGTGACCATTACCTCCTAAATCTTGAAGGATGGCACTGTGGGATACATGAACAATGACTGGTCCATGGAGTCAATCCACAAAGGAGACACTGTGATTGTGATAACCTGATTCTTCCTTGGTGACTTCAGCCAAAAGCATTACTCCATCACAGACATAGCAAGTTACGAATAGTAAGGCATTATTTATGTGATTTATATTAAAGCTAGCTAAGCGATTAGCTAAACTGTTAAGTTTTGAATGATTTCAATATCTAGCATGTCCCCAGCTAACAGGGAACACTGATTTCTATTAGAAAGATGTTTGTTGGTTTGTTATTAGCTCAGCTCGGTTAGCACCACAGATACCAGCACAGTCAGACAGGGGAATCGTATATAGTTTAATTTAAATTTGTATATAGTTTCATTTAAATAGCAGTACAGTATCTGTTCTCGCTATGTTAATTCAACTACTAATTACATAAAGTTTACAAAAAGAATGATCCTTTTTGTAACGCGGAGCGAGGAGGCGGACGCATACGCTGAGATAAGCAAGATTTATTAAGGGCAAATCCAGGGTCACAGTCAAGACAGTCCAGGGTCATAGAGCCAACACGGATAGATCAGGGGGCAGACATGACGTAAACCAGAATAAACACAGCAAACAGAGAATCAAACAACAAACAGAGACCGAGACATCAGACAAAGACCAGCCAACACAAGAGGCAAACACAGGGCTTAAATACACAGGGATAACGAGGGTCAGGTGAAAACAATCAGGGGAGGAGTCACCAAACAGGGGGCAGGACTAAAACCAAAACAAACGCACATGGACTAAACCAAAACACGAACACATGGACAGGACTGTGAGGGGCCACTCGTAACAAGTTATTCTAAGATAAATTAATACAATTGTTTAATATGTTAGTCTTACATGCTAGTCTGCTATTTCACAGTAATAATTAGTAGGAAACCAGAAAACGAATAAATCTCCATTTCTGTTTACATTTTTTAGCACTGTTTGAAAATGCCGGCATTGCGTGAAAATTTAATGATAAAATCTGTTGTTACTGTACTTTTAAGTTAAGTGCTTTCTTTGCCTTCCTGTAATGTTACTGGTTCAGAGATGCAGGGCAAAATTCTGAAATTTTATGTGTGTCTTGAATGTTGAACAGAGGTGTAGATCACTCTAAAATGACCGACAAAGCTGTTCAGCATTGAGATTGAAGATATAATAAAATTCCTTATATTTTAAAAGTGGTGATCAAATCTCATTTCAGACAACTTCCCGAGCATCCAAACATACGTTTTAGCGGAAAATTCTCAAAGAGAAATGTACAGCATTAACGAATGCAAAAAAATGAGATCATCTGATGGTGAAAAGACAAAATAAAATTCCATGTAGGAAGCATGCCTCTTGTAAAACCTCCTCATGACCATATAAAAACATCTTCTACAGCAGTCATCATACATGACTTCTTCTGTGCAGTCTCAAAGCCCATGTGTTACCCAGAGTTACCCCTGTGTTTGTGTCAGCCAGACTTATTTATGTGCGATGGTCTGGCTGTTTATACGAGGGTGAAAATTGGCTCAGTCTGGCGAGAACAAGGCGGCACAGTGATAGCTTAAGTCTGTGCGTGTGTGCTTTACGACCGTCAGATAGACACTTCCAGAGGGGCTTGCATTGTCAGTAGATTCATATTTGTTTCAAATATTTACTTCTGGATTTAGGTCAGCATCTGTGTGCTTTACAAGTTCTTCTCAAGTCGGAGATGTTTGAAGATGCTTGTCATGATACTTTAAGAGACATACAATGTTTTCACTTGAAACACTAGGTTCCACACATCTCCAACTTTGTATCATTCTGTTTCAAAGTGTGTCAGAGTTCAGCAAGTCCCCTTCTTGGAGAACACATCCAACTCTATCACACAGTTTCACATTCTGTCATAACTTTCTTGAGCATGTGCTTATATTGGCTTCCAAAGCCTGTCCTATATACTAATGTACTGTCAAAAGTTAAAACAGGTTAGGAACAGGTAACCACAATGTGTGCTCACCCATAGCCAATGCGAGCGCACTAGTTTGACATGGACTATGGAAGTTTCTATTATTGTTATTATTATTCTAAAACCTTCAGTCCCATCAACCACAATCCCAAATTAGTTGACATTTCTGGTGTCTGGAAAGAGTCACTCCTATCATGTTATGTTTGAGACTTCTTTTGCGTCAGATTGGCTTTTTCATCTATCCTCGGACATGGAATGGAAAACTGATGGAAAAAATCTGGGCTCATACACGTGAGTGGAACGTTGAAGGAGAACTATATAAAAGAAGAAAAAACGAAAGTAGCCTATCACTTATTTTCACAACACTTGGCTATGCATCAGTAGCCACTAGGAAGCACAGTGGTTATTAGATTATATTTAATAAGAAGAGAAAAAGAGTTGATTTGTGCCAGTGAAAAAAACTCCTTTTCTTTGTGCAAATGGAACACTTGTCTGGCCAACAATTAATTACTGATGAGAGTGAGTAAGAGCTTTAAAATGAAACAGCCATTTTTCAGACCTATAACTGCTCAAAGTCCAGACAGTAAATCGGTGCCAAGAGTGATATGAAAGGCCCACCACGACTTATTATACTGAACTTCAGAATGAGATGGAAGGTGCACTTAGCAGTAAAAATTACAGTATTGCACGTTTACTTGTGCCAAGCAAGTGAATCATATAAAATTGTCCAATTTAGGGTATGAATTAGCTGAATAATGCACATATGAATAAATTTTGGGGTGAGGTCATAAGCCTAGAGGACACCAAGTCAACATTCTCCAACAAACTCAAATGTCAAAGTGGTGTGCTATACCTGTGTGTGACTGATGGGAGTTTCTAGATAAAGGTCTCTTAATCCATTTTTCAGTCCTGGTCTTTGTCATCATTGGTGGTTGACTGAACTATTTGTATAACCGACCAATCTGTGTCAAACCAACCAATAAATACAAAATCCAAGCGAAAAAATGGATTCAACATCCACAATTGAAGACTTCTACACTAGAATGTTGTACCCTATTAACACTGGTTCATTAGGCCCTATGTGATTTTTTAAATGGCAGGAAAGTGACAATATTTTATCTGTTTCATTTTGAACACAGTGATGAACTGTTACTTTTAAAGCTAGGCCTTCAGTTTGAGCCATACATTTCAAACTTGGTAAAAACAAGATAGAGCTCAAAACTAACCTCTATGATGATGCTAATTTCAAGGAATTGGTTACAACAAACTTCCTAATCATGCTCATGGTTAATCTGATGCTTTAGGACTTCTCTTCAGCTCCTGAAGTACTAACCTAACAAGCTTGCTTAGCTATATCTACATAGCAGAGAAAAACAATTCCTGTTCCAATTGGCAAATTTATCCCTTTTTATTTCCACCCAAAAGTTAATAATGAAACAAAATGAAAAACATAGTCCTAATACTTGTTTAAATACAAGCATAATCCTATAAGATCCCAGATATCTTTAGGCCTTCTCTGAAGGCCTAGAAGGCCCTAAGTGTTCATCTTTGGCTTTTTGCAAACTTTTGCAGGCCACATGAATTCACTCAACCAATTACTGTTGTCTTTGGCTTGACATATCAACAACCAAGATGATGGATATATTCTGTCCCAGCAAGCTTCATAAGGATTAGCTTGCCCTTTGCTTCATCACGACTGGGGCTAGAATCTCCATAAGCACCTCAAACAGATTTCCAAAAGTAACAGAGATGAAGTTTAATGTCCCAAATAGGGGGATGAATCCTCTTGTGTTCTTTTTGCTGTTCCAAAATGGAATGTAGCTCACCCAGTGTGGGCATTTTATGACAAATAAAGGATGTCCTGGTCTCTTAAAGGAGACATTTTGTTAATTTTTTTCATGGCACATATACAATTCCAAGAAAATCATATTTCAAATACTATTTTAAATATTTTCCATTTTCAGTTGTTTGTTCCTGTCATGTTTGATGTGACGACTTTTATTCTGGATCAGTATAAAGCTGATGGCCATCATTAGAATGCTGGTGTTTGAAATGGCCAATAGAAACAACAATAGGCCTGTCATCTTTACTTCAGACAGTATATCGAATTTAGAATGGTTCTCTTGAAGATCTTTCCTTGAAAGCCATATTTACAATCAGGCAAATCTCAGCCTGATAGTACAATTCCTACTGAGCCCCAGAGTTGGGACTATATAGTGATGCACACCATGCGGTGCTACTCAAAACAAAGGCTTCGCAGGATTATCATCAGCGGATTTAGTTGGAGACACGTCAGATCCATCATCTTCACTGTAGCAGATAAAAGGGAGAGGAAGAAGATGCAGCATCTTTGTCTTTTTTGTCCATGGGTTGCTCTAAACCCCCTTTACCTTCCCTGACACGCTGTAGACAGAGGACAGCTTCCTGGCCAAAAAGGCAGCCACGTGGACCGTTTCCCTGGCAACAGCTGCAAACATCACACGACAGAACTACAGAGTGGATGCCAAGAAACTGATTCCACTGTTGTGGCAAGAATTATGACATTATTGGATGCGGCGAGCTGAAATGAGTCATAGTATACCTTATCGGCCCACGGCCTTGCTCTGAAAAGGACAGGCCCTGATCAGACATGGGGGAAAAAAAAGGGAATGTAGACAGAAATCAGACTTGTTCTTCATCACGCTTAATTTCAGATGTTATATTTAGTTAAAGCTGTGCACTCTTGTTATTGCTGAGCAGGTAGAAACGAGCCTGTGGATAATGGAGAGATCCAGAGAGATCATGGTATCCAGAGAGGCCTGACGCAGTCTCAACAACACATTGATGGGACGGGAAGGAATAGCTGAGCACTGATGGAATCTTCTGTTATCTTTCATTGCGTAATCTGTTGCTTTAACACCCGATTCATCTACGGCTCGTCATTTTGGAAGGTATCGTATCCTAAGCGCTTAAATCAACATCCTCAGTTATTGAGATTCCACAGCCTGTCTGGTCTTAAGTTTAATTTGCTCTTCACAGTGATTCCTGGCAATGTACACTAAACACCATCACAAAGAAGCTTAGTATTGCTGGGCACTAATCCTTCATATCTGCCATGGCTTGACCAGAACTTGAACTTGGACTAGAATTGATTCTCAAACCGAACTTACTTGTTTGATGAAAAGGTTGTGGCCACTTGAAGCGTGAACCTCATAGTTGCTTCAAGTGAACATGCTGTCATGCCAGTGGCATGAGCTTTGGTATGGCCGTTTTTCTGCCAAGGACTAAGCCAGTGAAAATTCTTCCGTAGAAAACAATGGTAATAATGCATGAAAAGAGAAACTACAGAGAAACAGATGGAGGCCACACACAAGAACAACTATTAGGAACAACTGTTAAGACAATTTTGTTTGGTTGAAGCGATGCATTTTCACCATCAATGTATCAAGCCTTGTGTATACTTGGAGGCCACTGACACTTGTCTCCCCATCTAATCTTCTCTCATCTCATTGTTCTCTCCTTAATCCCTCAAATCAGACTGTTGCTGGACAAACACAAAGCTCTCCATTGCTTTAGCACCTCATTCAATCAACCACAAAAGAGTGTTTGTATTGACTAAAACCAAGCCGAGATGTTTTTATTCTCCTTTTTGGATGAACAGAACTTGACCCCAGTCCCTTTGCCCCTCTTTGTTGCGCAAGCCCGCACAGGAACCTTCCCACTAGTAAGACGAATGCCGCAGACTAAACACAGTTTCTGCATATATGGTAATAAACAAACTAGGAGACAAAAAAAGCTAAGCATGCACTCTGATCTTAAAGTGACATTTGAAAAAAACAGGCCTTCTGGTCTTGGTATTTGCTGTTCTTGCTGGTCGACTCAAGACTTCCCGGTATCTCCTGACATTACATAAGCACTGTAACTCTGTCTCATGGCCTAATCCAGCACAGGTGCATATGGGCACGTTCTTTGGCAGAGTAAGAAAGGACTGCCAGCTAAGTGACAACAGCTGGCTAACGTAAGAGACAGCAACAGCATTTTGACACTTTGACTTACTGCATAGGATACAGATATTGTGGGTTTGGAATTATAGGGCTCCGTGCAATTTTGAGATATTTAGAATCAAGGATTTCTCAACCAAAGTAGCAAATCTCTATACTATTAATGTTCATATCTTAACAAAGTCATTGTCTTGACATATAGTTGACAGCTAAATTTCAAAGTCGTAGGCTATTTGGAAACAGCCTTTTCCAGAACAAACACAGACATCTTCGTCATGCAATCAAACTCACATATAGTTGCACGTAAATTTGAGCTTAATATTGAACAACTTGAAAGAAATGCTTGATTTGTGGTTAACTGACCAAACCTATTACCAATATAATCTATAACACCAATAAGAATAAAAATAGAATGTAACAATAATACTAATAATTTGTACGTTTCAATTCAGTACAAAAGTGGGTGCACTTATTTCACATGCACATAGGTATAAACAAATGCTGCAACTATTCCATGTTCCATCTACATATTACACAATACACGACACTAACACAGCTGGCGCGGAAACAATTCATACACTGCAGTAATAAAAATGTTATTGAAGGCAAATAATCTCATTACACAATCTGACAATTTGTTTATTTTACAATTTATTGTTTATTTTAATTTGCTTTTGTAATTTTAACATTATAAAGTCTGGTCAATGGGGGAGCAGTGTAAAGATGGGGAGGGGTTCACCACTCTGTGAAAGATTGTGTGGGCAAATAGTGCAACAGGTCAAGAATAATGTTTCTCAGTGTAAAGTAGAAAAGAACTTGGATATTTCATCATCTACGGTACATGACATCATTAAAAGATTTAGATCATCCGGAAAAATCTCTGTATGCAAGGGACAAGGTCAAAAACCAATACTGACTGTCCGTGATCTTCGGGCCCTTAGACGGCACTGCATTAAAAACAGACACGATTGTAGTGGATGTCGTGGAAATCACTGCATGGATCACTCAGAAACACTTCCAAAAACTACGGTCTGTGAACACAGTTCATCTCTGTGTTCACAGTGATGAAGAAACTGTACATAAATCCAGAAACACTGCTGCCTTCTCTGGGCCCAAGTTCATTTCAGATGGATTGAGACAAAGTGGAAAAGTGTTCTGTGGTCCAACAAATCAACACTTGAAATACATTTTGGAAATAATTAACACAGTCTCCTCCAGACTTAGTAGGAGAGGAACCATCCAGCTTGTTATCAGCACACAGTTCAAAAGCCAGCATTCATGATGGTACAGGGGTGCATTAGTGCACATGGCATAGATGACCTGAACATCTGTGAAGGCAACTAATGCTGAATGATATATACAGGTTTTAGAGCAATATATGCTGCCATCCAGACATCTATTTATTGATTTTTTTGTCTGGCTTATTTCAGCAAGACGATGCCAAAACACATTCAGCATGTATTGGAATAGCATGACTCCGTAATAAAAGAGTAGGATTGCTAAACTGGCCTGCCGGCAGTCAAAACATCTGACACATTATGAAATGAAAAATACAACAAAGGAGAGCTTGAACTATTAGTCAAGAATGGGACTACATGTCACAAAACTACTGCAGTTGGTCTCCTCAGTTTCCAAACGCTTACAGAGTGTTGCTAAAAGAAAAGGTAAAGAGACAAGAGTGGTAAACATGCCCCCGCTGACATCAAATTCAAAACGGACACATTTTAAAAAAATTCTCAGTTTCAACATTTGATATGTTGTCTTTGTGCTATTTTCAATTAAAATATAAGGTTTATATGATTTGCACATCACTGCATTCTGATTTTATCATTTAATGGGCTCCTTGTTAGGCTCATTATTTATAGTATTCTTAACATTGACGATGCTTTGCTACAGTTGCAGGTTTGTCTGAATACTGTATTTAATACAACAGTCTGTAAGTGACTTTTGTCAAATCCTCTGAGCAAACAAAGAGGGAACAAACACTAAAAATCATTTGGTGAACTACTGATGTGTACATAAGCTGAAAGATTTAGGGGTGAGGAACCATTTAAAGAATGCTACTGTAAGCGTCTTGTCATACTAGGTATGCTATTCGAAAGCACCTTGTACATTTCAGAGACTTTTATCAGGCCAATTAGATGAATTATGAGACAAAGGACAGTAAGACTGCGTCACATGAATATATTGAGTATTAACGAGGCAAAAATGTGTGCTAAAAGCAAACAGAACATATATGGACCGTATCCAGTGCTCACAGAGACTTGCGTACATCTGCTTGTGAGTCTGCTCTGTTTAATAGGGCTGTGTTTGATAGAAGACATGATTTCATTGGTCCCAGTCCTGGAACTTTTATTAGATGTTTCTACCAGATTGCAAGTCTGTGTTAGACTGTTGTCGACAAACAAGCACGGTAAATTAATCAAGGTGTTAAAGAGGCCGAAATCGAAAAGCCGTAGCGAGAAACCTGTGGAAATGCTTATTTAGCAGCCTAACACAAAAGAGGCAGCTATGGTGGTCAGCTTGCACGAAAGGTTGGGACAACATGTGCCTGGGCCTTTGAACCTTCATAACCATGAATTGTGTGTGGAATTTTTGGAGAAGTGGAAAGCCTGAGAGACGTCAAAGGGATGATGGAAACCTGCCCCCCGTTCCAGCAAAGTAGCACATTAGCTATTGGACCACATTCTGCTGCAGTACAATAATTTAATCTGTAATGAAGCAAGCTGTGGTAACCTGCTGCGCTGCCTGCTAGGCCACCACAAACAGCATCCAGCCACAGAGGCAACATGCAGAGAGGCTGCAATAGCTCATCTTAAACCTGATGGAAGTGGGATTACGTGCCATCACTAGGTCAGAAGTGGAAAACAAGCAGCAATAAAGATGGATTTTGTTTGTCTTTAAGTTTAAGAGCTTTCATCAAATTCACTCTAAGCAATAATCTGGCAATAAATCAAAGCTTAAAACCTTTCTCCTTAGCGTAGCTGATCATCAAAAACTTGTTTGACTTTGAATTTGCTTCTTTAGTTTTGCACTGATGCTATAAGGCTAATGTAGCTTATGAGTAATAGAATTACTCATTTACTGCTAATTTGCAGGGTTATAATGGAAGCTTATATTTGGACAATTGGCATTGTACAAAACAAATCATCGTATATTTGCCTTGAAGTCGGGCTGCTTGTTAAGTAATCTCAGTTTCTGACCATGTATGACATACCATTATCTACAAAAACTGACTAAATTCAGGCTTTAAGATGGCTGCTACTACTGTTTTTTAGGTATGTCCATTTTTATAGAAAGCAGAGTCTCATATAGTGTCAGAAATCACATAAGCAAGTTTATTTGAGATTATTTAACAACTTGTTATGATTTGGAGAAAGTGTGCAATGATTTTAGCATGCAGCTTGCACATGCTAAATAATGGGCATATGCTTCCATTACTTGCTCACTACCTTAGCCTTGTAGCTCGAGTGAAAATGCAAACTTCAGACATCAAACAGATTGACTACATTTCAAATAAGGGGAAAATTATGCAAACTTGTTTTTTGCCAGACTATTACTTTTTATGCAGTCACACTGGATTATATGACTATTATTTTAAAGATGAATTGATCTTTAAAGGCCAAACAATAAAATTGGAATTAAATGTATTTTAACATCCTTTGCTGAGCCTTTCAATGATTCCAGAATACTGAAAAAATTAATGCATTTGAAAATATTTCACAATATAAATAAAACACTGTTTAAAAGATTAAACTGCTGGACCACTTCCTAAAAGGTTTAATACTACCAGCCCTGTTTAAATAGGCATTTGAAACATTTGAAGCTTAGAACAGACATTTAACTAACATATTTTACTTGTCAATATTATTGGAGTAGTCAGTTGGCCTATTAGCTATTTGCTGACCAAGTTGAACAAAGCTTCATACAGAACATCAAATGTAGTTTTATTTACACAGTCTTAATTCCAAAAAATTGGAAGGTAAAATTCATTTAAAAACAGAAAGCAGTCATTTGTAGACTTTTACAGGTACTTAGTTGAAATCAGATCAAAGAAGAGATATTTAATATACTCTAAATATACTCTAATTCCAAGTTTAATGCCTGCAACACTCGGACATTTGTGGAATGATCATAAAAATAATTTTTTTTGGAACTTTCAACATGTAAACAAACAGGTGGATGGGTAACAAGTGATGGGTCTAAACGGAGCATGACTGCTAGAAATTTTGAGATTTCATTACATTACATTACATTACATTACATTACATTAAGCAGACGCTTTTATCCAAAGCGACTTACAAATAAATCACCATTTATATTCCACATTATTAATCCACATGCTGTACATTCATTCTACATTCAGTAATCTACTGTTTTTTCAGTTTTTAACATAATTTAAAAATGTCTGTTGCCCTTTATATTGTGTGTAAGTTTCATGAAAAACAGACCAAAAGAAACAGCCCAAAATTACTTGGAAAAAAGTCTAGTTCCATTGATTTACATTAAAAGTAAAGTATGACTTTTCCTTCTCCGGTAAAGTTACCATTTTGGAGATACAAGGTTTTCTTCCAAGACCTGTGAAATGCTGCCATCTATGCGACATCCTTTTCAGAGACGTCATGCTAAGCCGAACCACATTTTGTATTTGTTTTAACAGATAAGAGAGTGCAGGTGCAGTTAGACTGGCCTGTCTGCAGTCCAAACCTGTGTACCATTAAAAATGTATGGTACATTATGTAGCGCGGTATAGACCAACAGAGACCTCGGACTATTGAGCAGCTGAAGCATGATATGTGTCATGCAAGAATGGGGGAAAAAAAAAAATCAACTTTCACATCAACAGTTCCTCTGTGTCCAAACCATTATTGAAAGTTGTTAAAAGGAAAGGTGATGTAACACTGGTAAATATGAACATGTTCCACAGGCAAGTTAGAAAAGGCATAAATATACAAAAAACAATACGTTTAATAGTTGTTTTCAGTTGAATATTGGTCAAAATACATTTGTAGATCATTGCTGTCTGTTTTTATTTACATTTTTGCTACTGTCCCAAGTTTTTTGGAACTAGCTTTGTACATGCAGTTAGTAACTACACACATACAGTCATCTGTGAGAACCTGTTGGGTGTCACAGATGCTCGCAAAAGAGACCTGAGTGCTAACAGCCTCGCCTAACGTGGAGAAACCTCAGCCTGCCAAACGTGGTTCTATTATGACTTGCAGATAACTATTTTTTCACTCAGATACAAGCAAATAAATAAGCTGATTCATTGAAAACAAACATTTTAATTATTTTTTAATCGTGTAATTGGTTTTAATCAAGTTATTGTGACAGCTCCAAACCTGTGCAGTTTTAAGGGCAGAAAACAGATACTGAAACATACAGTATGTACACCGATCAGGCATAACATCATTACTTGTTTCTATGCTCATTGGATCAGCTCCACTGACTATATATGTGCACTTTCTAGTTCTACAATTACAGACTGTAGTCCATCCATTTCTCTGCATACTTGGTTAGCCCAGTTTTACCCTGCTCTTCAGCGGTCAGGACCCCCATGGCCCCTCACAGAGCAGGTACTATTTGGTTGGTGTAACGTTCTCAACACTGCAGTAACACTCATGTGGTGGTAGTGTGCTAGTGTGTGTTGCGCTGGTCTGAGTGGATCAGACACAGCAGTTGCTGGAGTTTTTAAACACCTCAGTGTCACTGCTGGACTGAGAATAGTCCACGAACAAAAAAATATCCTGGACCAACACAAACTGTGCAGCAACAGATGAGCTATCGTCTCTGACTTTAGTGACAATGAGTGACAGTGAGTGGACACAGTGTTTAAAAACTCCAGCAGCACTGCTGTGTCTGATGCACTTGTGACGGGCACAATACACAGTAACACACCACCACCACGTCAGTGTTACTGCAGTGCTGAGAATGATCCATTATCCAAATAGTACCTGCTTTGTCCATGGGGGTCCATGGGGGTCCTGATGCGCTCTCAAAATACAGTTAATCAGCAAATAATTGAATTAGTCCTGGTAGGTGAAGGATTTATTAGCACCATGACCGCAAGGAGAGTATGCACAATTATCTAAATGCACTTGTGAGATATCTGACCTTTTAACAGTTATATAGCAAATGGCCTGAATTTCCAGCTTAATCCATTATAGAACATATCAGCTACAATGAGTCATGGCCATTAATTTCCCTAATATAGCACGACACATCATCTGATTCTGATTCTGACCTATTTTGTAGTGTTGACCCAATTTCTCAGCGTTCCGCCCTCGTCTTTTCCATCTCAAGTCTCTGGGCTGACGTGGGTCACAGCTAGAGGACACAAAATCACAAGCAGGTGCTTTGAGTCTGCGACCGTGTTACATTGTTTAAGACCTCATCCAGAAAGCCAATGCAAACCTAAAGCGCTTACGTTTTTCCTCCTCTCATCATGTTTGTGCAGCTGGGCAGTGTACGGTCAGCATTTTCACATTGGACCCCTCTGTCTGACCACCTGCACCTGTCCTAGACATGAACTCCTGTGCAATCGCATACACTCACACAGAACATTGGTCACGCATCACACAGCATGTTCTTCAGGGCTTCCCTAACAGGCTGCAGATGAGATTGCAGGTTCTAATCTCATAACCTGAACAACATCAGTTCATTCCCATTAAAACCTACATTATCATAATAGGCATAAATCTAGTTCTGAATGCACATGCCCTAATTACAAGCCTGCCCATTGTGTACAACACAGACGAAAGGAAGCGCATTTGGAGTGTTAGGCTGTAACCATTTACTTTCAATCGTAACTTCTTGTCGTCTTTACAAAACATCATTCAGCAAATCTGCATTGGCATAATAAGGACCACTGAGAAGATACAAAACAATAAAGGTACATTTTGTCATTTATCAAAATAAACAACAAGCACACATATTAAACCCATAGTATAGCACTTCCAAAAATATTTTAGGTTACTAGCTACATTAGAAGTCTACCAGCATTCTGTCTACAAAATGGTATGAATCCATATCAATGTATCTATTTTTTCAACCATTAAAATATACTACAGATTCAATATACAAAGGCACAAGATACGAATAAAACTAAAATACGAATAAAAAAAACAACAACAAAAAAAAAAAAAATCAGAGTAAACACCATTAAGACATTGTCACAAAAGCGGACACTACAAGGCTCAAGTCAAATAACAACTCACACTCACGTCGGTATAAGAAATGTACAAAATTCTCACTGTAAGGTGACTAATAGTAATAATGCAGGATCAGAAAAAAGCGTCATGACCATCAAAACACCAATTTTTCGCTCGGTTGAAACATCAGACACAGAAGATTGAATAGGTGTACATAAAAACCGTAGTTCCACACACATCTGAAACAACATCCAACAAATAAAATCAACCCATGCTATATTGATTTTTGCTCTGATTTCTTTTGTACTCGGGATAACATGCAGGTACCACAGAAAGGAGGCTGGGATGAAAGGCAATATTGTGTCGTGGAAAAAAGCGCAAACCCTCTCAGACTACGAGACAGTGGGGATTTCAGTTGACCGCAGCAGTCAGGAGGTGTGTGTAGTACATACACTGAATCAAAAAATGAACAATGACGTCACATGCCAATATCCCATCCCGTCTTTTGTTTTCTTTCTCTATATTGCGGTTCTTCCTTGCTGGCTTTGACCGCAGAGCTGCATTGGGATTGATGTTCAAAGGGCTTTTGAGAGGTTTTCACAAGGTCCTTCAGCAGGTGGGCCAATCTGATTGCGCTAAACATCCTCCTCCTGCTGATTATCAGTTGGATTGTTCATTGTCCTTTGCAATTATATGTGTATATATATGTATAAAATGCTTTTCACATTCTTTAGCCAAGTTCTGAAAAACAAGGGTGTCGTCTCACAAAGTTGGATATTGCACAACATCACATACAGAAAAAAAAAAAAGAGAAAAAAAATGGTTTACTTGAAAACATCACATTGGAATGGAGCAGCTTTTGGCCAAATGATTGCCCTGTGCAATGTCAAATACAACAAGAAAAAAAAACAAAAAACCTCATGTTCTGAATCAAACAGTGTGTTTGTTAAATGACCAGACTGAGCAAGAGCTGTTATACACATTTGACAATTTCCAGCATTTCTTTAACCACCTCATATTGTGCTACGGCATCACAAATTGCATTGGAAAACTCTTGAGATGCAAACTAGTATGGCACTAAATAATAAGAGAACAATTCCATAGTGTACTGACCAAAGATGGGAAATGATTACGAAAACAAGGCCAGGTGAGAATGTCTGGGGGCAACCATGAGAATTTCTGGGTTAAATGTGGGTGGGGAAGCAGACTTATTAAGGTGGTAACAAATAGAGTGCGAAAATTCTAAACCAGTCCATCACCTCATAAAGGCAGAGCTCAAAATAGGGGACGACATTGTGCTCGTCAACATTGTCCAATGAACGACAATGGTTGTTAGATCATGGATGTAACAAGTTAACACAGCTGAAAGGCCTACCCAAAATTCTAGCTAGCTTGTTTTGCTTGTTTTATCAATTGTACTTTGGACTAGAAATATTTTAGGGTGTTTTAATGGGAGCGTTCCCTTGTTTGTGCTGCAATTCAGGAGTAGTATCCAACTGCAGAACTGCAGCACAGCAACTTTAGACCGCACACTTTCAGCCCTAATGAGTAAAGGAGTAAATAGTGGATTGAACATTTACTGCCCAACTCTTATTAAATGAGGAACCATTTTTAACAGGAAAACATTTTGTATTAGTTTTTTTCCATTTTTAAGTATATTTGGTTGTGTAGGCTGCCGTCATGCATAGGTGTAAATTATTACGAAATAGCCAGTCTCTCATTCACACAGCTCGACTGCTCTAGTCAATGCTTGACCACGCCACACACTTCTATCATGATAACAGAGGCTGAAATCTCAAAATGCTTTCTACTCCCTTTGCACTACTTAGCACTATTTAGGTTATAGAACAGTGCATTTTATGTTGAACAGAAAGCCATTTATGTTCAGCCATTTGCTCCATTACTCCCTGTCTAACCCTTATGCAGTCACTACGCAGGAAGTAGGAACTCATTTGAGATTCCGCCACAGCATTTGAGGAGAATGTTAAACATAACCCTCCATATCCTCCATGCAATAAAATGCAAGGTATGACTGCTGACATACTAACAGCCTAGGTCTGAGTGCGGTACAGACCCTTCTCCAACAAAGCACCAGAAGTCCCCATTACAAGATCACGTCTGGCTTCACGGGACATGACATCATCTTCATATTATTCTTTTAAAAACCTCTGCCATGATTTGTTGCTCCTACTCAGCGAAACGGTTTCAGATTAAATTTTGAGGTTAAGCTGAGGTGCCATTCTTGAAAACGAACATGAGGCACAGCTGACAAACTCTAGCAGCACAATATATACAGCAAGAATAAAAGAGGGGGCAGATTAATCCATTAACTCCTTAAACCCTAAAGGTCTGCCTGTGGGTCCAAACATCAGATCCTTACTGTCAGAACTACATAGCTTACGTATTAGCTTCATAGAGGTTCCCAATTCATTTATAGTAGTTAGGCTGATAGCATAATTGATAACGCCTTAGTGAGATCAGATACATATATCAATACTGGACAATTTGGTTTGCCCTGTAAAACAAGTTCACACTATAATCCTTATATGAAGTGCAGCAGTGTGTTTAGATTGTTGATTCATTTACATGATTATGTAGGTAAAGTGGACATGACAACTATTACACAAAAACACATTATTATTGGTCATATTTCACACAATTTGTGGACGTCCAGAGATGCAGTCATAGATGAACGCAGCGTTGAGACCTGGCTGTCACTGCTGATAATATAAGTAATTGAGTAACCCTCCAATTATTTTGACAACTGAGCAACTGCTTAATTGGTTTGCTTGACTTCAAGCTTAAACAGACACTGAATTGACAGCCTACATTCAGAGACGTAGTCATTTCATCTAATGCGCTGACTCTAAATCCTTCTCTAGAATTTAGTCATGGCATCTTTGGAAACTGCCAAAATATAGGCTGCAATTGTCAGCTGTACTTAAATAAACCTTCTGACTGGAACGGCATTTGATGATGTAGCGGCCTAGAAATGGAGGCCACCTAGACTGCAGACTAACTTTGTGAATTCATCTGTAAAACTTCAAGCCGCGATCACCAAGGAAAGTGTAACGTTTGGTGAAAAAGTCAAATCACTTAAAATGGTAAAGGCACATGGCAATTTGCTTTAGGAAATGGTTTATTTTGCTTTGCAATGAATTTATCTAGAATAACTCCACAAATTCGTTAACCTTGGAAGCATGAGCCATGATATCTTACTAAAAAACCAAACGAAAAAGCGAAAAAGGCTGTTTTTTCAGTCAAAGGAATATCGCTAGTTACTCAGAGTAGCAAAAAAACAAAACAAAAACAAAACTGTTTACTAGCAAGTGTTAGCCATTCATCTAAATTGAATAAAACCACGTCACATTAGAACTGCACTGATATTTGCTCCACCCGTGCTTAACCGTGAATATTACTGGAGGAGCCTGTTAATCTGCTGAGCTGTAAGACTTATTTAAACAAATAAAGTCTACTTCATATACATGTAATTTGTAACTACAAAAAGCAATATAGCTTTCTGTGTGTGTGTATACTCTTATTGGTACATCAGTAGCTTTCCTGTTTTTGTGTATGAGGGGAATCTAACTTCTGATCACCTGTGTGTGAAGTGGAGGTTATTCACTAAGCTCCATTTGAGGAGCTGGAAAGTATAAAATCATCCAGAGCTAGTAAATACATGTGCATTATTGCCTACTAGCTAAAAAAAAGGGTACTACATTGTTAGGTAGAATTATAGGCTACAATTATTATCATCAAACTGATAACTTGAATGTATGATTTAACAACAAACAATACTGGCTGTTGCTATACTCTGCACAACTGTTACACTCTGTGCAAAGGTTATGCACCTATATAAGCAATAAACCTATTGTTGATATTTGAAGTGAAAAGAAATAAAAGACAACCTTTAAAAAGTAAAAATTATTTAGCAATGTTAATACAAAATATTAATTATAGCAAATGCAAAAATGTTACTGACCGGTCAGAACAGAAACGGTAAGCTAAGAACAATTACAGATTGTTAAATTCTCTGATTTTTCAAATCTTGATATAACAATCTACAACCATGGGCTCCTCTTAAGCAGCCAGATGAAGACCTTCCTCTACTAACGAAGGCTATAAAAAGCTTTCAACTCAGAGTTTCCAGTGTCTGAAATGTCATTAGGAAATGACAGTTAAGGGAAGCCAAGATAAAATCTGCAAGACCAAGAAAACTCTCGGAGGAAACTGCTTGTATGCTGGCCAGAGAGTCAAAGCAAAACCTCATATGACACCTGCAGGAAGGTTTGGCTGACACAGGACTGGCGGTACAGCGTTCTGCTGTGCGGCATTGCTTGCTCAAACATGATTTGCATGGAAGAGTCATATGAAGGAAACCTTCCAGTGACCTGCAGTCACAAAAGTCAACGTTTCTAGAACAACATCTAGACAGAGAAAGAATGGAACTCTCTGGTCACAATCATCAAAGACATACGTCTTAAAAGAAAAGGAGCAGCATTTGATGAAAAGAACACCTTGCTAATTGTTAAGCATGGGTGTGGATCTTGAGCCAGTGGTACAGCAAACACTGCACAGGTACATGGAATAGCAGATTCAATTATATCCAAACCCTTAGATTTTGTAAGCAAATGTAACACAGACTGTTAACAAACTGATGCTGAAAGGAGTTCAGCCTCTAAGACAGGACAATAATCCAAAAAAATAAAAATCTTGAAAATCTGTGGGTAAATGTTAAACATGCTGTTTATGCAAGGTGGCCCAAACATAATCACAGAACTAGAAGTGAAAAGAAAAATCACAACAGAAAGACTACTGGCTGGCTACAAAAAAATATGCAAGCTGTGACATCTACCAAGTAATAGCTCAGCAGGGTGTCCAGCCTTTGCATGTCAATTACCAATTCTTTTCTATAAGTTAATCTAATATAAAAAGTGCATAAACATTTGCAAAAAAAAAAACCCAAAACCAAAACAAAAAAGTTATTTTCTAAATAATTTTTTGCTAAGTTTGTGTTTACTCTGTTTCACTTCAAAAATCAACAGAGCTGCCCAAACTTATAATAAACTTTATGGATTTACTAAATACGCTGCAGTTTAAGGGGTTAACTTTTCTACTCCGCTCCCCAAATGCATTGCTCCAAAGGCTACTATCGTAAACACCATCAAATTATGAAAATTCACTGCTTTTTAAAAAGGAAACAGGATTAGCATAGGATTCCTTATAAGGAATCTGAGGTTGCTTTACCAAAAAGGGTTTAGTAGTGACCATACAACACATCATACTGCACTCCCACTTGGATTTCTGTTTCTGCAAAAGAATGCAGATGAAGTAGTAGCTTTTCACATTTCCAAGAACCTCTGTCAGAAGTCCTCTTGTTTTGGGTTGTAGGCCAAGCAGAGCAACTTGCTACGGTTAAGGCGCTCCACTGTGCAAGACTCAACAAAACTCGCGTTATAGGAGCAGAAGAGAAGAGGAGGCAAGACAAAAACCTAGACGGATCAACTTGCTCATTCACTCATCACCCAGTAAGATCCAATTTGACTGAATAAGGCTAAGGTGGTGCCTCAGTAGGCGTGGTTCATCATCTCACAGCTTCCAAGCACCTTTTGATTCCTCTTATGACCTTATAGAAGGTCCTTGTGTGTGTGTGTGTAATATATATATATATATATATATATATATATATATATATATAGATTGATAGATAGATAGATAGATGTGTGTGTGAAAATATAACAGGGAAAACCAATGGAAAAATTAAATTACTGAAGTGTTAAAACAGGACGTCTAGCCTTAAAACTTTTCAAGTTTACTCTGAACCTCAGAACAAATGTCTTTTGAAAACGTTTGTAACCAACGTGAAAGAAAAACATTCACATTTCTCTGTAGATGGTTCACAACTGAACATGAAGCTTCCAAAACATTAGATATAAAGTGTCCAAAACAAGAGTATTCCGAACTGCACTCCACACATTGAGACCAGTGTTAATTTTTTCATTTTTCTTGTTGCATTATCCTGACTCAGGCCACAAACTGCAAAACACCCAAACCGAAATAAATGTAAAAAAAATAATAAAAAAAACAGGAACATCCCCTCACTCGATTGTAATGGACACAAGTGCTTTCTTCTGCTTTCGTCCCTCCTCTTCTTTCTCTCTCTCGCCTTCCTCGGGCTCGGGTAGAGAGGTGACAGCAATGGCATTCTTGGGTTGCTCCGCAGGTGTCCCCTCACCCCCTGCCTCTCCCCCCTGTGCCGCTCTGGAGCCTGGGTTGTGGGCCGGGGGCGCTGGGGGATGGGGGTCGTAGTTCATTGTGGAGGAGACCTGGGAGATGACGGGCGTTTGGACTGAGGAAGAGGAGGAGGAAGAGGTGGCGGTGTTGGCCGCAGTTTCAAAGGCCTGCTCGGTCATTTCGAAGTGGGCCAGACTCTCCTCCTCCTCCTGCATGTGGCTCAGGTAGTCTGGGAGGAGGAACTCACTGGAGTAGAAGAGAGAGAGAGAGAGAGAGAGAGAGAGAGAGAGAGAGAGAGAGAGAGAGAGAGAGAGAGAGAGAGAGAGAGAGAGAGAGCGCGCGCGCGAGAGAGAGAGAGAGAGAGAGAGAGAGAGAGAGAGCGAGAGAGAGCGCGAGAGAGAGCGCGAGAGAGAGCGAGAGCGAGAGAGAGAGAGAGAGAGAGAGAGAGAGAGAGAGAGAGCGCGAGAGAGAGCGAGAGCGAGAGAGAGAGAGAGAGAGAGAGAGAGAGAGAGAGAGAGAGAGAGAGAGAGAGAGAGAGAGAGAGAGAGAGAGAGAGCAAAAGAGGTTAATTACAGCCATAACCGGACAACAGTCCTCAACATTAAACTCTAGATCTGAGCAATACAACATCAACTGCTCAAACATGTCGTTGGGGTTGACAGGTTTTCTGCTATTGATATACTCTAAATTATTATTTGTGCTACCTGACTGTACAATACAGATGCAGCAGATCAAGGTTGAAAATTGCTGGAATATACTGAGTCAAGTATCACCACTAGCTTCAGTTAGCTGAATACGCAAGTGGGCATTTCATAACCATGATCAGCTTTCAAATTGCTTTTAGAGACAATAAAGAAGTTTACACAATACAGCAGGTCATGTTCCACTACCCTTCTCATAATTCCTAAAAAAAATTCAAAATAAAACTTGGACTAATCTTGACATTTAGCTGATATTTATCCTTACATTTGTCTCAAAGCTTCATAAAAGCATTTGCAGGACTTCTACTTAATCAGTCCTTCCATACATGGGTCCAAATTCTAAAATGAGACCAATTTTATGTCCTCTGACACAACCACCACAATCTAAACAGACATTCTGCTTACATATTAAAACTTTTGCACCTAAAAAAATCTAAAAAATGCCATCACTTTTGCACCAGCCACATATTAGGCTTTATGTTTTCCCCAATATGTAAACTTGAGCAAATAAACAGTAACTGTTACTAAAAATATGCAGAAGTGTGTTCTCTGTAGAATAGCTGGTTTCCACTTAGAAAACCAACAACACATGTTTTGACCAGAAGCACATAGGATTAGATTATAAAAATGCTTGTACAACCCCAATTCCAAGTTGGGACGTTGTGTAAAACATAAATACAAACAGAATATGATGATTTGCAAATCCTTTTCAACCTATATTCAATTGAACACTACAAAGACAAGATATTTAATGTTCAAACAGATAAACTTTATTGTTTTTTGCAAATATTCACTCATTTTGAATTTGATGACTGCAACACGTTCCAAAGAAGTTGGAACAGGGGCATGTTTACCACTGTGTTACATCCCCTTTCCTTTTAACAACACTTAATAAGCGTTTGGGAACTGAGGACACTAATTGTTTAAGCTTTGTAGGTGGAATTCTTTCCCATTCTTGCTTGATGTACAACTTCAGTTGCTCAACAGTCCGGGGTCTCCGTTGTCATATTTTGCGATTCATAATGCGCCACACATTTTCAATGGGAGACAGGTCTGGACTGCAGGCAGGCCAGTCTAGTACCCGCACTCTGTTACTACAAAGCCACGCTGTTGTAACATGTGCAGAATGTGGCTTGGCATTGTCTTGCTGAAATAAGCAGGACGTCCCTGAAAAAGACGTTGCTTGGATGGCAGCATATGTTGCTCCAAAACCTGTATGTACCTTTCAGCATTAATGGTGCCTTCACAGATGTGCAAGTTACTCATGCCATGGGCACTAACACACCCCCACACCATCAGAGATGCTGGCTTTTGCACTTTGTGCTGATAACAATCCGGACAGTCCTTTTCCTCTTTGGCCCGGAGGACACGATGTCCAAAAACAATTTGCGTCAGTCCATCCCAGATGAGCTCAGGCCCAGAGAAGCCGGCAGCGTTTCTGGGTGTTGTTGATATGTGGCTTTCACTTTGCATGGCAAAGTTTTAACTTGCACTTATAGATGGAGCGACGAACTGTGTTTACTGACAGTGGTTTTCTGAAGTGTTCCTGAGCCCATGTGGTAATATCCGTTACAGAATGATGTCGGTTTTTAATGCAGTGCTGTCTGAGGGATCGAAGGTCACGGGCATTCAGTGTTGGTTTTCTGCCTTGCCGCTTACTTGCAGAGATTTCTCCAGATTCTCTGAATCTTTTGATGATATTATGGACTGTAGATGATGAAATCCCTAAATTCCTTGCAACTGCACATTGAGAAACGTTGTTCTTAAATTGTTGGACTATTTGCTCACGCAGTTGTTCACAAAGTGGTGAACCTCACCCTGTCCTTGCTTGTGAACGACTGAGCCATTCAGGGATGCTCCCTTTATACCCAATCATGACACTCACTTGTTTCCAATTAATCTGTTCACCTGTGGAATGTTCCAAACAGGTGCTTTTTGAGCATTCCTCAACTCTCCCAGTCTTTTGTCCCATTTTCTTCTGTCCCAACTTCGGAAAATATTGCAGGCATCAAATTCAAAATGAATGAATATTTGCAAAACACAAAGTTTATCCGTTTGAACATTAAATATCTTGTCTTTGTAGTGTATTCAACTGAATATAGTTTGGAAAGGATTTGCAACCTAACAGTCCCAACTTCATTGGAATTGGGGTTGTATTACAATTATAATGGAAGTTCTAAATACACAGCAAAAAGTGAGCTAGGAGGAACTATGAGGCAGAAAATGTTCTTGAGGTGGAAATACAGCAGGTATAAAAACATCAGCTATGGCTTTACTGACTCAAAAGTTTCAGCAAGTTCACTGTTTAAGGAATATGCATTACTGCAGACAATAATTTCATTAAGTCTACCTGTATTTATTTAGCAAAGGAACAGAAAACCTTTTTCCACTCGAAACACATTTATAATAGAAGCCAATGGGCAGGTGCTGAGGAACTGCTCTAAGTACAGGGAAAGGCACCAAAACGACTGTCTGTGGTCAACGACTGCCTGCTACAGACACAGCAGGTGGAGATTAGGTGGAAAAATTTGCTGAAATATTCCTTTAAGAGTTATCAGACTCTACTCTGAGCCCGGGGAACACCTGGTTTCAACGGGGGAGACGTGGGGTAGACAGCGGCTGGTTCTCATTATCGCAACAGAGAAACACGCATCAGAACACAATGCAGCCACATTTTCTGCCTGCCAGCGATCTCTCACTTTTTCTTTCTTGCTCTCTCACCCATTCTCTCTCTCTCTCTCTCTCTCTCTCTGTGCTTCTGAGTGCGTGCCAAAGCATTGCCTCACTCCTGCAGGCCTGGTCAGCCCAGACGTTGTTTATTTGGGCTGGATGGGACAGCAAGTAAAAGACAGAGGGAAGGATGGATGGGCAAAGAAAGAATGGGTACATATGTGTGAGGAACTTAAGGCTCAACATCTCCACGAATGAGAATGAGGATTCTCAGGCATTACATCATGCTGGCTGAAGACCAAGTGAATGTCAGATGTCGAGTGTGAACATGGTTAGGCTACCACTAAGCCGAAAAGAATCTGCAGAAGTTATTTAGAATAGCTGTCAATTCTCTCAAAATCATTCATACTTTATTTTTAGCTATTACCTTCGCTCCAGAACAAATTCCGAGTGACCAGCTCAGATCTGTCAAAGGAATAGGGTTTCCCTGCATAATCCAACTCTTCCCAACACAGTGACGCCTTTCCCAATAAAGCACATTTCCACATAAAACATATTTCACAAGCATTCAAGCCCCAAACTTGAAACAGAACTTGTAACTGTTCCCTTGTTTCAATTTTAATAAATACAGATTTGCATACAGGGAACTGGTTGGCTAGCACTTCCTGAAGAACTTTTATCAAGTGATAGAAGGCCTACGTAACGTTCTGGGACACGAACAACATTAGGAACATGTGTGAGCATGAGTTTCCAGGGATAAGACACCAGGATTCCCCAAGGGTAAGAATGTCCATGAACCTATCGAACATTTTTGTGAGTGAGTCAGTAAAACGCAATAATGCCTACACTGTTTCACTGGGGCCTGGATCTGTCAGCAAAGCTTATGATCATTATTAAAGATAAAGTGAAGGATAGCAGTTAAGGCAAAGAGATTTCTGATGACAACACCAAATATATTCAAGTATTCTAATTAGCAAGGCATTACCATAGCCTGCAACCACTTTTAACACAGAGGATAAAAACAATGAAAGTCAACCAATCAAGATTCATTACGTCGTGAGTGCGTATACATGGTGTATATATAGTACTGTGCAAAAGTCAGAGACAAATGGGCCATTATTAGTTTTTTAAGGAGATATTTCTGCTGAGATAATCCACTTACCAACCTTACAACAACCATGCAAGACCACTAAACCTGCCCCCATCAGATAAACAGTACTCAAAGCTTTCATCTCCGAAAGACAGAACAAAATCAAGCTCCATTCTAGCTTAAAATCTAAAAAAAAATACACGTTTTTTTCCTACATTCTTCCACTGTGAGAAGACGTTACTAAAAAAAGGAAAGATGAAAAAAGAAGAAAATCAAACAAAGAAGCTGCTGATGCTCTCAGAAGAATAAGTTCAGACCTCATCATCACTGAATGTGTTTGGGATTACTTTGATCGTGAGACACAGAAAATGCAGCAAATGCAGAGACTGAAACTTTGGAAGTGAGGATGAACTTAACAGCTTTCTTTAAAAAGGTGAGAGCATGTCATTAAAAGAACAGAAGCTGTAATTAAGGTCATTCTAAAGTATTCTGTGTTTTGAAATTTAATGTGCTCTGCTTTTTTCCTGCCGCTGGAAAATGAAGAATTTTGACTGAAAGCCATATAATGAAGAGTGGTCTCTGACTTTTGCACAGTGCTGCAAACACTATCATTCAAAAGTCTGGAGTCAATATTCTCAAATGTATAAAAGCAGATATATGTACATTATTGTTATACGATTATAATATGATGCTTGTGTTATGTGTTCAGATGACGGACCCGTAAATGATTCCAAAAGAAAAAAAAAAGCGTGACATCAAAATTAATATCTAGAACAACTAATGCTTGAAAAGTGACCGATAACTTGAGACGTGACTGCAAACAGATCACACTATATAATGCAGGGTGATTCTAAAAGATTAATCCTATTTCAAAATGGTATAATTAACCTGTAAATCATTACAGAACAATGCAGTAAATTGTAAATGTTGAACATAAAGTTTATTATGTAGTTTTACAAGTGCTTAGTATGAACCTCCTACAGCTGTGCAGACAATATCAACGCATCAAAGTCATCCCATACTCGATCAAGCATGTTGGGTTATCACTGTACTCACGACTCTTTCAGTGCGATTTCGGAGATCATCCAGTGTTGTGGAACCAAAGACGAACACTCCGAGTTGTTAGAGGTTCACTACCGACGTAAATTCACAGACAGATTCATGCTTACTGAAGAGGACAATGCAAAAGGATTTCTGCGGAGTTGTCGCCATCTCTTCGCAGACTAAAGGGAGCTATTTTCAGGTGACAGTCAGAAACTTTATGACCCCCTCTTCCAATTGGTATATGATTGGTTTTTGGTGCCTAACGGTTGTAAAAATATGGTGCTTTGAAATCAGACGAATCTTTTTGAATCACCCTGTATTTATCATATAGTAACAACTTGATCCCAGAATACTTGAAATACTGAATAAGACATCTAAAAATACCTGATGTCTAGATTATAATACTTAAATCTAAGTTATTATTGAATAAGATTAATAATAACGTGACAAGTTTCCAAACTTTTGAACAGGAGTATATATGTGTGTTTTTCACATCCCGCCTCTCAAATCTGGGTGACTAGCTAAGCCTGTATTGGTGTTCCTGTTCGCACAGAGAGTCATTTCTAATTGCGTTCAGCTCCTCCTCACCTGGTCTGGAAGTAGTTTGCTAGCTCTGACGCCTCATGGTTGAGACTCCTCAGGTGTACGATTAAATTGCCGGAGTTGGTAAACATGGCGCCGCATGTTTTGCACTCGTAAATCCGAGGCTTGCGGATGATGTGGCGGGACACCCTCATATGGTGCTTATATTCACCGAAGGAAGTGAATGTGGCGCTACAGATCTGGCACCGGAAACAGCGTTTACCTTCATGCTTCAGCCGGTGCATCTTTAGGGAGTAGGCTCGCGTGAACTTTTTCCCACAGCGGTCGCACTGGAATGGCTTAATGCCTGCAAAGGACAGAAAGGGTCAGCGGTCACACAGACGTCACAATAATAATCGTATACCAAAATAACTTTGTTTAGTATGAGTGTAGTATGTTTCTGCATAAATAAGTAACAAAGATGTAAAATAACTATTTTAAAATGGTGTCAGAATTGTTCACAGTTGTGGAGAAATTTTATGCTCCCTCACAGAAAATTATTACATGAAATATTTTCAAATACGCCGCTTTATGCCTGAGACAATATGAACACAAAACATAATGAATGTTTATTTGGCCGTTCAGACATGGAATAAAAATGTGGAATGTTATGATTGTAATCATCATTTTTATGCTTTATGCCTGAGACAATATTGTATGATGGTTTTGAATCCATTTATGATGATGTGGTACATTGTAAGGCAAAACATTCAGATTTTTTTATTTTACCTTTATTAACATATAAAACTCAGAACAAGTAGGTTCAGTGATGTTTTTGGACACTAAATAAAACGGCTGGATTTGCACTCTAGACACTGTACCCCCTTGTTTCACCACTGTTAAGGAATTTAGTTCTATAAATTTCTCCACAATTATCCATTTTAAATTAAACCACTCTAAATGACTTTGCTTACATTTCAATGATTAAATTATGCAGACATTTGGAAAAATCACTAGAATTCCACTTTAAATAACACCACTTACACTACATCAGAGTGAGGTGATTTTTAATCTCATTGATTAAGTGGCAGCTGTGGGTCAAGGACTGTGAGTGTGGAAGCGGTAAAAAGTTGTGATTTTCTCAGCTTAAGTTGAGAAGAAGCAAGTTTCCTGAACCCTGCATAGGACTGGAGACCTGTCCAGAGTGTATCTTGTCTTCTGCCCAGTAATCACTGGGATATGCTCAACAAAGCTAACTTTACAACATAACATTACAGTGTGAAATACTAAAGTTGCAAGTTTATTTTTAAATTGCAAATATGTTACCTCAGTGTGGACTCTTACATAACTATACATAAACGTTAGTGTAAAAAAAAAAAAAAAAAAACCCTTGTGCTTTAAACAATTTTGAAGTATTACCAGGGAGTGGTAAATGTCAAATCATCTATTTAACAATTGCAAAATATTAAACAAGCTGTTTGGCATTTGCTTAGCTAGTATGATAAAAGTTCTGCTCAACACATAACATGTTAGATTCTGGATAACTAAAGAGCTGACACAATCTAAAATAATAATGATTCAAATCAACCATGGCGGAACATTAGCTTAGCAAGCAGGCTAGAGACCCAAACAGTGCCACATACTGAAGTACATTTGATTCTGACTAACTGAAATAAACATGAATTATAAATGCTAACATCTGAGAGAGCAAAGGTCAAGTGGCATTAGAGTGACAAAAAGCTGAAATTGAATCTATTGTGTGGTGTTTTGGCTAAGCTAACAATAGCATGGTTAGCAGGTTAGCAGGCCAAACATGCCACACAGCACAGGCTTGGTTTCAGCAAACTGATGTTAAAATGACACCTATTTAGAACATAATCGACAGGACAAAGTTGAGTGAAACTGAAATCTAATATATTTTTGGTGTGTGTAATTCCCTACTTCCATTAGCACCACCTATCAGTGAGTCCCCACACAACCAACCAGTGATCACAGTGAAAATATAAATGGGTTGAACGTGTTTATTTGGCCGTTCAGACATGGAATAAAAATGTGGAACGTTATGATCATAACCATCATCATTTTTATTGTAGTGTACCTTATTATCATTATATGGCCCAACCTTAGTCTTGGTGCACTTTGTCATGTCCATATTCAAAACTACACAATGAAATTGGTGTTAAAGTGTAAAACTCATGAAGGACGAAGTTAGCACCACCTGTTTGGATGACCCTGGAGGAGTCATCTGTTTTGTCCACTTCTATAGCCGGATTATTGTGTTCTGAACTGCCATTGAAACAACCTGTTACTAACTTCTGCTCAAATCCTGTTGTCATAGGCGCAATCAAAATCTGGAATCAGTTTACGAGGTCCTTTTCCCTAAGGGGATTATCACAGGCAGCTCCAACTGTAAATAATCATATGTTCCCCCATCAATGTTGGATGACGCTTTTTGGGCCCAAAAAGGGGTGTGATCTCTTTCTCTGACCTTTATATTGATGGTAAATTTGCCTCTTTTGAACAGCTAATGCAGCGATATAATATTCCTAGAACACACTTTTACAGATATTTACAGCTACGGAACTTTGTATCCTCAAATCTGGACAGCTTTCCATTATCTCCTTCAATCTCTTTGTTAAAATCAATCTTTAAGCACAAAGCAATTAATACGCAGGCAATTAGTATAATTTATGGACTACTTAATTCACATAACTATACCTCATTAGAGCTTCTTAAAAGTAAATGGGAAATGGATCTGGGTGGAACAATATTAGAAGAAACATGGCGCAAAATAATACAAGGAATCTTTTCATCTTCTATCTGTGCAAAGCATGCTGTCATTCACTTTAAGATTGTACACCGTCTACATTGGTCTAAAGTTAGGCTTTCGAAGATCAAGGCTGATTTAGACCCTACATGTGACCGATGTGGGCTAGCTCCTGCTTCACTTTTACACATGTTTTGGTCATGCTCAAAACTGTATACCTTTTGGAATTCTATCTTCCAGACTTTTTCAAAGGTCTCTGGGAAAGCGGTGGAGCATCACCATTCATAGCAATGTTCGGTGCAGTCCTGATGGATAGCGCTCCTAACAGATGGGATATAAATATGTTTGCTTTCTGTTCTCTCCTTGCCAGGAGATTTTGTTTAAATGGAAAGACACTAATCCTCCAACTTACAATCACTGGGTCAGAGAGGTACCATCTTAAATTGGAAAAGATTAGATATACTTTGAGAGGATCCACTAGGAAGATTTTTGATATTGGGCAACCTTTTTTATCATTTGTTGAAGATTTTGATGCAGATAGTGTGTTAATGTAACTTTTTGAATGATTATTTCATTAATGTTTTAATTTATTTATTTATCTATTGTATTTATTAATTTATTCTATTTAATTTACCCTCTGCAACTTCTATTATTATTTTTTCTTTTCTATTTTTTTTTCTTTTTTTCCCCCTCTACGTATACGTGTTCTTTTGCGTATGTATGTATGTATTATGTTAGTATGTCTGGTATTGTGAGGGTAGGGGGGTGGGGAATACAGTGTGTTTTTCTTTTTTCTGTGATATTATATGAAAACTCTAAGCTAAACTTGCTGGTATTTTAGCAACAAGGCCACATAAGCAGCCAGTAATTGGGAGGTGTTTTTCACTGTAGTGTAAATGCAGCGCAAGGATGGGCAATAACTTGAAGGCTTTTCACAATAGGCATCATAATGCCATGATGCTATGAAGGCAAGAGAGAGCATACATGACTGGTTATTTCTGATCCCTGTTCCTAACACTGTAGTGTTATGATGAAAGGAGCCTGCAGTGAATAAAGCCAAACAGCACTTAAGTTCCATGTGTAAACTGAATGCCTTTTAGAGGATGAATTATGTCCTGGTGCTCTAAAATGCCAGTTACGTAAGTGCAGAGGCTTCCTTACCAGAGTGGATGAGCATATGCTGCTTGAGGTTCTGGATTCGGGTGAAGCGGACCCCACATGTGGGGCACTGGAAGGGGCGCTCAGGCCCATTGAGACCGGGCCGTGCAGAGGGGCTGATATACAAGTGGTATGGGTACTGGACATTTTCCAGCCTAGAGAAGAAGAGAGGAAAGAGAGATGTTACAGTAGCAAACACTTTTATAAAGTTCACTCTAATCAAAGTATCTAATGCATTTAATGTCTTAACTCATTTTCAAATTAAACACACTCTTTAGTTTGCCTAAAGATATTATGACAAAGGAAAATTTCACCAAATCAAAAAAGCATAATTCAGTGATTCAGATGTGAGCAAAGTGATTCAGAGTAGTTTGATGTGAAATGCAGCACTAGAGAGACATTTCACATTTGCAACAGCTGACCAATTATTCTGTAAACGGTATCTGAGACACTAGTCACTTTAAGCTAGCACTTCTATACGGTTTCAAACAATTAATTATCCATAGAAAACAAGCCAGTCAGTCCTGCTGATTTACACTGGCTTCAAAGACCAATTACAATGACAGATCTTCAAAGAAAACCTCTCTCATTTTTTTATTAAATAATTAAATGATTAATAACATCATTTGAATATGACAACACTAATTTCACTTCTTGATCCATATGACAAATAAGAGTGAAATATTACTGTCTTATTCTTCCAGGTTGTGTAACCTGGGTGTTGAAGAAGCCAAGAACAGACACACTTTTCAAACAACCTGAATATCTTCATTCCGAAAGCCACAAGGTGACTTTTAACTGACTAACCTGTGGCAAATGCTTTGGAATATCTACAAAATGATCTGCTTGAATGTCTGTGAATCGCCAACTTAGCAATTCCTTTGGACTTGTTTTCATACCACCACTGTCTTCTTCCATAGCTCCGTGAAGATCTGTCCAAAGAGGTTTCAAGTTAACATATAACAGGTTTAGTCAGGCATATCAAGTTGTCATATAAAAGTATAAACTCCTCTCCAGAGATGGACAGCTGTGTCTTTTTCTTCCCCTTTTGTTTTGCATCATGACACTTCACTTTTCTTCCAGGATTCCAACAAAATTCAAGATCCAAGAACTTTCCAGAGGGCCTGCCAACTAGCTTCTGGCCGCTTGGCAACAAGTCACTGTCCTAATAGCCACGACAATACCGCGTAAGCTTCATCCACTTATAAACGAGTATAAGTGAAGAAAGATGGAGACTGAGGATGAAAAATAGTGTCCTGCCTCAGAGGGGCCTTTTATAAAAATTGTATAAGTGAGACATAGTAAAAAGAGACTCTGTAAAAACAACGTAGGCGTGTGGCGAGACCCCTACCGATCGTCTTCCTCCATGTGGCCGGTGGTGTTTGGAGTGCCCTGGATGGACTGAAGACCCTCAGTCACCCCCTCATCCATGGAGCCTGAGAGAACAAATCACTAAATGATTGAGGAGTTAGAGCTTATGTAAGATTATTTTGTTATCCTGTGAACAATGGCTGCGAGTTGGTAAATATTAAGTGTACAATGCTTCATATCTCCTTTAACTGAGAGTGGGTTATCATGAGACCGCAGACATGGCTAGCTCTTCAGAATAATACTAACTGTTGACTTAGGACCAAAGCATATGTAGGTATAGTGAAGTACAGAAATGACACTCAATTACAAATGCAGACCTTGTCCTAAATAATGGCAGTCCTAACACCACTGACACACATTTAAAACTGAGATTTTCAGTTGAAACGCTGCGAAAAAACACTACAAGTCAATAGCCACCCAAATCTTCTCTGCATCTCTTCTTTTAACTCACTCAAACCACATCCAGGTCTTGACTAAGGTCACATAGATTTGTCAATGCAGTTTAAGAAAGTTTTACTTGCAGTGAACCACAGAATTTTCACTGTGTACAACACGTTCAGCGCTGAATTTGGGTCACACTACACAGGTACACTTAATTGCCAGAAGTTTTCGCTCATCTGCCTTCACAACTATATGAACTTGCATGCCATCCCATTCTTAATTTAATATATTAAATATAATGTTTAATATAATGTTGGCCCACCCTTTGCAGCTATAACAGCTTCAACTCTTCTGGGAAGGCTTTCCACAAGGGTTAGGAGTGTGTTTATGGGAATTTTTGACCGTTCTTCCAGAAGCGCATTTGTGAGGTCAGACCCTGATGTTGGACGAGAAGGCCTGGCTCGCAGTCTCCAATCTAATTCATCCCAAAGGTGTTCTATCAGGTTGAGGTCAGGACTCTGTGCAGGCCAGTCAAGCTCTTCCACACCAAACTCGCTCATCCATGTCTTTATGGAACTTGCTTTGTGCTCTGGTGTGCAGTCGTGATGGAACAGGAAGGGGCCATCCTCAAACTGTTCCCACAAAGCTGGGAGCATGAAAATTTCCAAATTCTCTTGGTCTGCTGAAGCATTAAGAGTTCCTTTCACTGGAAATAAGGGGCTGAGCCCAACTCCTATAAAAACAACACCACACCATTATCCCTCCCTCCACCAAACTTTACACTTGGCCCAATGTAGTCAGACAAGTACCGTTCTCCTGGCAACTGCCAAACCCAGACTCATCCATCGGACTGCCAGAGGGAGAAGTGCGATTCATCACTCCAGAGAACACGTCTCTAGAGTCCAGTGGTGGCATGCTTTACACCACTGCATTCGATGCTTGGTGATGTAAGGCTTGGATGCAGCTGCTCGGCCATGGAAACCCATTCCATGAAGCTCTCTATGCACTGTTCTTGAGCTAATCTGAAGGCCACATTAAGTTTGACTCAAGTTTGATTAAGAGATTGACTCTGCAGAAAGTTGGCGACCTCTGTGCACTACGTGCCTCAGCATCTGCTGATCCCACGCTGTCATTATATGTGTCCTACTAATTTGTGGCCGAGTTGCTGTTGTTCCTAATCGGACTTATTGCACATGTAGCATCCTATGACGGTACTATGCTGGAATTCACTGAGCTCCAGTCTGCATGCCTAAGTGCTTGGTTTTATACACCTGTGGCCATGGAAGTGATTGGAACACCTGAATTCAATGATTTGGATGAGTGAGTGAATACTTTTGGCAACATAGTGTATGTAGTTTATATTTGTATTTTTGTTATTTCTTGTTTTAAACATCTTCAGTCCAAAATTTGTAAATTAACAGTTATTTATAAAGGAAACAACACTAACTGCAAAATAAATCTGCAGCATGTGCATGCTTGTATGTAAAGGGGAGCCGAAACCAGTGAAGGCAGAATTCAGCGCAACACCTAATGTCCAAATTGGCTACCACACTTGTTCATTTTCATAGCTCATTGTAAGTCATTCTGTGCCCTAAACTACACTGACAAATTTGTGCAAGCTTAATGAAGACCTGGATGTGGTTTGTGAAATGTATTGGGCATGTATTTACAGAAAAGATTTGGATGCTTCCTGACACTAAAGAAGCAAAATTTGGGATGAGAGGAAAATTGTTTATGTTAAAAATTTGTCAAACAATTTGTTTAAATATCCAGAACCTGCCAGTAGGTCCATTTTTTTTACTTTGATAACTCAAGAATAACTAAGTCAAGTTTACATTGTTTTCCATATAAATGATGTTTTATCTACAAATTTATCCAGGTTTCATAAGCTGGGCACTTAAAAAAGCTAGAGCAGGCCTTCATTTCAAACAACGCAAATATCTTATTCCCAAAAGCCCCAGGATGACCTTCACAGGAATAACGTTGAGCAAATGTTTTGAAACCATTAGGCCTACTTAAAATCTACAAAGAGATCTGCTTAAATGTCTGTCCCAACTTCCCCTTAAACTCATAACTAGCCTGCCATTTAACTAAATTTGACTAAAGAATTCAGTGTAATTAATCATGGCAAACTCAGATTCACTTGATCAGGGTCATTATTTGACTGAGCACACCTATAGATGAAGACTGGGGGCTGATGAGCAGATCCTCCTGAGCATGCTCGCTGCCTGGAACAGTCTGCTGGTCACTAAGGGAGCTGTGGGAGGCGCTGACTGGCTGGGAGGCCTCTTCGTGTACTTCTTCATCACTCAACCTTTCCACCTTCACTTGCACATCCTCCTCTTCCTCTTCTACCACGGCTGCTCCACCTACACCCATCCCACGAGGGCCCTCGCATGAGAGGTACTCCACCAGTGCCCGACCACTTGGGTCTTGTCCGGACGCACCAGCAGACTCCAGCAGCCCTTCAGGTAGCTTGGCCTTCTCAGACGCGAAGCGGCGATCCACGCCAAAGGGGTAGGTCCAGGAAAAGGCCAGGGATGGCTCAAGGGTCTGTGCAGAACTCTCAGGGAATGAGGATGAGGAAGGTGAGGGGTTGGGGACTTGTGGAGAGGAAGAAGAGGTTGGCTGTGGGCTTGCAAAACCTTTGCGCTTACGGCGTGACTCACGGCAGACAGGGATCGGTCGCTCTGCCACGCTGCACTCTGATGACACAGGGGAAGGCGAGAGGGCATCCAGAGGTGCAAGGGTGCAGCCTGTTGCGCCTTCTGGGGCCTCCTGTGGGCGATGGAGACTTGCAGATGCAGCACTGCTAGCAGCCCCAGCAGATGAAGAAGCATTCCACAGGATGCTTGACTTCATGAATTCGGAACATGTGTTGGCCACTGCAAACATCTGCATGTAGCTGGCTGCAGCAAGCACATCGATGATGTTCTCTGTGCTAATGGAAAGCGTGGAGGTGTAGGCATACTCCAGCAGGGGAGCAAAGCCAGCCACTGTCACATGATGAAGGTCCAGCACAGGTTTATCATCCTCAGCCCCAGCCTCTTCCTCACTGAGCTTACCTGAAAGCTTGGCCTTCAGGAAGTCACTGCAGCAGGCCAGCACTACCTTGTGGGCAGAGAAGAGCTGGCCTTGGACACGGATGGTAACATCACAGAAATGGCCTTCACCACGCAAGGCGTTGAGCTTGTCCAGTAGCTCCTGGCTGTGACTTGGGGAGTTGTGGGTGAAGGTCTTTACTCCCATCCTCACAGCTGACTAAGGATGGATTTCCTGTGGGAGAAAAGACGATGTTAAAAAAAGCACTGCAGGCCTACCGAATACA